>NW_017731440.1:1616680-1727764 GCF_001890085.2 Hipposideros armiger | reverse complement strand
TGAAGAACAAAACGACAGCAACTTGTCTGTGCCCCTTCCCCTAATTCCCCAGCGCTGTTCCCGTTCCCTTAATTCCCCAGCGCTGTTCCCATTCCCCCAATTCCCCAATAAAAAAATTTTTTTAAAGTACAAATTAGTAGTCACAGTATAGTCACGGGGATATGAAATACAGAATGGGGAATATAATCAATAGTGTTGTAAAGATTATGTAGGGTACCAGATGAGGACTGGACTTATCAGGGAGATCACTTCATAGACTGTGTAGATACCCGACAACAGTGCTATACACCTAAAGCTGAAGTAGAATAATATTGAATGTCAACTACAATCAAATATACATATTTGTATATACGTGTGTGTGTTTGTGGGATGTAAAATACAACATAGGGAATATAGTCAATGGTATTGTAATAGCTATATACTATGTCAGAGGGGTACTGGATTGGAGGCGTTAATCACTTTGTGAGGGGGTGTAAATTTCTAACTATTACGTTGCTTTATATAGCTGAAACTAATTTTTAAAAATGAGGTACCCATATTCTTGTGAGATTTAAAAAAGAAAATTGAAAAGAAATAAAGATGTCTATTCACAGACAATATGATTGTGTGCATAAAAAATCCCAAGGAATCTTCAAAAAAGCTACTAGAATCAGTGAATTCAGGTCAATATGCAAAAATCAATTGTATTTTTATCTATGAGCAATGGATAATTGGAAAATGAAATTCAAAAATTTGTTTTTTTATGGTCACTTCCAAAATTTTGAAAATTTTAAGGGTAAATTTAACACTGTCCCCTGAAAACTATAAAAGGTTGATGAAAGTAATTATGGAAGACAAGAGTAAATGGAGAAATACTCAGTGTTCATAAGTGGTAAGATTTTTCTGTCTAAATATTGCGAAGATATTCATTCTCTTCAAATTAATCTGTAAATTTAACACTATCCCAAAAAACTCATTTACTCTTTATTATAGATACTGCCAAGCTAATTCTAAAATTTATGTGGAATGCAATTGATTTAGAATTGCCAAAAGAATGTTATAAAAGAAACAGTTGGAAGAATTACACTGCCTGATTTCAAGATATATTCTATAAAGTCACAGATACCAGGAGACTGGTACTGGTGAAAGGATATAAGTGCCACATAGATCATTGGAATAAAACAGAGTCTCACACATACATGGTCTGTTCGCTTTCAACATTGTAGACAAGTTAATTCGTAGGGAAAAGGAAAGTGAATTCAACAAATAGTGATAGAACAACTGGATAACTGTATTAAAAAAAATTAACATTTACCCTAACCTCACATCATTCACAAAACGACCATAACAGACACTGTCTTCTTTGAATGTGTATTCCAGCACCTCATATATTGTCTAAATGATAGTAAGTGCGAAATAGTTATTTGTGTAATGAATAAATGATTAGGCTATATATAGTTCTCCTGGCTCTAACCTCAGTGGGAAATGCTTACCACATTTTTAGAAAGCTACACAAACTGTGTGTTTTAGCTTCAATACGACCTAATTAGATTCTAGTGCCCTCATTTCACTGCATCAGTCTGGCTGGCTTTCCAGTCATAGCTTCCAGATACACTCACCAGGCACTGGACTACTTAATAGTTTTACAGATATTTCTTTGTGTCATTGCATTTGTATATATTAGAAGCTACGAGAATAAGAACCTGTTAAATAGAGGAACAGGAGGCAGAACAATGATACCTTCTGTGGATAGTTCAGTACTATTTGTAGATGCTGCCAATTTGCTGGTTTGCAGTTTACTCCCACTGGCAGCTGGAGTCCACATGACACATTCATTTCTCCTAATATTTAATTCCAGTGAGTTCTCCTTTTTAATAACATAAGTGTAATACAACTTTATTTTGCTCCGATAAGTTAATGGATGTTGGTACCTATCTTTTCAGTGTATGGGTGCATAGACAATGATGAATGTCGATAGATAAACTAAGGAGGTACAATGACTTGGCCATTGACCCAGAAAAGCAAGATTGGAGGCAAAGTTCAGGACTCCTGATGGCTGATTTCATACAACAGTCCTTAAACAAGCAGTCTGTATTATAGAATACTTCCCACATCACATGGCTGCAAATTAGACATATAAATAAAAGACCAAAACAGAAAAGTTTGACCAACAGAAAACAAAATGCTTCTCTTCAAAGCTGGTTCATGATACTTACTTCTTCAGTCACTGCACCAGAAGGAAACCCCCAATTAGGTTCTCACAGTCCTTTATACCTCTTCATTACTTGCTAAGCTTCCCTTTAAAGGGGACAGTCTCTACTCTAGCAATAGCCGCAGTAGCCGGTGTGGACTAATAGGACTGCAGAAGTACCTACCATTGCAGACGGCAGCATGTTCTGAAACAGGAATGGAATCAAGGCTTTCCATATGTGCTTCCTAATGTGAAATCGGTCTTAAGTCCTGGTTTTGTAGTAGTTCATTTATAACGTACCCACAGTGTCACTGGCAGGAAATTATATTTGTTTTAATTGGTATTATTATAAGTAAATTCTAATATATAGGAAAATTCTTTTTATTTGACTGAACCATATCGACTTTTTTCTTAAATGATTGTTTTGCCAATAAATACTTGTTAATAACAACTAGCAAACTTATTAGCAGCTTTCAAAGTCTCAATAGTTCACTTTATTCTTTACATATTAAATAGTCTTAAAATCTTTGCACTATATAGATGATGTATTATAGAATTGAACACTTGAAACATATAATTTTACTAACCAATGTCACCCCAATAAATTTAATACATTTTTTAATGTTTTTAAACTTTTGGGGGGATAGGAAATTCTTTCATCCAATGAAATCTCATATGAAACTCTACCTTATAAAACAGATGAGTGAAAAAAAAAATCTTTACAAGGAAGTTAATATTGTTTGCTGTGCTGTTACCTTTTAAAATCAGTAGAGTAGGGTTAAGCTAGAGAGAGCAAGGGGAGAAAAACTTCCTAAAGGGATCTTAGAGAATTAAAAGTCATCCTTTACACTGTTAATTATACTAAAAGAGCAACAGGATCTCAAATTTCAAAATTAGTACTCTTTCATGTGAATGAGGAGTGCAAGTAGTTTTTATTTGTTATATATTCATTTGTTAATGAATATATACAGTAGGTTCAAATTCCATGACAGACATGTTCCTTTGTCTTCAAGCTTAAGTTCTTTAGGTATTTATTTTTACATAACTCTTTAAACTTTTCTAACTCATATATGACTCCACAGACTTTCTCAAAGACCACCTTAAGATAACTTCTGTTGGTTTATGCCAACAAAGAAGGGCATGGCAGCAAGATCGCATTCTTGTTTCTGTCACCTGAAGAGTATTTTTCACATTCCATACATCGGTACTTGATCAGACAGGTTGCTGAAATTTTTGCCATGTCAAAGTCATTTCTAAAAATCAATAGCTCTATCCCATTTTCTTTTAATCTCCCTGTTAATGGGTTCTACCATTGATATGATCAATTTTAAAAGTGGAAAAAAATCTTTGACAAAGATAATCCACAAACACTTGTCAGAATACTCGAATAAGGCATACATACACTCAGATTATATTTTAAATAATTATATGTATCATATAAGCACTGACAAAATGTAGACTTTGAGAAAACACTGAACTAGCACATAAATATGTAAAGAACTCTCATTTTCCCAATTGTCCTAAAAAGTATTCAACCAGTTGAATGAAGGTGAAGACTTTGGATTTTATTTTCTCTTCTTTTCTCCACCTGTACTCCAGTGGAATTACTAATGAAATTCTTCACTGTTTTCTATACAGGTTGATGTTAAGATTAAAATATTTCCTATTTTAAAAATAGGAAGCAATATTTTGTACTGTGCTGGCCATGTGGTATTCAGGAGTCATAGTTCCTTTCTTTTGGATTGAATTTGTCAGGCCCTGTGCCAAAGGAGAAGGTTTTTTGGATCAAGACAAAAGGATTTTTTTTTTCTCCATCAAGCACTTGAAATCATACTATATTTTGTGTTTCTTTCTTGTTTGAGCCATGACTTTCTTGTACAGTTGTTTCATCCTGTCTGAAATTTCTAATTACCTTTCTTTTTCTTGGATCTTGTGCTTTATTATTTCAGCTTTTTCCATCTTGTCACTCTTACTTTCTGTTTTATGTTCCTTTTTTCACCAGAGCCCTCCCTCCTCCTGCTATAATTTTGACCTGTTGGTTGCTCTCTAGGCTGCTGCACAGCTGTCATGCTAGGATTTCTCTTCACTGCTCCACTGGGTTGGTTTCAGTGTTTCTAGGATTCTATGTCTTCTTTCTTGCTTTATCCCCTGTTCAAGTACTTCCAAACAAGGTATTAATAGATGGTAGGGAAGTTTTCTGAATCTAGAATTCAAATTTGAAGATTACATCTCTTCAAAACATTTAAGGTATTACTCTTCTTTTTCTGCTTCCATTAATTGATTCCAGAATGATTCAAATAAGTCTTCCTTTGTAGACTTTTCTCATGGAAGATATTAAAATGGTTTTTCACCTCCGTGTTCTTCAGTCTCATCAGGAGGTATCTGAGAGTGGATATACTGTTCATTTATTGTGTTCTGTACTTATAGATGCTTTCAATTTGAAGATTCTTGTCTTTCAACTCTGAGAAATGCTGCCTAAGATTATTTGACAGTTTTCTTCCCTCCATTTTTTTTCTTTCTTTCTGCTGCCCCTTTCTGGTTTCCTAATTGCCAGATGTTGTACTTCCAAGTTTGATTCTTTCATATTTTTCTTTATACTTTCTAAATCTTTAACTTTTTGCTAAGTGATTTTAGGAACTTCGTCAACTTTATTTCAAGTTCTTTTTTTTTTTGGTCAATGGATTTGAAACATATATTTGTATAAATATCAACTCGCAATCTACTTCCTCATTGTTGCTTTTAAGTAGCTTTCCATTTCCAAGAATAAAAATAAGTTATCTACAGACACAAAATTTCCACCACAGCTGTTGGATAAGAGGAGCTTTTCTGGGAAATACTTTCCCATTAGCAAGTTGCATAAAAGTTCACACATTTATTTTCTTTTTTAGTTGTGATAAATGTATATAATGAAACTTACCATTTGAACCATTTTTAAGTGTGCAGTCCAGTGGCATTAAGTCCATTCACATTTTTGGGCATATGATTGTTTAATGAGAGAAAAAAATATATAGATAGATAGATATAGATATATAGATATATATATTTAAAAAGGAATTGACATCCAGTTGATTTTTAAAATCAAAGCAAGGCTTAAAGCAAAGAATTATTTTTAAGGGGGAAACTGTATAAAATAAATGTTCTGCTGAGTTATATTTGTCAAAGCATATCAAACAAATCATTATGAACCTTAAAATTCTTTTGTCTATTCTCTTTGCCTAGCACTTGACCACTAAGGACTTGAGATGAAAAGAAAGAGATATGGCTACTCAACAGTCTCTCTTTTCAATGCAGTTGGAATAACAAAGTATGAAATCTGGAACACAGCCAACTTTTAGTTATTAATATCTTAAAATTATTTTAAATGTAGATTTGCATTTATTAAAATTTAACATAGCAGAAAAGCATGAATTAAAGACATAGTCTTATGAATATGCACAGCAAATGAAAACTTGATTAAAGGTGGCCATATTAAGCATTCCTCACTTGAAGTATCTTGCCAGCTTCTGAGTAATGCTTTGATTTGGTTTGAACCTTTTGTATGTAACAATTTTTAAGGCAAGTCACTACAGTTCTTTCTGGATAATACAGGTCATGAGAAGTTCATTTGTAGGTGGGGCAGGTGTACTACTTTGGGGAACTGTCTTAATAGATCCATTTCATTAATTGTCATGAATTTTTTATTAACAAAACCAGTACATCAGGTTTAGCCAGCTAAAAACTGTTCTCATAGTTGTTATCTTTATTGTCAGAAATAATATTGTAAAAAATAAGGAATTACTGCACATGCTTTAACTCTTGACTAAACAGAGGAATGACACTATCCATGAACAATAACTTAGGGGCATATTATCAGGTTGACATAGAGTGTTTCACTTGTGCAACTGCCATTAACTTGAAAGCCCCGTGCTTTAATTTCAGTGTCTTCCAGTTAGGAGTAACGCCATAGCTGTCTGTTAGGTCCTCGGCATTAGTGTGATTAATGTCAAGTAGCAGGATGTTCATTCCTTCTTCCGTAAGCTTTATTCCTTAGGTATTTTTAGTTAAACAGCCTTCTCAGGATTTGGCTTTCCAAAATCAGGCAGAGGTATTAAGAAGCAACAGTAATGGACTCAAAAATGAATGATGTTAGCATGTACATTGTATTTACCTATAGAAGGTGATTTTTTTTTTAATTTTAAGCAATTTCAAAAGCTTTCTTAGACATACGATAGACAATTATAATATTATTCGTATTCTTTGTATTTTCTGTGTCAGGTTCATAAACACTTTATTTCCCACCTTTTGTGATATAATAGTAGCATGATTTATTATTTTTGTAAAACTGACTTAAAAAGTAAAACAGGGAGAGAGGCTTAATGGTTTTCTTTGGATCCCCAAACTAATCTTTGATATACTACATAATAGAATTTAAAATGTGTACTTGTATTCATTGTACTTGATTAAACATGGGTCTTATAAAATGTTAAGCCTGAAAGAATCCTGAGAAAACCATATTTTAGAAAGCAAAAATGGCATAATTTTGGAAGAAGGCGTATCATGATTGCAATCCTCGTTCAACCATTTACTTGCTTGACTAAATTACTTAGCCTCTTTACTCTCCGTTTTCTATTTTATATGGAAATGATAACTGTAGTTCAGGGTTATTGTATATAATGTGTATACTGCATATAAAGTGCCCAAATGAGTGTATAAGACATTGAAAACACTCAATAAAGCAATAGACATCATTGTTATTGTTATTATCTGCAGATTTGGAATCAGACCTAGTAAAGTTAAACAGCGTTAGTCCATGTAACATAGCTTGTTAGTGGCAAAGATGGAATTAGAACCGAAGTGTCTTAACCAAATCCATTGTTCTTTGCATATGCAATGTTATCCCTTAATTACTGAAATTGTGTAGGCCATTTAGTCAGAGTTATTCATTGGTGAAAACTCATTACTCAATAATATCATCATTTTCTTTTCCTGTCCCTAAAATTTACCATTTGAATGTCTGTCATTTAGGCCAGAATTCCAGATTTTTTTTTTCATGTATATGTGATTTAACAGATCCTGTTATTTTTTTAAAAGATAGTATTAAACTCTATTATAATCGAGAGGGTTTTTTCAACAGCCATTTATCAGAATTTGCAAAGTAGATCTACTTAGCCATGACCTAGAATAAATAACATACGACATTTCCACACTAGGTCATACAGTTGCCCCAGTATAAGTACCTGTTGATCCATGGAACCTTGTGTTCTGTCTACCTGCCCTTGTTCATGACCTTGTGCTCTCTGACCTGAGCTATGCTCATAGCTCCAGGTCCCTTACTTTTACTGAATTATATGCTTCAGGGTCTACCTAAGTTTGGCCTTCTCTGGGGCTAGTTTTCTGTGGCGTCTCTGATATGGATCTTCCAAACCTCACTTCTCAAGCTGTCTAGGTAGTCCACCACAGAAAGTGTAGTGATGGTGTTAGCTAATACTTATACAGAGCTTTACTTTTGGCAGCGTTCTTTCATAATCATAATCTAAGTTGATCCCCATAACAAATCTATGAAGTAAGCCGTATTATCTGTCTTACAATTGAGGAATCAAAAATTTAGTTAAGTAATTGCCCAAAGTCAGACAAATTGTAAATGGAAGAACCCAGGCTCTTTGACCACAAACCCCAGGCCTTTTTTTACCTCTCAATCAATGTTCATAATCCGGTCACTGACAAGTGATAACAAAAGAATCCCAAGATTAAAAAAAAAAAAAAAAAGAAAATATATAAAGTGCTATGTTAGTATATGAGAACTATGTACAAGAAGCATCTATATATAAATCCACATGAGAAATAAAGTATTGCCAAAGTGTTAACTAGAGAATAAGTCTTAAATTTCTCTTATTTCTCTCAATACAGATCACATGGGAGGGAGCTGATTTTTTCATTTAGAATATCAGAAAAAAAACAATGTCTCTTCTAGGGGGAAAAAAAACTTACTATGATTTTATTATAACTATTTCTTAGCAATTTTTTTCTTGTTTGTGATAATAATTATTTGTCTTTCCCCTGGACTGCCTCCCGGTACGTATTCCTCTGATTTTAAGCCCTACCTGCATGCTGATGACCCCAAATGCAGATGTGCAGCCTAGACCTTTCTCTTTAGTTTCACTTTTTATATGAAAATTGTCTCATGGACATTTCCAGATGTCCAGGCCCCCCAAATCTGAATGTCTAAAACCTAAGGAAGTGACTTCCTTCAAAAAACTGCTGTTCCTTCTAAATGCCTGAGTCAACAAATTCCAACTATTTCACTTTTTAAATATTTCTTGAATGTGTTTTCTTCTCTTTGATGTCATGACTACCTATATCCTCTTCAGATCCTCATTATACTCACTTGACCCACTGAAATGGACTCCTAAAACATTTCGCTGCAGCTTTGTTCTCGTCAAATCCATTCCCAGCTCCTGACTGCCTTCTCCCTTCTTAAAACCTTTCAATAATAGTCTTGCACTTCCACAAGATAATTAGTTTTTAAGGCTCTTAATGATCTACCCCATGACTGCCTCTTCAGCTTTATTTTTGGCCCTTTCCCAATCATTTACTTGAGGCCCCATCCACACCAGACTGTTTATAGTTGCCCATATGCTGTTCTTTGTCTCACACTATTGCTTTATTTTCTTCTTATTATTATTAAATTTACTGGAGTGATATTGGTTAGTAAAATTATATAGGTTTCAAGTGTACATTTCTATAATACATCATCTGTATATTTCATTGTGTGTTCACCACCCAGAGCCAGTTCTCCTTCCATCACCATATATTTGACCCCTTTTACCCTCTTCTACCACCCTCCTCCCCACTTACCCTCTGGTAACCACTAAACTATTGTCTGTGTCTTTGAGTTTTTGTTTCTTTGTTTGTCTTGTTCCTTTGTTGTCTTCAGTTTTGTATCCCACATATAAGTAAAATCATATGGTTCTCAACTTTTTCTGTCTGACTTATTTTGCTTAGCGTGGTCACCACTATGCTTTTGTTTATGCTGTACCATGGTTTTTTTTTCAGGAATTGTCCTCTTCTAAATAGCCTCTCGCCTCCCTCACCTCCCATTCGCCAGCCAAATTAGAGGAACCTCTTCCTTGTTTATATTATAAATAATCACCTGTTCTTCTCAACTGCACTCTTAAGGGCAGGGATGCTTTTATTCCGTTTATAACACTAGAGCTAATAATGTGTTTGGGACATTATAGGCACTCAGATATTTTTGAAATGTGTGCACTTTTAGAAATTGTCTTATTTATGAAAACTTCGTTTTTAATTTTTAAAATTTGTTTGTGTTATCAATGATCTGCTTAATAGCTCAAATTTGGAAAATTCATGTTTACCAATTCATCTTTGCATTTATTTCATTTATATGTCATTTTCTCATTAAAATAATCATTTGCTATTCTGTTTTGCAGTGTGCTTCAATAAGTTACCCAAAAAAAGTAGTATATGCTGACAATGTTATTGTAGAAGCCCTGTCTCATTAATATCATATAGATGGAAATGTAGGTCTCGTCTACCTTACATTAATATTGGCAGCTTTTTATTTGTGAATTCATCATACCCATAGCAGAAACAAACAGAATAAAAATAAACCGAAGACCAGCTTTCCGTCCTTTCCCCTCCAAATCAGTCATCTTTTACATTGTTGCCTGCTTGAATCTGTCTTTCAATTAGCAGATATCTTCTTGAGTACTGAACAGGATGAGATGTATATTCCCCCACCTAACTAAATATAGCTGACTGATATTTGTCCCTAGTGTATTCTCCTAGTGAAGAACAAAGTATAGTTGGGACCAATTTATACTTGCATCATGGTTAAGTTCTCTACATATCTGTAATAGGAACTTATTAAATGAAAAATATGCATGTTGTAGTTATGCATTTTTCTGATAAAGGCAGTACAGTCTTGCTTATTGGAAGGAGCCTAACATTCTTTGTAACAGAAAGCTCTTCAGCAGTGTTATCTTGCTCTAATCCACTATTTTAATTCAAAACTAGTTAAATATTAGGCTATAAGGACCAAAAAAAAAGAAAAAACTTCCATCTTTGGTATATCATTTAGCTGTTAGTTTGTTACATTGGTTGCTTTTGTTTTGATAATTTACTTGCTTCAAAGAGATATAGTAGCTGTATTTATCAATCCCAGAAGTAAACTTCTTATGGTCAGTGATTACCAGAATATAGATGGAGACATTGAAGTATTACAAAATCTCATATTTATGATTTAAGACCTTTTTTTAGTATCAGAATATTTCCATTCATCCTAATGTTTTTTTCTCATAAATTGTCAAATCTTTTGGAAAATAAGCAGATATATGAAAACTCACTTTATAGGCTACCTTCAAGGAATGATTTTTACAATTGAATAGTTCTCAAAAATTGTAGCAAATAGATTTTTGGTATTTGCATAACATTCAGATATATCTTTACTATTAAAAAGGATATGTTATAGCAATATATAGTTCATGGACAGAACATTTATTTCAGAGATACATATAAAGAGAGGGCTCATCGCAAAAATATAAAATTTGAAATAAAGTATTAGTTATAACAACCAAAGAATGGTATCTGGGAGTCTGGATGTAGAAAGTAGAGTAGAAAATAAGTGGGAGATTAGAGCCTCTTGGACTAGGGCTGTAGGTGAGGTCTCCAGAAAGGGACCTTACTTGCCAGGTGGGTCTTTGCCAAAGCTGGATACCCTTTGTTTCTCAGCGTGCTGCGAGAGTAGGGATCTTGGTCTGTTTCATTCATTGTTCTGTCCCTAGTGCCTAGAATAGTGCCTAGCACAAAGTAGATGTTCTGTAAATATTTGTCACATGAATGAGTTGATGACAGTGAAAATGAGCATGTCCTCAACCAGACCCAGGAGTATGCACATGTTGGCCTCCCAGCTATCAGAGCACTGGTCATTCTCTACCTTGGTTTCAGAGATTACTGGGAAGAGAACACCCTGTTCCCCTCTTCAGATAATCTCACCACCAACACTTTACAAAAATCTGAAGGTTTCTGTTTTAGGACTAGCCATATTTGCAAGCCCATAAGAAGTTAAATATTTTCTGCAAAATTTTTCTCATACCACCATGCTGATACACACGACCTTCTTTAGCCAGAATACCCTTTATTTATCCTTGTTTGAGCAACTCCTACTTCTTTTTCAAGACTCAGCTTAGTCATCATGTGTTCCAAGAGACCCCCTCTACTCCCATCCCACAATCTGGGTTAGGCACCCCTCTTGTGCACTCCCATAGCTGCTTCTGCTTGTCTTTTGAAATTTTCCAAACCAGACAGTTTCTGAGGAAACGTATTAAATGGTTTAGAACTAAATCACCTATGGCATCACACCACATCATCCTTGGTTTCAGAAGTTAGCTGGCTGGTAAAGTGTGGTTGATGCAATTTGTCATTGTACATTATAAAATGCAATTGTGTTTCAGTGCCAGAAACACAAAATGCTTTCAATTTCTAGCTGAGGTCCTGTGTCTTTCAGCACCAGTACACCCAGTGTACGTTTTCCCCATTCACAAGAGTAATTGGTTACCTATGTACCATGAGTTAACTAGCACCGTATTTTAAAATTTATTCCAAAGAGATTTTTGTGACCAGACATGTACCTGCCGGCTGGCCCCTAGTTCTGATCTGACCTGGGACCCTGGCCAATATTTGAGAAGTAAGGAATATCATTGTATCACATAACACTTCAGAGATCAAAATCAGCATAGACATGTTTTCAAGAGACAAAAGCAGAAATACTAATTTAAAAACATTCATATTGCATGACACCTTTCCAAACTTTGACATACTGAGATCAGCACTGTACAAAATGAGTCTCCTTTTAAAGTTGGAGCATGGTACCTTGATCTCTCATAGTATACAGCTTCATATTATTAACTCTTACGATTTTAGAAAAAATTCAGAAATTTTGTCCTTATAGCATATGCACCATCAGTAATATCTTCAAAGTTAACTTCATATGTCACTGATAGCAAGAAGCTATTTCTCTTTTATACACCAGCTTTGTCAAACAACAAAAAAAATATTAACATTCCTTTCAGATCACCACAAAGTGAAGTAAACAGATCATCCCAGTATTGCAAAACCCAGCATTTTCACCTCAAATCAGGCACATTTGTAATATTTTTCCACTCTGAAAACTTAATTGTAACTTTTTTACCCTCACACTTTTTTGTCATCAATTCTTTTGATGTAGGCTGTATCTTGAAGAATCATTAATACAGTACAATGCTTTGAGTCACCAGCTCTTATTTGATACTTAGGAAATAATTTATGACTTCCTATAGTTAGGCTATTAAAATTCATTTTTCATAAGTCAGTCAGAATTTAGTATTAAATTTTTAGACAGAGGTATATGCCAGAATTTTAAAAACAGTGTTAACATCCTTTAAAATCTGTAAGCATGAAATAAATGTAAATTTAAAGAAATCAGCTTCATTTCTAGAAAAATCCTAGTAATTATCAGTATTCTCATAAAACTTAAGTCTGAAGAGATTTCTTTCTTATTTAAAAATCAAAGCTATCATTTTTTTGTGTGCCTAGCCAGGAGTTAGCTTAAGTAAAACAAGGGAGCCTAAAACTTAATAGATAATTAAAAAGGTAAAAATATAGTAAACCCCAGCCTTTACTGTTGAATAAAAAGCAAAAATCCAAATGTCTTCAGATTTTACAGAGTGTGTGGCAACAATAGCAGAAACTATAAACATTTCCTTATGACAGCAACTGTACAACAACTTTTAAACAAGCTTGGTGTTGGGTTTAGTGAAGTGAAAAGGGCTAGGCTGCTTTATGCTTTGAGTTGGCATTTCACCAAGGAGAGAAATTGGGTGGTAGTTAGTTTTTCCCTCTTATGTTTAAGTGACATAGTACTGACTAAAATGAGCATTTTTTAATATTCTTATTTGGTCTCTTTCTGAATAAGCTACTCAATAAAATGAAACCCAAATGCTTTTATACCTACACACTATATTGTTGAGCGAATTATTTATGGAAGGGAAAGAAAGATAAAGTTGCTTTTAAGAGTCCTTTAACATATCAGTTTGATAACTAGCAAAACACCTTTACTGCCATTAAATATTTACCAAGACTTCGCTTTGGGCAGGGGGGGGGGGGGGAGTTTAGTGCAACAAATTTGACTCTGTGCAATGCCATTGATTAGCTATCAGAAGGACATAGTTAATAAGTAACTTGAGGTATTACAGAGCACTTTACATTCTTGTCAAATCTTTTCTCTGAAGATGACCTAAAAAAAGCCAGTTACAACCAGCATTCACTCCAGCAATGATTACACAAGCACAACTATGAAAGAAATAAAGGGCAGCAAATCAGTTGAGCAGTACTTAGGCAATCTTTCCTAGTGACTGTTGTCATTGCTGCTGGACTTTAGAACTGAACATGTTTACATTTAATTAGAAAGGACACACAGTTTACAGCACAGTAGCTATCAATATCGGATCAGAATTGATTTCCGCTTTCTCCCCAGTGATTGCTTCCTTCAAGCTAATTAAAAAAGGCATATAACCAAAATGACTCACATAAATTTTAAAGCAAAGTAAACAGTATGCCCTAGAGACCAAAACAAAAGTAAATGACATTCATCCTGATTATTAGCTACATTTTTTGAAAGAATTCTGATGCCTATAAATGTGATACAAGAACATGTTTTAGTGTTATCAGTCTGCTGATAAACCAAGTATTCCCTTTTGAAGAGACCTAAATGAATGCTTTACTGAGTAGTTAGCTCTCAAAGAAACAGTAACCTTACTTTTATCTTTATAATCCCTAAAACATGTAGATAAAGCAGTCTGATAGAAGCTAGCTGATTTTATTCTAGTCTTCAAATTTCACATATTGTACAGAGAAACTGCTGAAAATATATAACAAAATAAATAATAAACGGACTTCCTTTTAAATAAGGTGTGCAGAGCACATGTGAAATTTGCTTAAATGAAGGACTTATCCTGGTGTGTATAAATAACATTTCTCTATAATTACCATCGCCAAAGTCATCAAAATTATGATGAAAGATAATTTCTTATAACTCTATTCACTATAAATCTCACAACCTAATATATATTGGCGATTACACTGTTATGATAAAATTATTTTAAAATCAGAGAAATAAGGAAAATAAGAGAGGTCTAGAAGTTACCTCCAGGAGAATTACGTCGTCACAGCCCTCCGTCTTGCTTCTCTGTGGATCTGCCATGCAATACCTCATCTAGAATAGAAGGTCATCAAAGATGTAAGGAAGCACAGACAGATTCGATTAGAAGCAGGCCTTAAGACAGATTAATTCATTAATTCACAAATTTTTATTAAGCACTTTCTCCAAGTACTTAAGATAAAATGGTGAGCAACACCTCTACAAGATCAGACATTTTGATATGCTTTGCTTACTGTTGTATCCCCAAGCATTTACTATGTCCTTGGCACCATATATACATAGTTGCCAAGGACTGACCCCTTTCAAGGATTTTGTATAAGCAAATGTTCACTCAGCCACCAGGGGGGCCTCCAGTAGCACTTGTTTTTAGTATTCTAGGAAAACTACTGAAATTCACAATGATGCTATAGTCATGAGAGTCGATTTAAAATCCCCCTCCAGAACAGAATAATTCGTAGAAGTTATTTCTGCTTACTTTAACTTTTTTCATTTCCTTTTGAAATCTTAGGCTTTTTATTACTCTTAGTGCCCACAAAGCAATCAACCTGTAAGCCACAGTGGTTAACTACAGGCCAGCACTAGATATCCACAGCTTATATTCTGCAGGGCTCATACCAATCACAAAAAATCTAGTCAGCCATCAAGACATTAAAAAAAAAATGTAAAGAACCACATGAAGCAGGCCTAAAAAACAATAATCAAGCCCACAAGTATTTATTAAATACTTTTCTAGGCAATAGCCATCAAATGGAAAAAAAAACCAAAAAACCCCAATTGCTTGACATCCATCCAGTTGAATGGTCAGGAGACTTGGAGATCACATGAGAGGATTTCCTAATCAGGACAGCAGGTCATGTTTCTGGAAAAACTCCTATCTAAGCTGAGATCTCAAGGCTGAATAAGAGCTAGTAAAGTAAAAGCAGATAGGGTCATTGTTCATCCTGGTTGTTCATCCCTGGCTGGAGGCTAGAGGTAAACAGGTGAACGCTGAGAAGTGAGCTAGAAAGAGAGGCATGCAGAACTTTGTAACTGATGTCTAAGCAATTTGGACTTCATCCTAGGAGCAGTGAGGAGTCATTGAAGAGCTGTAATCCAGGTAGTGGCACATTCATGTGTGTGCTTTAGAAAACTCTCTCAAAGCCAGGAACAAGTGAACATACTATTGCAGTAACCCAATTAGGAAAATAATAGCAGGGGCTCTAAATTAATGATAATGGATCTGGAAAGAACAAAAGATACAAGGGAGAATTAAGTTTAATTCGAAAAGACTCATTAGATTGTGTGGTAAGAAACAGATGTCAAGGGTGATGCATAGGTTTGGGGCTTGAACACTGATGGTGCCCAGTGAGAAGGGAGGAACAGAAAGGGCTGATTTGGAGAGGGGAATAAAAGGAGGTCATGTGTTCAGTTTAGACATGTTGAGTTGTAGATATTTGCAGGATTCTCAAGTGGAGATGTCTGCTAGGTGGTCATGTATAGCTGGTGTTCAGGATTTAAAACTCAGCTGGAGAGAAATACTTTAGAGTTAGAAGTCATTAGCTAATGTAGATGGTGAAGCGAAGCCATGGAAGTGGGTTAAAATCAAGGGGGAGTGAGTAAAAGGAGAGGCAAAGACACCAGGAATTAAGGGTGGGACATAGGAAAAGAAGCACCAAAGAAGACTGAGAAGCATCAAGAAAATACTGTTGATGAAGCAGAAAGCCAGCATGCATTTTCATGGAAAGCAGGGAAAGAAAGCATTTCCAGAAAGAATTGGCTTCAGATAGGTCAAATAAGATAAAGATTGAAGTGTTTTTTTCTTTAGAACCAGATCATTGGAGCAGTTGTGGACAGAGCAGATTGTAGAGCCTCAAAGTGACGTTGGGAAGGTGATGACAACGAGCACAATGATTCTAAATGAGGTGATCCCCAACTCAGTCCAAGACAAATCCCATCTTTGGGGTGACCAGTAAGCTCAGTTGTTTAGAGCATGGTGCTGATAACACCAAGGTTGCCAGTTCAATCCCCACATAGGCCACTGTGAGCTGTGCCCTCCCTAAAAGAGTCAACTATTGTAGCATGAAAGCAATGTGTAATCAATTACTATAGCTGTTCCCCAATAAAATTAATATTAAAAAAAGAGAAACCCCATCTTTAAGATCAGGCTGGAATATCTTTAGAACTTAGTGAGTCAGAACCCTGGTAGAAAACAAAACAAACCATCTTCATAAGCAGTATATCTGGCCCAAGTAACTTAAAGGTGAACTCTGGAACTTTATTTTAATTCCTAGATTTGAGCCTCAGTATAGTTCCATGTTTCCTTGAAATGTCAGAGCTGTCCCACCCCTAGAAAGAGCAAAGCTGAGTCTGACCAGTTAGAGGCTGTTTGTCCTATCAGGTAATGGAGATACACAGAACATCCCCCCAGCCGAGCAATTTTTTTTTTAAAGATTTTATTGGGGAACTGAGGGAGGTAACAGCATTGGGGAATCGGGGAAGGGGAACAGACAAGTTGCTGTCTTTTTGTTCTTCAGTCTAGTTGTGGAGGACGTCGCTTCACTGGCCCATGTTGGTATTGTGATCATTGTGCTCTTCCCGGTGAGGCAGTCGCTCACCGGCCATCTCACAGCAGCTCACGGCAGCTCACGCTGGCTGCCAGCCACTCATGGAGCTGACGGGAGCCCACTGCAGCAGGGGCTGCAGCCTACGCTGTTGCTGGCGACTCACGGCAGCCCAGCTCCAGGTTGAGCTGTTGTTCACCATCTTAGCTGTAGAGGGTGCAGTGACACTGGTCCTCATGTGGGATCCGAACCAGGGCCCTCTGGCGTCCCAAGCCAACTCTTAACCAACGCACCACTCCGCCAGCCCCCCAGAGCAATTTTTTAAAAGGGAAATTTGTTACCCTCTCTAAAATATTTCAATAGCTTCTCATTTGCCTTAAGATAAGACCCTTCTCATGTTCCAGAAAGGCCCTATTTGATCTTGGCCCAACCACTTTTGTGCTGGTCTCTGAACATTATTAATACTTGTGTAACTGGGCTTCATTTAGCTCCTCAGCCATCCTTTCTCTTCTTGGAAAGTCTTTGCATATGTTCTCCCCTGTGCCTGAAATTCTTCCTTCACCCTTCTGATTATGCCTACTCCTGTCTTTAAATCTCAACTCAGATGTTCAATAAATACTTTTTATATTCCTCCTGTAGAGAAGCCACTGTGTTAGGCCCTTGAAGGAAACAAGAGTAAAACATGGTCCCTTCCTTCAATAGTATTAGACTGTAGTAGGGAAGATAAAACAAGTATACTACAGTTATAAAGGATAGTAGAAAGTGATGAATATAAGGGATATGGAAAGGGTATGGGAGCTTAGAGGAAGAAGTGTCTCCTTGGGCAGGGTATAGAGTATGAGTTCATAAATTGTCATGAACAATCGTCATGACAATTCATGAACTCATGCATTGTGGCAATTCATGTAGATGTTGTGTGATGGTAGGGTGCATGGAGGGATAGGGGGAGAGCATTCAGCTGGAGGCAACAGTGTGAGCAAAATCAAATATGAAAAGTGGGAGGGCATCTTCAAAGAACAGTTTATATTTACGTTTGGCAATAATACAAAAATTTCATAAGGCAGGTGGGAAGAGGTCTGAAAAGAAAAGTAGAACCGAATTTTGGAGCTCCTTGAATGTCAGGCTTCAACTTGGGACATCAAACTAGAATTCTGTACCCAATGCAATTATCCTTCAGAAGTGGAGAAATAAAGACTTTCTCTAACAAAAAAAAAACTGAGGAAATTTTCATCAGTACACCTGCCTTGAAGAAATGTTAAAAAGAAGTTCTTCAGAGAGAAGGCAAATCCCATAGGTCAGAAATTCAGTTTAATTGATGCAGTAAACCAGGAAGTAAAACCAACCACTGCCCTTCAGAAAATGTGCACTTAGGACAAGGTAGCACATACTTCTGCCTTTCACACTTGCTTTGTCTTTATTTATTTTAATTCAGTAAAAACAAGCCAAACCTGCCTCTTTTTTTTTTTTTTCAGAATGATTTAACAATGTTATCAGTAAGGGATAAAGGTTAGGAAAACTAGTTTACGTCTGGCAGTTCATGAAAAACCTGCAGAAACAGGCAGTTGTTTTTCATCAAAGTATTTGTAAAATGCCTGAGTTTTGTATAAGATTTTATACAAAGTTAATTATTCCTTTTAAAAATTATACAAGTATGAATGCCTGTTCTTTGTCAGGTATTGTGATAGGTATTTTCACACAGATAGATCACCTCATGTTCTCATAATAATGCCATGAGATTTTTCTCATTGTTTTAGAGTTGAGGAAATTAATATTCAAATAGGTAAAGTATTTTCCCAAGGTCATACAGAGTGAATGATGAAACTGCTTTTTATACTAAAGTAGAAAAATTTGAATCTACTTCAAAATCCAAACCCAACATCTTTTCATCTGCACCAGACATATTACACTGGATAATTCTTTGTTGGGGGGTGGGAGGGCTGTCTGTCTTCTGCAGTGCAGGTAGGATGCTTAGCAACATATCAGGCCTCTACCCACTAAATGCTAGTAGCATCCCCCTTCTCCATTTCTGACCAAAAATGACTCCAGTTGTTGTTGCAATGTGTCCCTTAAGGGGCAAAATTACCCCTAGTTAAGAACTATTGGCCTATACTGTGGTACTTTACCTCTAAATTTTTAATCCAAAAATATGTATTCAATTTTTTAAAATAGCACTATTTTCAAATAGTGCTATTGGTTGAGCAGTTACTGTGACTAAATGAAGCATAAACAGAAGAGTGAGTGCACATTGTGGGATGATGAGTAAAATGGTCTACAAGGACTCAAGTAATAGCTGATCATGGAGATGAAAGAGGAAAGCAGGAAAAGTAGCATCACAACTTGACATAAATGGAAAAGGATTAGTTGCAAGAAAAGCCGAGTTCACGTGTGACATTACAATGGAGAGAGAGAATTCAACAAGCAGGTAAGCAGACAAGCTGAGGAGAACATAAACACCTGCAAGGCAAACCTCGGAGGGGGCCATAAACCTGAAAATTCCAAGATAGTTTAAGCTGAGGCGGTACAGAGAGTCAGGGACCAGGACAATGGGACCACAGACATGAGGAAATAGACCAGGAGACCCTGAAATAGAGACAGAAGCCACTACAGAAAGGAAATCCATTCCATGCTACTTATGGATGTAAGGCCCACTGACGGGCTTTTTCCACCTTGCCCTCTACTGGACTCAGTGCGGTGAGCAGCACAGGAGACAATGTGCAGTCTCATTGGGTGTACATTTGATTTATGATAATGTGAAAGTAAAAATATTTTTAAAGTCTTTTTATGCTGAAGTAAAAAAAATTAAGTTCATTAAGAATTACGTAATTTTTTTTTTTAAGGTTTTATTGGGGAATTGGAGGAGGGGAACAGCATTGGGGAATCTGGGAAGGGGAACAGACAAGTTGCTGTCCTTTTGTTCAGTCTAGTTGTGGAGGATGTTGCTTCATTGGCCCGTGTTGGTATTATCATTGTGCTGTTCCCAGCTGAGGCAGTCACTTGCCAGGCACTGGACGGCCGTTCATGGTGGCTCACAGCAGCTCATGCTGCTGGCCAGCCCCACTGCAGCCTACATCATTGCCGGCGACTCATGGCAGCCCAGCTCCAGGTCGAGCCGTTGTTCACCATCTTAGCTGTAGAGGGCACAGCGTCACTGGCCCATGTGGGATCTGAACCGGGGTCCTGCTGCTCAGAGCTGGCAGCCCAGGTCAACTCCTAACCAATGCACCACTCGGGCTGGCCCAAGAATTATGTAATTTTTAAACTGGAAGAGTGAATTGAAACTTTATACTATTTCCTCATTTCCTTCATGATGATCATAAATTGTTACCATCCTACGTCAATATTGTCTGAGCAACACTATAGGTTACGTGCTTGGGAAATTCTGAGAGTGGTTTAATGGCTCTTCTGTTCTTTTATCATTCCTTCTTACTATAACTTACAATATTTTCCCATACAGTGTCATTTAAGTGCCCATAAATTGAATGCTGCTATAGCATGCTGGAAATGCATCTGAAGAACAATAACTTTGAGAAGAAGTTAAATGTAATATGACTCTGTGAAAAAAAGCTAAGCAATATGGCTCTGTTGTCACTGTAGGGAAGAGAACTTGGAGGGAAAAAGCACTAAAACAAAAATGTGCTTCAATGATTATATGTGCTGGGAATATATCTCCTCTACTTCACCTTTATTCCTATAAGAAATTTCTTTCAAATCATAAAGATTTTGATTTATTGAAGTTCTTAAGGAACAATTTCTTTCCAGAAAATAAAATTACCCTATGTAAATGGAGTGTTAATATGTTGGAATTGGGAACTAAAATCAGAAGATGAACATGAAAAATCTACGAGTTATTATAAATTCTGAGAATGAAAATATTAGGGTTAATGTGACAGAATAACAAGGAGGGAACATCAGATTTTAGATTGAAGAGTCTTAAAAGGTTTACCTGAGAAAGCAGTATTTGTGCTGAGACCTCATGGATCCAAGTAGGCGTTTGTCAGGTGGAGGAGGGAAAGGCGTTCCAAACTAAGGCCTCGAGCAGGAAGAAGCCTGATGGACTTGAGGAACTGAATGTCTGGCTGAAAGGTGAGGAGGTACAAATGATACAGGGCTCTGTAGCTCAGGGCAAGTGGAGACGAGTGTTGCAGCCCAGGGGAAAACTGTGGGTTCAGATCCTGACTCTAGTAGGTGTGTGGGGTTAATTAAATTACGTCTCTGCTTCAACTTCTTCATCAGCAATATTGACAGGTTGTTGTGAGGTTTAGTGAGTTAAATATATAATTATTTTTTATTTTTACAGATTTATTCTGAATGCACTGGGATGTTATTGCAGGATTATTAAGTGACATTATCTGATTTGTCTTTTAAAAGCTCACTCCAGCTACTACTTCTACTTGAGAAAGCCTTTATGGGAATTTAAAGATTTCCAAGGTATTTTGAATGATGAGCAGCTTTTAGACCCTTCAGAGGAAAGGGTCCCAGACACAGGTCCATCTGAGAAAAACCAAAATCATGGATAAATTCGCCAAAAAAAAAAAAAGGAAGATTAAATGATTGAAGAGTAGTAAGTGATCAGCAAAAAGGGAATTAAATCCAGATAACTTGACCTCAATAATGATAAGGTTTTAAAAGCTGAATTATTAATTCTTAATATTTAACTGGTTAGAGGGTACTGAATAGTGTTTTAAATGCAGAATTCCAAAATGAATATGGCCCACTGTGAGTTTTAAATGGCCATATATGTAAGACCAATTTATAAAGGAATGGGGTAGGCTAAGATTTTTTAAATAGGAATCAAAAACTCTGCCATTAAAGAAACAAAGATAAATTGGACTTCATGAAAATTAAGACTGTACATTCATTAGAAGACAACATTAAGATAATGAAATATCACTGCACACCTCTTAGAATGGCTAAAGTTAAAAGGACTGGCAATCCCTTTTAAGGGAGCTTGTTAGACCCACTGGAACTCCCGTACATTGCTGATGGAAGTATCAGTTGGTATGACCACTTTGGGAAAAAGTATCTACTAAATCTAAACTTACATAAACCCTATGGAGAAATTCCACTCCAGAAATGAATACTTACATCAATTATATCTCAATAAAGCTGGGAATAAATGGAAACATGGGTCCATCAAAAGCAGGTACAAGAATATTAATAGCAACAATAGTGAATGGTTTAATAAATTGTGGGATTTTATATAACAGAATACTTCATAGCAATAAAAAATAACAAACTGCATGCAACAACAGGATAAAATTCATAAGCCTTATGATAAGCGAAATAAGGCAGACAAAAAGTTCAAAAACAAGCAATACAAGTCTTAATAGAGGTTGGACTAGTGATTACTTTGGGGGAAGGGAATCAACATGCAGGAAACACTGGAAGCCTTCTGGGTTTGTTCTGTATTTTGTTCTTTACATTTTGTCAAGCCAAGTACTTTGAATTTGTGTACTTTTATAATTTAAAATATAGTTTAAAAAATGTAAGTTAATAATGTTTTAAAGGTAAGAACAGACTTGTCTTTTGAAAGGTTTTTTTATTTTTAGTTTTTCTTTCTTTCTTGAATCTTTCAAATAGACCAAGAGGTTGCACTGAAGGAAATTCTAAGTTGGAAGAGGAGGGATGCAGAAAGTGTGAAAGGACATAAAGAATAGGAAAATGGGCAGGAGACAGGTGTCTTTAGACATCTGGGTTGATAGAAAAAATACTGAAAAGAAATGAAGTAAGAGTTAGCTAAATAATGTGAAACCTACAAAGAAAGACACTTTTTTACACTCTTCAGATGTAGCACTATACGCCATTCTCAGTTTATACAGAGTAATAAATTCACCACCATTTAGCAGCACTCTTTCTTCCTAAGAACTAATTTGAATCCTGGAATGATTACCTTTGGCATGCTAACTGTCGCTGTTTCATCTATCTGATTTCTGCGTGACACCTTCTCCAAAGTGAGCACACTGGAGAGGCTTGTAGGTTACTTAAACAAAAAGAAGAAATTTATAATTAGTTTGAACAGTTTTAAATAAAGTATCAAACTAGGTATTCAGCCAGTGCTAAAGTTCCCTGCCTAGCTTTTTGCATCTTTAAGAGTTATATTATTTTTCTTTCACATTATCAATCTGTATTATATAGTTAGGTTGTTTTACTTCAAATATCCCATCGACATTTCTTTTGTATGCATATACTGACACGACTTTATTTAATAAAAAAAGAACATCTCCTGAGTGGATTTCAAATTTCCCTTATTAAATATTTATATTTTCAAAATGTCTTTATTTAATTGAGTGAGGTGCTTGGTGCCATTTCAAAATAACCTCAGGTGGTAGGTGTAATGACATATCAAAGATTTGACCTTTAGCATTTTAGGATTCTATTTGTCTGCATTTTCTTCTGCATTCATTTAGTCTTAATTTATATGCTATTTCTCTGTATGACTTAATGAGTGGATGTGTTTGGCATAAGGTTCATTAACAAAAAGAAAATATGTCTCAATACATATTATTGCTGTGCAGTCTGGTGATTTTAACTTTATTTATATCTCAACTATGACAAGTAGAAAATGCTTTGTGTAAGGGTGATTGGTATTTGTACAAACCTCATTCATTCTCATTAAGTGCTCAGCTCAGTAGACCCCAGATCTCCTAAACTGATGACGCTCATTCTCTTCTCACTTCTTTGCAGTCACCTTATTATATTCTCTTATTTATCTAGAGATACTTTACTTTTCAGTTCTCTTCTGTTCCTTTTAAAGAACATTGAATGTAATATTTACACTGATATAATTAAATTAACATCTTGCAGCATCTTTCTGCATGCCTTGGAAGCATAGGTAATCATTTGTTTGGGTAGGCTTCAGCCTGGAACTAGAGGAATGGGATAATTGTCATGTATAAGATTGTGATGTCAAAATTATTTTCATTTAACCATCTAAGTATGTCTTTATTGATTTTTCGTAACGTATATTTCTAACTGGAGATTTTCGTTAAGTGGATTATCAGTCAGTCAGCGTACAGATTTATGTTTAAATAACTTGTTTTTGTATTTCCCCAGTTTACACAAATCTTTATCCCAAGAAGAAAACCTGAAGGATCAGTTTAACCATACCCTCAGTACCTATGAAGAAGCTTTAAAGAGCAGAGAGAACATTGTTTCCATCACTCAACAACAAAATGAAGAGCTGGCCGCCCAACTGCAGCAGGCCCTGACGGAGCGGGCAAACATGGAATTAGAGCTGCAGCGCGCCGTCGAGGCCTCCCAGGCGGCCAGGGACAAAGTGCAGAAGTGAGTAAAATGACCTTGCATTGTTTCCAAAGCATGAAACAAACGAAAACAAAAACATTCTTTTGACAACTCAGTCATAGATCGTTTATTATTCATGCTGCTAATAGTTTAAGACAAAAGTACACTGAGCCAGATGAACTTTTTTAGACTGCCTACATGTCCATATTTGAGGTCAAAAAGCCATTTACTTGGGAATGTAAAGTAAAGCTACTGTTTAGAGCAAACCATTTATTTAATAACTGGTCTCTATGAGTTCCTGAAGGCCATGCTATGAAAATCATTTAGTAGGTACTAGATACAGTTATGAGCAAGGGAAAAGGCAGTCAGGTTACCAACCTAACGCATTTAGCTTCACCATAATCCTGCTTGAGTTGAGATCATCTGTGACCTTGTAATCTGAGATCTCTAGGTACATAGAACGTGGTACAGTGAAATTAATTTTCCTGTGTTGTTCTTTTGAAGTATTCAGTACAGCTTTCCACAGTGCATAATTATATTTGTTTATTTTCAGTGATCTTTGCATTTTTATTAAAATTTAAATAAAGCTGCATAATCAGTCAGTCTTGATGATAGCCAGCAAAATGTTAACAAGCAACAGGCAAAGGAGTCACTTCACATTCATCCATGGGACTTGAACATTGTAGCAGAATTTTCTAAAGCAGCTTTAATGCAATAAAGCTCATCATTTTAACTGAGCTCTTCTTTGTGTATTGTTAACAGCATTACATCATTCACATACTTGATCACCTTCAATTTCTAAGACGTACCTTTTTCCTTAGCTTTTTTTTTCTTTTTCAGTTTCACAGCATGAAGAAGTAATGCTAACTGCAAGGTTTCTTATTTCTCACTATTTTTTATTTGAAAATAAGTCATCTCCACCATTTCCCCATCCCTGAAATTATAGTTTAAGTAATAGTCGAAAGTCAGGTAAATCTGCAATCAAGACCGTTTTAAAACAGATAGGAATTATGCATATTAATCTTTATTATCAGTGTACTTTGAAACTTGTGATATATGGGATTATATTTTTTGTAGATTTAAAGATTAGTTTTATATTCAGCCAGAAACTGTATCCAGTTATTCACAATGTACGTTAATATTCTAAGAACACCAAGATACATAGGTAGATCTCATTTCATGTTAAATTATAAATCAGTAACTTTTGACAGTCAGGATCTGATTTAGCTCTGTTTGCTTAAAGTCTACAAATAATTACAAATTTCAAGTTTAATTGTTTTTACATTTTTGTGTATGTAATCCTTTACATGTAACCTTTAATTTTTATACATAGCTAAAATTCCCTACAACAGGGTTTCCCAGAGAGCAATTAGATTTCTAAAAAAATTTTGGAAATGTCTTTAACCTTTTATTTTTTAGATCTCATTAATTACCATTATCATTTTGTAAAAGAAATAAGTTTGTATACCAAGAAACAGAAATAACATCATCTCAGATAGTGCTTTAAATTCAGTAAGTTTAAACTTTTGAAAAATTTACTGTATTGTTCTTATTATTTATATTTAACCACACAGATCAAAACTTTTCAATGGAATGGCACCAGTTCATGAACACAGTTAAAGTGCAATAGTTGTGTCACTCACAAGAGTTAAATGTTAGATTTTAGTTTAAGTGTTAAATCTTTTATTCTGATTTCCACAATAGGTGAAATATTATTAGGCTTTTCTTTTCGTATTCAATCCACTGTCTTTCATTTTTAATTGCCCTCAGTTGGGTCGTATATCTTCATGGCAATGAACATGGACATCAGCCTGTTTTACTGGGTTTTAGAGGATACCCTTCAAGGAAACCAATTTGTAATACTTAGTTAGGTGGTATTAGCATTGTCTAATCTGAAATTTCTATTATTAGCAATTATTTTTGAAAGTTCTTTGTAAATATGTTAGTGTTCCAGGCAATACTTACAATTAAAACTAAAAATGTCCACATTTTCCCTTTCTCCTTCACAATCAAATTTCTTTAATAACTGAGCTATATTAAGTATCTTGAATTTTTCAGTTCCCATTTACTGCTCTGCTACTAGCTCTTATACTGAAGTTGTTGTTCATAAGATTACCAATAATTTCCTAACTGTTAAATTCCATGGCCCATTTCTAATTATATTTTTATTATAAAACTAATATATGATCATGGTAAAAAAAATAGTAAGTAAAGATGCTCATATATAGCATAGTAGTTTAAAAATGCATGCTTCTGATTCAGAATGCATAGATATGCAAACTTGGACATTCTATTTCCAAACATTGTGCTGATGTGGACAATAATATTCCAATCTCATAATGTTACAAGAATTAGATGAGATAATACATATAATGCTTTTAGAACAATACGTGTTGCATAGTCCCTCCTTCTCTTGTCATTCCACTCCGCTCTACACTGTCCCCTTCTTTAGAAGGGCTCTGCCTTTTCAAGACTGAATGCCTTTATATATGTCGGTAACCTCTACTTGGAGCCTTTTGTCCTTTTCCCCCATGAGAAATTTATTCATCCTGTGAGAATCAGTGCAGCACGGAGGATAGAGACAGGCTTTGCAATCTAGTCAGACAGACTTGTGTTTGAATCCCTGCTTTCCTACTTATTTCCTGTGAGATTTGGGGCAAATAACATAACCCTTGGAAGCAAAAGTTCCTCAGTTAAAAAATTCGGCCAATAATGCTCCACAGGCAGGCTTGGTGTGAGAAATAAACTAGATAGCACTAAAATGCCTACCTCTATGCCACTTTATTGTAAGCATTCTATAAAGTGTATTATTAGTATCATCATATTTATCAGACTAGCAAGACGAGTTCAATCTCCTCTTCTCTACAAAGTCTTCTCCAACTTCCTAGAAAGTTAAATCACTCTCTACTGTGTGTTGTCCTCGTATTTTTGTTGAAAATTACTCCCCAGAAAATAAAGCCCTCTCCATGCTCCTTATTTCCTGTCTCAGCTAATGGTCTTCAGCAATTTCAGCACTGTTCTTGTGCCCTCACTTTCTTACCATTTGCATTCACTTTGCCATCAGTCTGTTTTGCCTACTGCCTAAGCATCTCCTGCTTCCCTCCCCTTGGTCCTCACTTGTTAATTACATTAATTCAGGCCCTCATTATCACCTCATCTAGACTACTGAAATAATCATAAAACTCGTTTACCTGCCTGTAAGTCTCTCAAGTTTATCTTTCTCACTGCCACCAGAGTTTTTTCTGAAACATCAATCAGGTTATATTACTTCTCTATTTAAAATTTTTCAGGGGCTCTTTCTCCCCTACAAGTTAAAGTATAACTAACGTAACATGATATGAGGTCTTTCACTAGCCTTCTCTCATTTTTCTAGTATTATTTCCTCCCACAACCCCTGCACATGCTATTTCTTCTTTTTAGAATATGTTTCTCCCTTTTAGTACATGGTCAGGTTTTTGTTACTCACTAAAGTTCAGTCTAAATGTTACCCCTACGATGTTTCTCCATTTTTTCGTTCTTTATTGTGTTTGTAGTACTTAGTCCATACCTTTATTAGAGGCCTTAATCATCTAGGTATTATCATTGTTTTGTATATCTGTTTCCTATCTACTCTACTCCCTGCAAAATTACCCATCACTGAGCTTTCCCAAGACATGGACGGTGTTTTACTCACCTTTTAATTCCCATGTCCTCCAAATACTTGCATAGATGCCTCCAGTAAAGTAGGCACTCTGTAAATGTTTATGAACAGATGAACTTGAACAATTTAATAGTGTGATAGAATGACAGAGCAAAGTAAAAACAGTTAGGGTTAGGAATACACAGGAAAATTTCAGATGTGCTCTGATCTGCTTTAAGCCGTAGATCAAAATTTCTTATCCCAACCCAGTATCCAGAGCTTACCAGTGTCATAGAAAAGTATGACCCTTCATGCCTATCTCTTCCCACTGGCACCTCCATCCTTTCCCTCTCCTCAGAGTTGTGATCTCTTTCTTCCTAGTGATCAGCCTTTAACTCTTGTTCTAACCACCAACTTCCATCAAGTTTAATTACATTTAAAAGACCTGAAATCTTCAGTAATAATGGAAAAGATCATATACTTTTTCTAGTGTGAAATTTTAAATTTATATTTTATTTTCTTTCATAGTCAAATATTTCTTAAATTTTTTAACCTATGGGAGTATAACTGGAGGGGAGAGTTGTGCAGAATTACCGTCCATAAGTCAGCCAATATTTATAGGCATATAGTTACTTATAGGGTAAAATGAAATGACGGCCAGGCCTCAGTACCCAAAAATAGCTTCTTGACCCAAGGGTCATAAAGCCTAAAGTTTCACCAGCAAAAATTCCTTCCCTTGGGCTGAGCATTACTCTCCTTATGTATGTCTCTTTAAAAACTGCATGCTTGTGGGGGAAGAGCACATTGTGATTTAGCTTGTAGAATGCTCTTTTGAGGATCCTGGATGCATTTGGTTTAGGAGAGTCATGTGGAGGAACTAAAAAACAAGTTAAGAGCACAGGAACTTTGTAAGAAAAACTCTTAATAGTTTTGCTAAGGACCATCCATGATCTTCATTTATTAATCGATGTTTTTATTATCATGAGAGATTTTAAAAACTCTATAGCTCTTTATGCTGTATTTTATTTTCTGTCTTTCCATCTACAGACATGCATCTTGTGGCCAAGAACAAAAGTTTTGCAAAGGATTTTAAAAATATATTCTATTTTTCACATGCCTGAACTAAATATAGTTCCTTAAAATAAAAGTATTTACAACCAGGCTTATAAGGTCAGATGATCTATCAAAGATCTGGGTTTCACAATGAAATAATTTTTGTCACATATCACCTTCACTGTGGGCCAGACTTACACTGATATGATTCAAATTCCCTCATAAACTGTAACTGTATAATAAACATATCAGACAGAAATATGTAGGGAATAATTATATACTTTTTAAACAAGTTTCCCAGAAAAAAAATGAATCAACTATTTACAATTTTCTTTCTTTGCATACCTTTCTTTAAAAAAAAAAATTAGTTACTTAAAATTTGCATGTGTTCTGCTCATTCTTAATTGCATAATTGAAATGTCAAAGATCAGTATAAAACATTTCATTTTGAAATACAGGGAATATTGCATCTTTTGAGTGGTACTGACAGGAAAAAAAGAAAAAAAGAAGAACATGTAAAGCTAAAGGAAAGTCTGTCCTGACTTTGGTCAAATACTGGTTTCCATGAAGAAGTTGAGTTACAAAGAAATTGTGAATTCTCAGCCTGATTACCCTGCTGATGAGTAAGAACTGTCTGTAGTTCTCTTCGAGGTGTCAGGGGAGTCACCATAGTGTCACACAAGGGTTCTTAGCGTAGAGCAAACATACTTTCCACAAACTCAGCTGCTTAATCTGTTTGCAGGTTGAATTATAAAACAGGATAGATGACTCTGGGTGCTGGGAAGGGGAACAGAGCATTTCCACAGTTTCTTGATTTAAAAAAGAAAAAAAAAAAAAGCCTGCAATTCTTATTTTAAAAAAAGAAAAGCCTACCATTTTCATCAAAAACTTCACCAAAGTTTTGTTCTGACTCTACAATCTGATTTTAACCATAATTAAAAATAATTGTGCTAAAATATTCTTAGAGTTTAATATGAAAGATATCAGTGAGTTTTTTATAATTACATTGTTGGGGTTTTTTCATTAAAATTATTCTGCTTCTTACAAACTTCACCTGTGATATTTTTCCTATAAACTCTTGGTTGAACTGTTGCCTAGTTGCAAGGCAGTATTAGGTATGTCTGAACCTATAAATAGTTGTTGGTGCAATCAAAGAATAAGTTTCATAAATTCTCAACTCAGCATTAGGTTTAAATTGATATTTCATATAGTGTTGAAAGTTGACATTGATTTATTACTAATAAATGGGAGAATTAAAACTTTTCTTAAATTGCTTTTCAGAATTTTTGTTTGAGATTTAAAAGCTCTGTGAAATATAAAACATACTTCAGAAAATAAAAAGTTGAATAGTTAATTTATTTGTGATAGTTTATGTACAATTGAACACCCCAATCAGCTAGAAGATACATTCTAAATCTAGATCTCATTAGATATAGCTTTATTTTCATTTATATAAGGAAAATCGACTCAGATGACTCCTATTTACTTAGCAATCATTGTTAAGATACACAGCATCTAACATGCTTAATTTTTATTCTTGAACACTTGATATACTTTTAAGAATTTAATATTCTAGATTTGTAAATTATAACATGTCTTTAAATTAAACACATTTAACTTATGAAATACACATCTTGTTGCACTCGATCAAACAAGTAAGTATTTTATTTTTAAATTGTCATTTCATTACATATTTGTATAGTGGATCACCTTTCTCATCCACTGAGTATATAAAGTAGGTCTCTTTAGAGCTACTTTTATTGTATAGCAATATCTACCATGTTTGAGATATATATCTATATAGATATAGATATAGATATATATATATAATATTCATTTCTTTATAAAAATGAAAGAATTTGGGCTTACACCTTGCTTTAGAAAATGTCTCACTTTGACATGAAAAAGATACATAGTTTTAATTGTCTCATTCATTCCTTTTTACCAAGGAAGGATTAAAGTAGGATTATTAAAATCGGAGCCTAACCTGGAATTTGAGAAATTCCAATGAAGTGGCAAGTGAAGGATCTAGGCTAAAGAAGAAAGGGAACTCCCTAAACCTAAGAATCAGTACTTTCCCTGATAAATTCCCTTTTATAGTTAACTTTCTGGAATGAATCATGAGAGCATGAAAGTAGGGACTAAAAAGTTAAATTACCACACAGCTTCTTACGTTTGACCTGATTCTTCATCAGAACCTGTCTTTCTAGAGGTGATCTTGAGTAGAGCTGGTATACATTGCTGCCTACTAATGTAGAAAAAAACATGTTTCAGATGAGCATGATGGACAGGAAGGAGAGAAAAAGAACAAAAGCAAAAATATGAGAGAGATCCATACTGTTTAAGTTTAAGACTAAATAAAATACAGAAATGTTGTTGTTTTTCATTACTCCCAATGTTCCGGTAGTTAAAACTCAGAGATAGAGTTCCTATTATTTTAGGGAAATTATAGGATCCACCTAAAGATGGTCATGTACATTTTAGCTAGAATTTGACAGGTTAAAAAAATATATTATAGGAGTTCTTATACCTCAGAGACATGTGATTTTCACACATATATATGAAATATAAGTTTCTTAGAGTAGCCATATGATCTTACAAGTATCCTTTTCCTTGGTTGTGTTGTTAGCTCCAGTTAAAAACCTTCCTGCTGTTTAACCCTTGACAGACTACATAGCTCCTGCATACTTCTGTGAAGATCGGAGAATTTACCCATCTTAGCTGAGAATTGATAAATATAAAATATACAAAGTGATTTGAACTCCCTTGGAGAGGCAACAATAGCACTAACCACTAGTGTACTTTAGAATACTTTTGTTATGATAAGGGGGAAAGGGAAGCTATTGTAGAAATTAGATGTTTAGAATTTTTCATCATTCTTGCTTGGATATTGCTCAATCTCATTATACATGGTAATTCACGCAGAACTTCCTCCTTTGCCTGTCCTATTCTTAAACATATAGAAGATCAGATATAATGTATCTTATCTGTTAATATACAAAATGTCATATGTATATCAGGGCCTGGTTTTCTTTTAATAAATCCTCAGTACAGTCATCTAAAATCTGATGGACACTTCCTTACTAGGTATAGGTTTTATTTGCAAAGTATAATTGGAAGAAAAACTAAATTGCCAGAGCAAGTAGAAATACAAATTTCACTTAGATTCTAGGATTCCATGTTTGATTATTTCTCTCCACTTGATCAGAGATTTGCTCATGTGCATATTTGGCCCTCGATAAATATAGAATGAAAGAATCTTTTGCTTATTTCAGTGTAACTATCTAATAGTGAAATCATAAACATTGTTCATTCATAAACTTCATTCGGGGTCATTTATATTTAAAGAGAAAAAAATCATTCTATATCAACATAGTGTATAGTAGCAGCTAAGATGCATCTTCTTTCTTCCTTTATTATTATATATTCTTGAACAACTCAACAGAAACAGCTTGTTTCTTCAGCTCTTACTAAATTTACTAATTTTAATTTTCTTACTGGCATTTATACCGTTCAAACTAATAGCTCTTGGAACATCATCATTATTTCACTTTTTCCTTTGCTGCACTTGACAGTATTCTAAGAGCATATGAAAGCATTTATTATTTCTCTTTATGTTGCCATTTGCCATTTGACAAGCTGCATAATGGCTAAAAAAACATATAAACATATTGAAAATCATAAAACATCTTCCTCCTTAGATTAAAGTAGTCAGCCCTCTGAGCTATGTGTATTTCACATCAGTCTTCTGTAAAGTTCTCTACTGCTAACTGGAGGATCTAATCTTTCCCAGAGTGAAGGGAGTAGCACAGTTCAAGAACAAGAATGAATCTCTGTATAATCACACCACAATGTGAGGTGACCGTAAAACAGAGAATTGACCAGATACACATATGGGTTTTAGGAAGACTTGCTGATGCTCTTTTTTAACACAGCTGTGAGAAGAATGTGGCTAAGACCCAACAGTCATTCTTGAGTAGAACTGGCAAAGGAAACCATGAGGAGAAGAGAATTTAACACATGGGCGTCAGAGAGCAAGGCTTCATTGATGGGATCTGAGGGGAATGCCTAATGACTGGAAGAATCAAACTTGGCAATGAAAACACAAAGCTCTTTTCATCAATTCAAATGCAGGCTCTAAAGCTGCAGATGGTCACCTCCAGCCTTGTCTATTCAATGTGAGGTTTTATAAAATGGCACTTTGGTGAATACTAATAGATCAAAACAAAGATTTAATAACGTAAAGATGCGGTGTTCATTTTTAAATGAGTATACAGGTCAATGTCTCAGAAAAGAATAAAAAAGTACTTTTTATATGTGGGTCTAAAGTCTTTTTGTTATTTTTCAACTTCAAAAATAAACGACATTTATCTTCCAAAATAAATGACAAACATATAGATTGTGCTTTATAGAAAACAGCTTACATTTTGAAAAAGAGGCCAAAATTGGGGTTTATAGTTGCTCTCATTGATTTCATTGCTTCTGTTTGAGGACTCTCAATATATAATGTTTGCTAATGTTATCCTTTAATATTTTTATAAAGCTCACTTGATAGGATAAATATGTTGCCATTCTCAAGAATAAATCGATCAAATTTAAAAATTAGGCCAAAATATTTTCTTCCTGGAATAGAACTTTTTTCCTTACCTTTCCAGAGAATGCAAAGAGACATTATTTAGTACAAAGGAAGCCTGTGAACTTGAATGCAGTCTTGAAATTACATTTTTGCTACATCACATTTGATTTTCTAAGATTTTAGAAATTCATAATAATTGTTTATATATTAAAAGGCTTTTCACTGTATTCAACTTGTTACTTATGCTTACATAAATAAATCTTACTGTAAATTAAAATTTGGTGTACTTTTCCAGAATACATTTTGTTTATTAGAATTGGTTAGCACTTAATAGTTTGTAAAGTGTTTGAGCTAAATCCAAACAAATTCAGTTTAATTATCCAAAATAAGCTTAAAATATGAACTTAAATAACTGATTAATAGCTTTCATATTTCTACTATTTGTGAAGCAGATATAATAAGCCTGTATTCCAAATACTTTTATCTAGTATGCGACACTAACATATAATAAATTAAAAGGCTACAATTGAAAGTTAAAGGGGAGGCAACTTAGTACCTAGTAGAAATATCAGTGAACTACCGTGTTTCCCCGAAAATAAGACCGGGTCTTATATTAATTTTTGCTCCAAAAGAAGCATTTTATTAATTTATTCATGTACAAAAATCTGCATTTATTCAAATACAGTCACATCTGGCTGAAGATCTTAACTGGGGCTTATTTTGGGGTAAGGCTCATATTATGATCACCCTGAAAATCATGCTAGGGCTTATTTTCCAGTTAGGTCTTATTTTCAGGGAAACACAGTAACAGGACCCTTGACTGTCATAAATTGGGTATGTACAAGTCATTAAATTGTGTTTCTTCCCAGTTTCCTCATCTGAAAATAGAGCTGGTATTCTTTCCCTATCTACTTCAGAACACGGCTCTGAGGATCAAATAAGATGCATGTGCATAACAGTACTTTGAAAAGTATAATGTGATCTATAAATGCAAGCTATTGGCAGAAGAATATCTTTTACTTATACATTTTAAGTAAAAAGTTATATATAATCACTACCAGAAGTAGTGAGAAAAATAATATTTTAGCCTCAGAGACATAATGTAAATACCGTGTAACTTTGGAAAAAGAGCTTCTTCACATAGATCTTGGAAACTGGAATTAAAGAGGATTCTGTGCATTCATATACATTACTGTGAGAATGCAAAATGATAAAAATCCCTATGGAGAATTGGATGATATCTAACAAAATTATGTATGCATTTACCCTTTGACTAAGGAAAATCACTTCTAGGAATCTATGCTGAATATTAAACAATGTAAGAATGACAGTATTTTTTTTTATTGGGGAACAGTGTGTTTTTCCAGTACTCATCAACTCCAAGACAAGTAGTTGTTTCAATCTAGTTGTGGAGGGCGCATCTCAGTGGCCCATGTAGGACTCGTACCAGCAACCTTGGTGTTATGAGCACTGTGCTCTAACCAACTGAGCTAACTGGCCACCCCAACAGTATTATTTCTAATAACAAACAGAAAAAAAAACAAATAAATAGGAGAGTAGTTGAATAAACGATGGCACATAGTGGAATACAATGTAACCATTTAAAAAAAAGAGTAAGGGAAATGTCTAAAACTAATATTGAGTGATCGCTAGGATATTGCTAACTGGAAAAAAATCTAATACTTATAATATGCTACCTTTTATGTGAGAAATAAGAATAAAAGGAACAGGAACTAATGAAAATGGCTACATTTGGAGGTAGATGAGAAATACAGTCAGTCATGGGATTGGAGTGCAACTTTTCTGATCATGTCTTTATGCGTAGTTTTGACTGTTGAAACATGTATATGTTTTAAATATTCAGAAATTAAAGTAAAAAGATTAAAATGGTACATATATATGATGAAAAAGCCATACGAAAAGATGAAATACTGCCATTTGCGACAATGTGGATAGACTTTGAGATTGTCATTCTAAGTAAAATAAGTCAGAAAGAAAAAGTCGAGAACCATATGACTTCACTCATATGTGGGATATAAAACTGCAGGCAACAAAGGAACAAAACAAGCAAACAAAAACTCATAGATATAGATAATAGTTTAGTAGTTACCAGAGGATAAGGGGGGTGATAGAAGTGGGCAAAGGGAGTCAAATATATAAGGAGGGAAGGAGAACTGACTTTGGGTGGTGAGCACATAATGTGATATATAGATGATGTGTTATAGAAATGTACACTTGAAACCCCTCTAATTTTACTAACCAATTCACCCAAAAAATTTTAATTTAAAAAATAAAAAGTCATTGAATTTTTAGAAAGATCAATAAAATTGACAAACCTCTACCAGACTGATCAAAAGAAAAGAGAGAAACAAAAATTACCAATATCAGAAGTTGAAACATGGACATTAAAAACTACATGTACATTGAACAAAAGGACAATAGAAAAAATTAATGCAACAAAGAGCTGGTTCTTTAAAAAGATTAATAAAATTGGCAAACCCCTGGTTAGATTCAATAAGGAAAAAAGAGAAAAGACACAAAAAAACAAAATCAGAAATGAAACAGAAGAAGTTACCAAAAGTAGAACTGTGACTATTTGCAGACAACATGATTCTTTATATAGGAAACCCTAAAGACGCCACCAAGAAACTATTCGAAACAAGAAATACATAAGTTGCAGAATACAAAATCAATGTACAAAGCTCCATTGCATTCCTAAATACTAACAATATGATTTCATAACAAGAAATGAAAAAAAATCCTCTTGGAATTGCAAGAAAAAGAATAAAATACCTAGGAATAAACTAGGAAAGGATGTGAAGGACCTATACACTGAAAACTACAAGACATTATTTTTTTAAAATTTTTTTAAAGAAATGGAAAGGCATTTCATGTGCATGGATTAGAAGAATCAACCTAGTTAAAATGGTCATATTACCCAAAGCAATATACAGATTTAATGCAATCCCCATCAAAATCCCAATGATATTTTTTAAAGAAATAGGACAAAAAATCATCAGATTTGTATGAAATCACAAAGGACCCTGAATAGCCAGAGCAATCTTGAGAAAAAAGAACAGGCTGAAGGTATCAGACTCCCTTCAGTTTATACTTAAAAGTGACAGTAATCAAAACAGCATGGTATTCACAGAAAAACACACACAGACCAATGGAATAGAATTGAGAACCCAGAAATAAACCCACATATATATGGGCAGATAATTTTTGACAAAGGAGCCAAAAACATACAATGGAGAAAAGAAAGCCTCCTCAAGAAACCGTGCTGGGAAAATTGGAAAGCCACGTGCAAAAGAATGAAATTAGGCTGCTATCTGTCACCCTGTACCAAAATGAACTCAAAATGGGTTAAAGACCTAAACATAAGACCTGAAACAATGAATTGCATAGAAGAAAGCACAAGTACTAACCTTATGGACCTTGGGTTCAGAGAGGATTTTATGAATTTGACCTCAAAGTTAAGGGAAGTAAAAGCTAAAATAAATGAATGAGAATATATCAAACCAAAAAGCTTCTGAACAGCAAAAGAACCATCAACAACAACAAAAAAGAAGCAACCACCAAATGGGAGAAGATATTTGCAAACAACACCTCCAATAAGGGGCTAATATATCCAAAATATATAAAGAACTCACACAATGCAACAGCAAAAAAACAATCCAATTAAAAAATGGACAGAGGACCTGAATAGACACTTCTCCCAAGAAGACATACAAGCAGCCAACAGATATACAAAAAGATGCTCAACTTTACTAGCTATTAGGGAAATGCAAATTAAAACCACGATGAGATACCACCTCACACCTGTTAGAATGGCTGTTATCAACAAGGCAAGTAATAACAAGTGTTGTGGAGAAAAGGAACCCTCATACACTGCTGGTGGGAATGTAGATTGGTGCAACCCCTATGGAAAACAGTATGGAGGTTTCTCAAAAAATTAAGAATAGAATTAACATATGACTCAGCAATCCCTCTTCTGGGTATCTACCCCCAAAATTCTAAAAACATTTATCCATAAAGATACGAGTATATGTACCCCTGTGTTCACCGCAGCATTATTTGTGGTGGCCAAGTCATGGAAACAACCCAAGTATCCTTTGTTAGATGATTGGATAAAGAAGATGTGGTATATGGGCCGGCCGAGTGGCACAGCTGGTTAAGAGCTCGCTTGGGAACACCAGCTCTGAGCAGCAGGGCTGCGGTTCAGATCCCACATTGAGGGCCAGTGACGCTCACCCTGTACAGCTAAGATGATGAACAACAGCTCGGCCTGGAGCTGGACTGCTGTGAGTCACCGGTGACGGCGTAGGCTGGCGCGGGGCTGCAGTGGGCTGCCGTGAGCTACGTGAGTGGCTGGCAGCCAGCGTGAGCAGCCGGCAGCTGGTGTGAGCTGCCGGGAGCTGCTGTGAGCGGCCGACCAATGACCAGCAACCGATTGCCTCACCCGGGAAGAGCACCATGATCATACCAACATGGGCCAGTGAAGCGACATCCTCCACAATTAGAATGAGGAACAAAAAAACAACAATTTGTCTACCTGTCTGTTCCCCTTCCCCGATTCCTCAACTCTGTTCCCCTCCCCCCAATTCCTCAATAAAATCTTAAAAAAAAAAAAAAGATGTGGTATATATACACAATGAAATATTATTTGGTCATAAGAAATGATGAAATACTGCCATTTGTGACAACACTGATGGACCTTGAGATTATGCTAAGCGAGATAACTCAGAAAAAGTCAAGAATCATGATTTCACTCATATGTGGGATATAAAACTGAAAGCAACAAAGGAACAAGACAAACAAACAAGCAAAAACTCATAGACACAGACAACAGTTTAATGGTTACCAGAGAGTAAGGGGGGAGGGGGATGATAGAACAGGGTAAAGGGGGTCAAATATATGGTGATGGAAAGAGAACTGACTTTGAGTTGTGAACACACAACACAGTATATAGATGATGTGTTACAGAATTGTACACTTGAAACCTATATAATTTCATTAACCAGATCACCTCAATAAATTTAATTAATTGACAAAACTACAGTTACAAAAAGCAGATATGTAGTTGCAATAGGGTAAGAGTAGGCTCTCGGGAGGGACTGACTGTAAACGGGCATAAGGGAACTTTCTGCAATGATGGAAATGTTCCCTGTGATTATGATGGTGGTGGGTGTATACCTATATCAAAATTTATCAAATTGTTCATTCAAAAGTGATTAATTATACTCTATGTAAATTATACCTCAATAAAGCTGATTAGTAAAGAAATAACAAGTAAAAAAAAAAGGAGGACACACTGATAGTGAACACAAATAAAAATAAATGTACCTAACTATATATCAAATTGGTAAGATACTTACAGAGAGAAAATGATTAATTCCAGTATCTTTAGATCATCAGACTCTGACTACATCCTAGTTTCATATATTCCAAGGACAAAAAGAAATACAAATAAACCTTATACTTAGCTCAGTGTATTCATATTTGGTTGTACTACTTGTTATTAAGATTTTGAAACTATTTTATGTATACTGTTGGATTGAGCAATTAAGTAAATACTATTAAGAGCCAAGATTTTCTCTGTAAAATAAATGGCATTAGGAAAAATGAAGCTGCAATATTAAATTTGAATTGAAACTATCAGTATAAATTCATGACTTTAAATATAAGTACTTTTTTCTTAGTTCTAGCCATTGAAAAAGGCCTTAGAAGCAATGGACACACTTACCAGCCAGATTTTAGTTTCTAAATACATTTCCCACATTTCCCATTAAAGGACACCAAAGCTCCTAGGTCTGTAGCAGGGAAAGTACAGTGAGTCTAGAATATCTTTTTGTGCCAGAAGGCAAGAAGTATTCAAAGATTAATAGGGTCATGTCGAAAGGACAGGGGAACCAGCTTGAAAAGGTTCCCACTGACTAAATTTGGGACAATTTATGCATCAGAAAAAAGAACTGTATTTGATTATAGAATATTTAATTGTTACATCTTACAGTCTGTAAAAATACTGAAAAAAAAAGATGGAGGATGTAAAGGAAGAAACCCTTTTGTACAACAGAATGGCAGTTAATATATGTAGACAGAACGACAGATTTAGAAAATCACCACTTCTAACCCCCAGTGTAATTAATTCAAGCAGAGACCATCCATCAGCCATATAATGAGTTAAAAGAAGCTACTTAGGCACTAGAATCAGTCAGTCTAGTTTGAGAAAACTTACTTAGCATATACCAAGGAGTTTAAAGCTTCAAAATCAGAGAGGGCTTAGACATGGGGATTTAAGATGTCAAGTGCCTTTGAACAATATTTAGGGATTTATTATTAAATTTACTTTAGAAATTTTTCTTACTCAAATATCTGTGCTTATGTAAATGATAGCAGATAGACCTAAACCATTCAACCTTTTATCAAAATTCATCTTTTAAAGAAACTCACTACAATGTAAAGAAGTTTTGCCTTAGAGATTTATCAATATTAGACTAGGTACTGATCCTTTATTTAAATTTTGATATTTTGTTTATCATAGAGTTTTTGTGTTAACTTTGATTATATTTAATATTGCATTAAAATATTATCTTGATTAATGAGTAATTATTTTACACTCTCTTAAACTTTTCATCTAAATTGAATGCTTAATTCACCTCACCATAGTTCTAGTTATGAATGCTCTGTAAAAGATGAAAAAGATACTGATGGAGGGAAAAAAAGTTTGCGTTCATTCAAAAAATAATAATAATGATAAGTAACCTTAGCTTGTATGATTTCTACTGAAGGGTGTTTCATGTTCAGACATGATAATGATATAATGGAGCTGAACAACTGTGTTTCTTCCCATCCTGTGGAACGTGGCCAGGTTTTAATTATATACTGTTCAGGAAGCCAACATCTGTCTGAATTTCTGTTTCTTACTTCATGGTCATTACCTGCACCACTTTTGTCAGCTGTTGCTTTGCCTTTATTTTATTTCCATCACTGTGTCCATCAGTCATCGTACCTATCTGGGTTGCTGATTGTATTCTAGACCCTAAATGTTGATTTCAATTTGAGAATATATGATTTTTCTGAGTCAAAGATAAATAAGGTAGAGAAAATTGCTATGACGATGCCAGCTTAATAAGTTGAATATTACTTTTCTTTGTAGGCCCCTGGCTTAGTTTGAAGTTTGAAGGTGCATTGATGTATTATCTCCACTCGTCTCCCAAAGGATGTTGCCAGTCTTTTGAATTAATCTTGAATAAGGTTGATATGTATTCCCTGTTAATCAAAATTTGAAATGTTGACATTAGGAAATTTCATTCAGTGCTAATTATATATAACTTTTATGAAAGTTGGGAAGGAAAGAATCCTACATTTTAAAGTTTAGTATCAGCCTAAAGCCCTATGAAAACAATAGTGAGCAGCTTAATAAGCCATCTTAATAAGATACCTTAATAAAACTAACCAGTTATTCTAGCTTGCTGCATTTTACTTCGCAGTATAAAAATCAGTGACTCGCTTATTCAATCCTTAATTGAAACTTTTCTGGGTTTAAAATGATCCAAAACCTCAGCAATGTTACAGCAGTGTTTCCCAACCTTTCATGACTCTTGAATCCCTTTAGTAGTAATACATATTCTCTAGGTAGAGTTTTAGGCACCTTTTTTTTTGTAGGAATATAAGATAAAGAAGCTAATTTTCATTGATCATTTTATAAATTTTATTTAAATACAATATTTAATATTCATAATATGTAACATCATATGGTGTTTGCCTTCAGTTGTATAAGAAAAGGCGTAATTTATTAATTTTTATAATGCTATATTACATTTGCTTTAGGGACTAAAAACATATAAGGAAGTAGATAAAAATGTAGTGATGTGTTATGACATTAAATAATTGCTTATGAGATGATATTTGGAATTCTTAATGTTTTACTTTGAGCTCAAACTCTTGAGCGAGCTCTTAACCAACTGAGCCACTCGGCCAGCCCAGCGTTTTACTTTTAAAATGAAATAATAGTGGTGTTTTTCAGCCTCCATTTGCTACACTATTTCCACAAGTAGCATATTATGGGTGTTTTGGTTTTTATTTCAGTATATGTAAAGCTAAACCTAACACATAATATTATTATTCCAATGTTTTCTCTCTTTAACTTAGTTTTTTGTTTGTTTGTTTGTTTGTTTGTTTTTTAAGTAACAGCTACTAAATAGGTGATGTGAGTAGTCTGATCAAATGAACACATTGTAGAGTTCTAGTGAAGAGACTCTTGAGGTGACTTTACATACTTGTCTTTATGCCCCTTATTGATTTGTATTTCAAAATCTGTGTACTTTCTGCTTCCTCTAAGTATTCAGTGGTCCAGCAGGGGTGGAAATTAAACAGTTTGTCACTTAGAAAGAAAAAATAATGATGCTCAAAAACACCCTGTTGACCAGCTCTGATCAGCTGAGTAAATCAGCTGAGGGACTGAGGCATGAATGTGCCATGTTGGTCTTCGCCTGACCCCCATTTTGCTCATTCATGGGTGCTCGGAAGTCCTCAGACAAGTCCATTTTAAAAGGCTTAGTAAAGAAAGAAAAGGCAAAAATGTGTAATACTAATTTTATACTTTGGCTTCAAAAAGAAAACTCAGAACAGACATGACCACTTTGGGCCACATGATCTGTGAATTTTTAAATTACGAAATGAAAAAATAATGTTTGAAAGAATTCCAGTATATAGTTTTACACACCCTTTTTACTCTTTGTCAATTTTAACAAATTTTATTATTTCCTCAAAAACGTATTTTAAAATACTTTCATTATTTATTAACCAGCCCCCTCCCCCCAGATATACATTAAAGTCAAATGAATTACCTGAATTAGTTAAATTAGGATATAAGTTATTGAAAGAAAGGGATCATTTGCTAGAAAAAGTATGTTGTAGCATATTAAATAAATGTTAATGGTTTCTTTACATATCTTCAAATAAGAGAACAGTTTTCAAAAAAGGAAATTTAATAGTTTATTATTGAATAATCGACTGTATGGTTTAAAATACTAAGTAAATATTTTTGTCATTTTGAGCAAAGTGTGCAACCCTGAGATCTGATTTGTTTGTGTTAGTGGACTTACCAAATATTAGTGTTTGCCAATTCGGTTTATACCATTGATCTTTCCCGTGCCAACACTCTGATTTTGCTCTGAAATAGTCTACAACTTGATGTTATATGATACTAGATTCAGAGCTAGCTTTTCTAGTTTACTGAGTATGCTTAGTATATTCTGTAATTAAATCAAGAAAACCTTTTTGTAATATACAAACTCCTATCTCTGTGAAGGAGTGATAAGCAAACTGTAAGTGAATACGTGAGTCCAAAAAAGGTATGTTGTGATTATATTGACTCTGAAAACATTTGACTTTCATAGAATACATCACTTATTGTGTGGTATAAATTGGTTGTAGTATTGCTCATAATTTTGTGAATAATAAATCCAGTGAGTAGTAAAACAATAAAAATGCTTATATCCTAGGAATACATTTTACGTAATTATTCTGAAGAGCTACATGTTAGTTGTATCTTTGAGCAAATTAATAGATATGAATCATATTTCTTGTTTAGGGAGTGAAACTGGGACCTGTTAATAAAATTTGTATCCTTAGTAATTGAATTTTATATTAGTTTCATACATTTTCTATATCATATTATGATGGATAGCAAAAATGCATTAAAAACTTCTAAATAACATTTAAGTAACAATTTAAACACAATAAACTCTACATTGATTAAGTAAATGTGTTTAGAAGGTAATAAAATAAATGCATCAAAGAATTTACTTCAGCAATCATGTCATCTTGCTCATTTTTAAATAATTTCTGCTTAATGTAATATCTCATTACTCATTAAATTTGGCCAAGTCTTAACTAGCTAATCTATCTGGCTGCCTTATTCTTTAATGAGACTGTACTTCTGTGATATAACATAGCTTTGATACAGTTTTCCTGGTAGATTTTATCACGTTCAGAAATAGCCATGTTGACTACTGGAAAGTGGTTGTATTTACAATTGTTTTGTGTAGATATGTTATTAGTTATTGTAAAGTGAAAAACTAAGTACAAATCATTACGATTGAATTGATTGAGGTAGCAAATAGATGAGTTAGAATAGCCATGCCAAATACAAATGTGAGATCTTTTCTCAGATCTCAACAATGCATGTGTTTCATTCTAAATAAAAAAGATGAAAGAGAAAATTACTAATAAATGAAAGGCCATGATTTAAATATTTTCCCAATTATGATTATAATAAGCAGGATCTTGCACAATTTTATTTATGTCTTTATTCAACAAGTATTTTTTTAACCATATACTGTGTGTCAGGCTCTGGTGAACCAAATCAAACTGTTCCTTGACTTCATGAAGCAAGCCTTTCAGAAGAGACAAGTATTAAATATTGAAACAAATTGAAATATGTTAAGTACAGATTGTAATGAATGCAATAAGGAAAAATTCCTACGACCTGTAAGAGAATATGACAGGGAGATCTAATTTAGATTTGCATTAGGGGAAGAGGTTTTCTTTCTAAGCTGGGCCCAGAAATATAAATAGGAATTAGCCAGGGGTTAAAGCCTTCCATATGGAAGCCAAAACAAAGAATGTGGCTCATTGGAGAACTAAAGGAAGATCTTTGGGGCCAGAGGGCAGCTGGAACAAGTAAGGGAGAGGGAGTAGAATGCAGTCAGATCTTGAAGAACCTTGTAACCCTTATTAAGGTTTTTATCTGTTTGGTTTTGTTTCTTAACCTTATTTTACAGGCAGGGGAAGTAGTTGATAGATTTTAATCAGGGGACATGTTCTGATTTGCATTTCTAAAAGATTAACCCTGACTGTTCTGTGGAGGAGAAATTGCAATGGGACAAGAGTAGAAGTAGAGAGACTCTTTAAGAAGGAATAGTCCACTTCATAGTTGATGTAGAGGCCTGACGACCGCATTGTATTCCTGAAACTGATGTTGAATAATACTGTATGTCAACGATAATTATATATATATATATAACCTCGAGACATGGAGTAGAGTGCGGGAACGGATTCAATGGAATTGTAATAGATAAGCATGATATGGGGGTGGGAAGGCAGTGGATGGGGGGAGAGGGGTTGTTACTTTGTGAGGGTGAAAAGGGTAACTATTGCATTGTTCTGTACACCTGAAACTAACAATAAAAAAATTTAAAAAAAAAAAAAAGAAGGAATAGCACTTGTGAGAAATTGTAGCGACTTGGATCAGGACGGTGTCATTGGAGATAGAAGTAGTGGGACTTGCCATCTATGTGACATCCAGGCGGTAAACTTCCTAGATGGGATGTGGAGTATTAAGGAGAGTTGAAATGGAAAGACATTTTTTTAATGAGTTTGAGTAGTATGCAAAACTACTTGAGATCTTAGTTCCTCAAAGAAGGACTTAAACTTATAACAGATAATCCTTCAGAATTGTTAACAGGCCTATTTAAGAAAATACTTGGGATTTGTATTTTATATTTGTTGTAAAAAAATTCTAATAAAAAGAGGATAACCTATAGTTCTCTCGCATGATAACCTCACCATTAGGCTATGTGAAGAGGGCCAGATAACATCCTATAATATGTTTGATGTCTACAATACCAGGCATAACCTAAGAGGACGATTTAGTTAGTATATTTTTTCCTTCCAATAAAATAGATCATTTTCTCCAAAAGTTTTAATTGAGTCATCTAGCCAAGAATCAGTTGAGGTTTTAAAACTCTGTAATTCACGTGTTTGGGTCAATATCTTGTGCCAGAACTTTTGTTTGCTATATGCATTTCCTGCTAATAATGAACTTGTATCATATTAAAAGATCTAATGGATGCTATTAGCCAGGCAAGTATGTAATTTGAAACCACGATTTTATGTTTTATTTTGTTTTAGGACAAAAAATGTTTTGCTTTTGAGGTTTATATTAGTTTAGTTATCTATTGCTGTGTCACAGATTACCCCAAAACATAGAGGCTTAAACCAGCTATGATTATTTCAGTTTCTTGGGTCAAGAATCTGAGTGCACCTTAGCTGCTGCTCTGGCTCTGCGCCTTTGATAAAGCTGCGATCATCTCAAGGCCTGGCTGGAAAGGGTCTGCTTTCTGGATGACTCTCATGGTCATTGTCAGGATTCACTTCTCACAGGCTGTTAGACTAAAGCCTCAGTTCCTCTCATGCTCAAGGCCTTCTTTGGTTCTTTGCTGTTTGGGTTCTCCATGTAGCATCTCATAGCAGGGCAGGTGGTTCCATTGGAGTGAACGAGCAAGAGAGAGAGTAAGCTAGCAGAATGGAAGTCACAACCTTTCGTGACTTAACCATAGAAGTGACTTCCCATCGCTTTTGCTATATTGTGTTCATTAGAAACAAGCCACTAGTTCCACTTCACAGCAGTGGGGAGGGGATTGATTACACAATGGTGTGACTACCAGGAGGCAGGGATCATTGAGAGCCATTTTAGAAGGTACCTCCCAAAGAGTTTTTTTTTTAATATTAGGTTACTTTTATTGGACTTTAGGTAGCTGAATATTGGTGGTCTGTAAGACATTCAGTTAATTTTATTGCTTCATGAGCAGTGACAATTGTGGGAAACTGTACAACCACAATCTGACTTTAGAATTTCGTCACAATCCTCTGAAAATCTACAAGACCCTGTCTAAAGAAACCAAAGGTCATGGCAGGGTCAAAACTTCTAAAGAGAGCAAGCCTGAGCCAAAATTAAGTACCAAGAGTCATGCATATTCAGAAATGAATAGATCATGAACAGGGCAGTTAGCAGGCTCTCTCTGTGTTGCTCTCAGTTCTGGCCACTTTCCACTTATAAATTTCAATTTTAAAATTCAGAGTGCCTCTAGCAAGTATAAGAAACAAGGATGAATTTGATTTTTACTCTTTCAAATCAAGACGAATACAGAGAATCTGAGTCAAGATCTAAGCGAGTCCTACTAGTAAAAATGAGAAAAATAAAATAATAAGGGATGGGGGAAGTACTCAGCTGAGGAGAATATGGAAAGCCAGTCAATGTTATTTGAATATTTTGAAGTGCAGCAGTTTTATTGATACTGCAAATCTCTTTCTTATTCATATTGATGCTATTAATAATGATAAGCATTGCTTTTTTAAAAAATTCAATAGAAATTCAGCAAAATATTTGTTTTCAACTATAAATATTTAAACACTGAAGCTTATTTTAAAAGAACAAATAATTATAATCATTGACATGAAAGATTACCAAAAAATGAAATAATAATAAACATGATTGTTGCCACAATAGAAATCTCAGTGAATGGACAGCTGTCAGAATGTTTTGGTAAAATAAAACTTAAAAAGAGCTTTAAGTAATGAAAAGAGGAAAGTTGAATGAGAGTAGTGCCTGCCCTTTTCTACGTACCTTGAATAATTTGAAAGTACTTAGAAAATTCTTTGAAACTTATGTGTTCTGCACTCCAATTCAATTATTATTTTAAGCACGTACTATTCACCAAGCATTGAGTTAGACACTGAGAATCACTGGTGAATAAAATAAAACGCAGCAGCACCTGCCATCACTCAGCTTACAGTCTAGCAAGGAATATGGACAGTTGTGATAGGGGAAGTGTGTGGGACTATGGGAGCACTTAGGGAGGAAACCTATTTCAGACTTGGATCAGTCAAGGGAGGTTTTATAGTTGTGAAGACCATGGATGTTCAATTAACTCTGTGGATTATGTTGCCAGGAATCTTGATTACCTATTAGAGCCTGCCATAAAAAAATGGCCTAAAATTGAAGATGCAGGACCACCACCCCCTCCAAAATGAATATGCTATAACATATGTACAATATTCATCTACTAAAGAGATAACAACACAGAGCCTAGTCAGATCCACATCTTTCATTTAAAGCTTTTGGAGCTAGCTACATGTGTTTCAAAATTTAGAATTTGATATATATGCTCTTTATTGTATAATACCTTCAGTCGTTTTAGAGAAGCACCTTGTAATATTTCTGCAGTGAAATATATGAAATGTCACCTTAGATCAGATTTTGCTGCTGCATAAGTTTGCAGCAAACTTATAAGAATATTTTTTGGTTTCTCAGAACTTTTTGAATTTTGAAATTGTACATTAAGGGGTTGTGAATGTAGCCTCCTTTTCCATAAAAAGATAGTTGGACCTGATAAATTAACGAAAGGATACCCAGTGAAGACTTTGCTTTATTTTTGTGCCTATAGTATCAATCATTGAAATTTAGGGGAAAGATCTCACTCATTCTTCTATGATGGTATATTGACTCTTCCTCAAGGATGGGAAGGATCAATGGGGAAAAGTAGAGAATATTCCTAATGGCTTCTTTACAATAGTATTTCTAAGAGATTATGGCATATCAAAAGTTGTTTCAGTTACAGAGACAGAAGAATCACAAAAGAGTGATAAACATTTTTAAATAGGATTTTAAATAACTTTGTTAAATAGTAGTCTCTCCAAACTAATATTTTTGTCAAGCCTGCACTCAGGGTAGAGACTGTATGTATGATGCTTTATAATACCAGAATATGTAGTAACCTAATGGACTAAGCTGAATTTATTATGAGGTTTCATATTTCAACATTTTCCCAAAACTTTATTCCATTTTTGTTAAAGTTTTTTTCTAGAATCTCACAAGTCAGTTAAGTTTTATGTTTAGTGAGATGCATAACCACCTATTAATTGGGTTAAATAAAAAGAAAAAGTCAAATGCCACACATAAAGGATTTTTTTTTAAGATTTTTTTTATTGGGGTATTGGGAGGAAGGGAACAGTGCTGGGGAATTGGGGTAAGGGGAACAGACAAGTTGCTGTCGTTTTGTTCTTCAGTCTAATTGTGGAGGATGTTGCTTCACTGGCCCAAGTTGGCACCATCATTGCGCTCTTCCCGGGTGAGGCAGATTAGTCGCCTGGCTTCTGGACGGCCGCTCACTGCGGTTGCTGGCCACTCACGCTGGCTGCTGACTACACACGGTAGCCCATGGCAACCCACTGCAGCAGGGACTGCAGCCTACGCCGTCGCCGGCGACTCACGGGCAGCCCCACTCCAGGTTGAGCTGTTGTTCAGCATCTTAGCTGTGGAGGGCAGTGTCACTGGCCCTCATATGTGGGATCCGAACCGGGGCCCTCTGGCGTCCCAAGCAAGTTCGTAACCATCGCGCCACTCAGCCGGCCCTAAAGGATTTTTTTGACAGAGGAATTTGTGGGGTTTTTCTAGAAAAGATGTCCTTTTATTACAGGCTCCAGATTGCTTTTGAGGAATGGGCCACAAAGGGAGAGGACAAACTACAGAAACAAAATTATTTCATAGCATGAAGCTCTCATTAGAGCCCAAATGCAAGCTGTTTGGATCTTCTTCCTAAAACCTCTTTCTTCACAATTCTGTGAATGTGATCGCTGTTTTAAGCAAAGCATTTTGCCTACTCATAAGAATTTATACTGAGATGCCCAAGAGAGGTAAAGGCACATGTGTGTATCTTAATAATGCTAAAAAATATAACTTTGAATTTCAGTCTCTAAAATATTATCAACTTGCTTACAGACTTTCAAAAATATAAGCACTGATTGTTATTTCCAGCCAATACAAAGCATTGTACAATTATAATTTGAATCTTAAAAAATTACTCTATACATATATATTTTGTAGGCTAGTGTGCAAATTCTGTGAGAAAATAATTTGGGTTTGCTTATTTGGGGTTTTGTTAATTTGCTGTTACAAACAATGCTACAAGTGAACAGCCTTCCTTCAACATATTTTTGTATAGTTCTTTCAGTAGATCTATAGGATAAATTCCTAGAAATGAGAATTTTAAGGTTCAAAACAGTGTGCCTTTTTAATTCCAAGTATTGCCAAGTTGTTCTTTTAAAATGTTATGTGAGCAACTAATAATCTACAAGAATGCTTATATCCTCAAGCTTCACCACTGTTTAATATTATCAAAGTTTTTAACCCTCCAATCAGAAAGATGAAACATTATATCTCATTTTAATATGCTTTACTTCAATTATGAATAAAGTTAAGCAACTTTTTATATTTTTATTTGCAATATATTTTTCTTTTTATGCGAACTGTCTGTTCATGACCTTTTCCCATTTTTGTATTGGACTGTTAATCAACTTTTATTGATTAACACAAACTCTTCGGGTAGTAAATAAATTTGCTTTTTATTATATGTACTGTGAACATTTTTCCCTGTTTAAAACTTTGCTTATATTATTTTTTAAGAGTTTTTTTTCTCTTACATTGTCAGGTTTATTAAATTGTGGTATTTTATAATAGCTATGACAGCTTGCCCTCTCTTATGTTGCTTATTTCAGATTATTATTATTATTATTATTATTATTATTTCTGATTATCTGCCTAGAAAAAATATTAGAACTATTTATAAACTTGATCTTTGTGTGCTTTTTTTCTTTTAAACAAAAGGATTGTTTTTATTAATTAGTAGTTGGGTAGATAATAGTTTTTATACCTTAATACTAACTCAGGTTGGTTTATCTTAGCAAATAAGCTATTTAGTCATAGTTCTTCAGCCATAAATCTCCTCTTCCAAAGCAAATATCCTGCAAGGATAGAACAAACAGGATCAAAACAAGGTGAGAGGTTTGAACTCTTACATGCTAGATTGGCCTCATTTGGGTGTGGGAGATTAAAGGAAAGTACCTGAGATAACTTTGACTATATAAGGAAATGTCTCTTTCAGTTCAAAGAATTTCTTTATTTATAAATACTTAATTAGCAAAATAGGACAGTCTTGATTTATGATCTTACTAACCAATGAAATAGTTCTTCCATCTTTGTGTACCGTATGTCCCCTTAATTTATTTTTCTAGGAAAATTCTAGCTATTAAGAGGTAAAATTGTGAAAGCTGTATGATATACATACTGAATATAAATACTTAATAGCCACATGCAACTTTTAAGTCTCATGCTCTCTGTCAGCTTCATAGGATCCCCGAACCTGTGGAGAGGTTAACAAAAAATAAGTGAGACTGGGAAGAGAAAAAGGTTGCATTTTACTCTTTCAAATGCCCTGTTGTTCACTTTAATAGTTAAGTACATGTGTTCATCTTTATTGAGAAAAATATTAAATGATATATATTTTGATAGGCCAAATATGTTTCAAATGCTTTTTAACCACAATATGTGCTTTTACAAATTACTAAACAATGTGTGTCAATTACAGCTAAATATTTGCCCACATCTGCAATTATTACAGGAGACACAAATTCCTAGAAGTGGAATTGTTGAGTTAAAAACTATTTAGAATTGTTAGAAAAGGATTCTATTAATTAGGAAAACAGGCCATATCTAGAGATGCAGTTGTAAAATTACAGATTTTAAATCTCTTCAGGAATATGGAAAAGACAGAAAGATGGTGCTGGGTTTTTTATAGTAGATAGGTAATATTTCATCTTGCCCTCTAATTATAAGACACATCATAAATACTTTCCATGATAAGAGTGACCTAAATTGTAAAAGCTGTGTGTATAAGGAGATATAGTGGTAGCTAGAATTTAATTTAGATGTACTTCTTATGATACAAGGACTGAGAAAATTTTTGTTCAGAATTTCTATACTTGGTTAAGATGGCTTGTTTATACCCTTCAAAGACACTGGTAGATAATAGAGCAGAATGATGTAAAGCTGAAAAAGGCAGAGTGTGCGTCCCATGAAAGAGCTGCCCTACAGTATAGTTCAGATTGAGTGAGAACGTTTAGACAAGAGCTAATAGCTTGCTTTGAGGATAGAAGTCATTCTCTGTTCTCAGCAAGCATGTCAAAATAGTGGACCAACACTTTGACAGATGAATATGAATTACTTAAGTCTGTGGGTGTATGTACATAGCATTACACGCACACTGCCTATGGAATCATTTTGGCAAAAAGGGAACAATTATGAGTAAGGTGAACTCTTACAACTTGTTCCTTTATACCTGGCTCTACCTTTTTTTCTCCTAGCTATTTCACTGTGAGCACTAATACAAAAAGTTTCTTGTTAGTCTGACTACATACTGTATGAAATTAAAAATTGGAAAGATAGAGGATTTTAGTGAGAAATATGGACCAGCGTAGGGAGAAAAAAAGTAATAAATTTGTATTGGATTTTCATCTCTTATGTTATTATAAGATATAAAGACAACTCACCAAAAAAAAGTGTGTCATGTGCTTATCTCTCTGTTACATTTGGTGGAATCAATAAAAGGTGTGCTGTACAGCTCTGCCCACAAGAATAAGTTCAGAGCATTGGTATTTAGTTATTTCCACATACTGCTTCATTGACTGTACTTGAGCTAAATATTTAGAGAAGGTACAAATTCCTGGAAGTGGGATTGTTGAGTTAAAGAGTATCTGGCATCCTGCATCTGTATATAATGCTAGCATCAGAGAAATATATTTTGCCTTTTTATTATTTCATAAGACTAGAATGACACTGAATAACCTGTTAGTTGTTCAGTGCAGATAATACAGAGAACAGAAAGGCCTCGAGGAAATTGAAGTTGGCCCTATAGAATAAGTGGGATATGAATAAATGGAGAGGGGAAAAAACACAGGGGGAAAGAGGAAAGGAGCAGCATAGATGAAGCGAAGGTGCTGAGAGGAGACAAAGGTCAGCCCCGCAGGGTCCTGTGATGACATCGGATAGTCCAGGCCCGGCTTCATTGCTGAATGCCTCCAATGTACACAAAGGCATTTGGATTTCATGCGATAAGGAATAAGATACCGTTGTAGAGTTTTGAAAGCAGTAAAGGTTACTTGATGGAAATAGCATTTTAGGGGTAGCAGTCTCACTTAGCACTGAGGAAGATTAATTGAAGCAGGTTGGTGTTAGAGGAAAGAGTAGCAGCTAAGAAGCCATCGTAACAATATGTATAATAGTATAGACCAGGGGTAGGCAAACTGCAGCTCTTTGGGTACGTTCCATCTCAAAAGTTTGCCAACACCTGGAAGAGCCAACCCTGTCCCTCACAACAATTTAAAAATTATTCGAGAGCCATAAATACATTTTTACATAATCACCATTATGTGCGTAATATCCTTTAAAAATTTTATAAATGAAACTATGATAGTTTTATTTTCATTTTTAATTTTACTTCAGAGCCTGCGGCTCGCAAGCTGCTGTTTGCTGACCCCTGGCAGCTCCTCTGTCTGAAAAGTTTGCTGGTGTAGGCTGGTAGCAGGGAGAATGGGAGAAAAGGATTCATCTCAGAAGCACTATCAAGAAAAACAATATGATCTGGTGACTAAAGAGATGGGAAAGGTAAAGAAGGAGTCGGTATTTTAAGATTTTCTGCCTAAGAGATAGGAACAACACAGTGCCATTAATAGAATGTCTTTAGTTCAGTGTTAAAAACTAATTTCATTTTCTTTTTTGTGTAACCCTAACTTATGAACTTATGAGAAAAAATATTAAGTTTGAGAACACTACTGTCTGATGGCAGATATAAAACTCATCAAAACTGGCTTCCAGCACCTGAAGAGCAAAAGAAGGGAAGGACTTGTAAGGATTCTTCTGCAGGAGTAATAGAAATACCCGTGAGAATGTCTTTGGAATGATAGCAATTTAGATCATATAACCCTATTTCCCACATAATTAAACTCTTTCTATGAGGTTTAGTGCTAAAAGTCAGAATGTCCAAAGTCATTCTGAATGATAAAGATTATTCTTAAGAGCTGTGTGTCAAACCATTGAAAGGTAGGCCAGATGTCAAGGTTGTGGCTTGAAGTGTCATTCTTCATAAGGCCGTATGTAACTCATCTACTGGGCAAACAGCGGATCAGTTCCTGAGATGGTATCATTGGGAAGAATGCGCTAAACCCGGCTGGTAGGTGAATACTTAGAAGTCCCCATATAAGCAGCTGAAGGTAGAAAGAATTTTTATAATTATATTGTTTTATTTATTTTTAAAGATTTTATTGGGGAACTGAGGGAGGGGAACAGCGTTGGGGAATCAGGAAAGGGGAACAGACAAGCTGCTGTCCTTTTGTTCTTCAGTCTAGTTGTGGAGGACGTTTCACTGGCCCATGTTGGTATTATCATTGCGCTCTTCCCAGCTGAGGCAGTCGCTCGCCGGCCATTGGATGACCGCTCAGGGCAGCTTACTGCAGCTCACTGCACCCCCACTGCAGCCTACACTGTTGCCGGTGACTCACAGCAGCCCAGCTCCAGGTTGAGCTGTTGTTCAGCATCTTAGCTGTAGAGGGCACAGTGTCCCTTACCCTTTTGGGATCTGAACCAGCGGCCCTGCTGCTCAGAGCTGGCATCCCAAGCCAACTCCTAACCAATGCGCCACTCAGCCGGCCCCTATAATTATATTGTTTTAAAAAGCACATGGTGAGGATGGGCTATTAACAAAGATTTAAAGCAATTATTCATTAATATTGTCTAGGTCAGAGGTTGGCAAACTTTTGAAATTGAAGAGCCATCAGGGTCATCAAACTGCGGCTCGCGAGCCACATGTGTCTCTTTGTGTGCATACATGTGGCTCTGAAGTAAAATTGAAAATGAAAACTATCATAGTTTCATTTATAAAATTTTTAAAGGATATTATTCACATAACAGTGATTTCATTTGTTTTATGGCTCTCAAATAATTTTTAAACTGTTGTGAGGAACAGGATTGGCTCTTCCAGGGATCGGCAAACCTTTGAGATGGAACGTACCCAAAGAGCCTCATGTGGCTCACGAGCCGCAGTTTGCCAACCCCTGGTCTAGGTTACTTACTCAAAAGAAGTTTTTCTACCAAATTTAGGTAACAAAACACATATCAAAAGATGTAAACCCTACCCAAACTAATCTAAGGGAAAATGACAATAAATTATAACTCTTATATATCATGCTTTATAGAATATTTGAAACACCTTTATGATTTTAGCAATTTTATCAGGAAGCAGGCTTGAAGCTCTGCTCTTTGCAACCAGTTGGGAATGTTCTACCAATTAAGAGAAAAGAATAGTTTTCATTGGCCTTACAACATGCTGTCTCGTACTCTGTAAACATAATCATTATAAATATATGAGGCCTTAATATTTATCATCTTTACTGTCAAATTTAAGGTAGTTTCTAGAATATAAAAATCTGTATGTGTTATTACCAGTGCAAATACTGTAAGCCTAAAGGAAATCATGAAAAATCCATCTCACTGAATACATTACTCACTGTAAATAAATTTAAACATAAGTATAATTCACGTTTAAGATCAAAGTAACTTATTCGCCTAAGGCAGTTTTACTAAATAGTGTCCCATTAGCTCGAAAGAGTTAATGTGTGTCCCTATGTCACTAATTTACTGCCAATGAATAATCTAGATACTAAGAATAAATCCCAGTAATCCGTAATACCAACACTTTAACACATAAAAGAAAGATGTATGTGATTTGATTTTAAGACTTCTATGGTGCTTGAAAAGTATTAACTGTGAAGTGAATGGATATTAAAGAATGGAAATTACATTTACAAGTGGCATATAAAAATCAGAAATAAATGAAACTTAGTCAGAAATGCTCATTTTTCTAAGCATCCAGAATTCCTTATCTATAAAGTACAAAAAAATGTGTATATATTTGGGATCGGTACTATTGAGATAGATGAAATATAAATGTTTCTTTCTTTTACATATGTGGTATAAACCTTTTTAACATTTTCCCTTTTTATATGTTGTTGTGATGACAATTCTAATTAAATAATGTGTGTTCTATGACTAGTATGTGTGATAAACTTTTCAGAGAAATCTCTTTTTTCGTGATTATATTACTTAGCTAAATTTTGATGTTTTAGAAAGCTTAATTTATATTCATATAAAATATTTAGGGCTTTATGTAAAATAGCAAGGTCCAACAGCATTCAACTTTAAACTGCCAGAAAGAAGCAGTGACTACTTAGCAGTCTCAAAATACCATGAAGGAGATTGAATTTCCAACTTCTATTTACTGTATTCTTATCTTAAAACCAAGGATCAACTCTCCATAGGGAAAAAAAAAATCCTAGGACAACATAATTGAGCAGTTTGCAAAACAATATTTAAAAAGGAAGTAACTTATCACTCTTAATTTTTAACAAAAGACATTCTAAAAATAGAGAAACTGTGATATTTTAAATAGGACAATGAATGATACAACCAATAAACAGTCCGTTTCAGTCTAAAAGAAATAAATGTCTTCTATGTGCCTTCAGATGTAACTTACGCAGAGGTTCATATGGACTGTCCTAGAAGCTAAAAACCAGAATAAGAAAAAGAACAGGAACCTTCCCACTAACCTTCATCCTTTTTAAAAATACCTCTGACATACCCTGCTTCAATCTAAGAAACCAAGAGTTTTGAATGGAATCGTTAAAATGGTTGTCCTTGTTATCAGTTTGGTTTTTTCTACATTCTGTCATTTGCCTGTTAGTTTTTTACTCTGATGCTTCTCCCATAGAAGATGCATGAGCCATTCATATCCATGGCAATTTTATTCCTTTGTGTGCTTCATATTTCCTCCTGAAAAGTTATGAAATCAAAAGGAAGAGCTGAAGATGCTGATTTTCAGAATCAGTAATTCATTGTTGTCACATTAACAAAATTTTTCCTGATACAAAAAGGATAACCTTAGCTTAGTTCTCACTTAGGGTGAAATTTTATTTAACATCTTGCCCAACAGGCTCCCAAACTCCCTCCATTTAAAGTGGAAGAAATCTCTTCTTTTCAGGTAATTTCTTTATTATTTGATATACTTCTGCGAAAGCCCTTGTCTAAATGACATATTTACTGCAAATCTTTATATGAAGTAATTTGCTTCCTTTATCATTGAAACTTACTTTTAGGAGTCATCATCAAAACTTCAATGTATTACTTTAGAATTGAAACTCCAAATGAAATTACTCCTAATTCCCAGTACATGTGTGTATAGTATTTATTCATAAACAAATAAACGATATCCTTTGATTTTTCTAGAGCCTCTTCTGCTAGGAACCAAGAATACAGTAATGAACAAAATGCACATTGTCCTGCCTTCATGGAACCTCATGGGCTTGTTACTGGTGTTGAGTTTTCTTGGGAATCTTACATGATTTAAATGTTCTCTGATAACAAAAGGAAACAAAACAAAAAACAATAAAATTGTCACTTGATCTTTTTTTTAATGAATTTTATTGGGGTTACACTGGTCAGTAAAATCATATAGGTTTCAAGTGTACATTTCTATAGTACATTATCTACATATTGCATTGTGTGTTCACCACTCAGAGTCAGTTATTTTAATTCATCCTATTATCTCAATCACTTTCTGATGTTAAGTGAGGAGCATAAGCAAATAACTCCATTATCTCCTGTAAGCACTTTTCTAACAGTGTCATCCGTTGCACTCGTGCTGCCATAGACTAACTGGAATCCAGTGGACTATCCAGACATCTAATTTACTAGCACAGTCTTAATTAAGCCCTGGATAAATTATACCAAAGTTTTTATTTTAAAATCAAAAACTTGAAATAAGCACCTTAGAGATATATAAAGAAGAAAATATAGCTTTAATCATTCCCCATGTTCTAATTTTTTTTTAATTGTATTGGGGAATTGGGGGAGGGGAACAGCGTTGGGGAATCGGGGAAGGGGAACAGACAAGTTGCTGTCCTTTTGTTCTTCAGTCTAGTTGTGGAGGACATCACTTCACTGGCCCATGTTGGTATTACCATTGCCCTTTTCCCGGGTGAGGCAGTCGCTCACTGGCCATTGGACGGCTGCTCAGGGAAGCTCACAAAAGCACACGCCAGCTGTCGGCCAGCCCCACTGCAGCCTACGCCGTTGCCAGCAACTCTCAGCAGCCAAGCTCCAGGTCGGGCTGTTGTTCACCATCTTAGCTGTAGAGGGCAGGGTCACTGGCGCGCATGTGCGATCCAAACCAGGGCCCTGTTGCTCAGAGCTGGCGTCCCAAGCCAACTTTTAACCAATGTGCCACTCGGCCAGCCCCTCATGTTCTAATTTTTAAATGAAATAAAACAAAACTAAAATAATTTTTTTAAATTGCCAAGTTTTACATATTTTGATTGTTCTATTATGTTAATTGGTCATCTTATACGAATTGAAATTATGATTGATTGATGAGCCTACTTTTTCAAAATTATGTAGAAGAGAGCAAATTGTCATCTATGTTTAAAATACAGGTAACTTTTCAATGCCTTGTCTACCTTAGGTATTAGTGATAATGAGTAAGGAATATCATATATCTAACCTAAGCACAGTTGAATATACATGTACTAAGTTTTTCAATGTTCTGTTTAACCTCAGAGATAAATCCAAGTTTATTGCTTAATTTCAAGGTGTGAAGCAATTTCTCAGCGTTAATATAAATCTAAAAATAAAGTTAATATAAATCTAAAAGCGTTAATATAAATCTAAAAATAAAGTTAAGCAAAAATAAAGTAGTAAATGAAATGACCCAGGAACTGTGATGGCTGAGTACAGCGTACTCCCACTTTCTCATTTTATCTTCCTATGTCACACACCCTCTTGTTCACAATACTTAAAACCTTAGAGCTAGTTTTAAACGGTATTACAGGGCCGGCCAAGTGGCGCGTTGGTTAAGAGTTGACTTGGGATGCCAGCTCTGAGCAGCAGGGCCCCAGTTCGTATCCGACATGAGGGCCAGTGACACTGCGTCCTCTACAGCTAAGATGGTGAACAACAGCTCGACCTGGAGTTGGGCTGCCGTGAGTCGCCGGTGACAGTGTAGGCTGCAGTGGGTCTGCAGTGGGCTTCCGTGAGCTACCGTGAGTGGCTGGCAGCCAGCGTGAGCAGCCAGCAGCCAGCTGAGCTGCCAAGAGCCACCGTGAGAGGCCATCCAGTGGCCGGAGACTGATCTGCCTCACACGGAAAGAGCACAATGATAATACCAACATGGGCAAGGGAAGCGACGTCCTCCACAACTAGACTGAAGAACAAAAGGACAGCAACTTGTCTGTTCCCCTCCCCCAAGTCCCCAATAAAATCTTTAAAAAAATAATAATATAAAAGGTATTATACCTGGAGCTCACTATAGGAGCCTTTGTAAATGCATTTTTGGTTTCTACTTAATCTCAAAGATTTTGATATGAAGGTTAACAGTGAGATGAATGGTTCATTCCAATTGTTGTAGCATATCCATGTACACTTATCAATGACATTAATTAGGCCAAGATTTTTGACACAATCTTTTGTCAAGAAAGGCATTTTTTGAAATTCCCCTAGTCATTTGCATAGATAATCTTTTTTATAATATGAATCTTAAAAGTGGTATTCATCTAGAGTCCCTATTATCAATCTATTATGAAATTTTTGTGATGTCCTTTTCAAATACTTTCCATGAATTTATATAGTAAATAATTGTCTTGTATCCTCTTTTTCCTTCAGTAAATTGATAATTGTGATAATTACTTTGGCTTTCTATATTTCTGCTATTATCAATTTTTTCCTCATTTTCTCTAGTATTAATAAAATTACAGTTGAAATCTTATTTAACTATTATTGTTATAGTGTCCTATTCTAGGTAAATAAATTAAAACTATCTCCAAATCAGCCACAATTCATTATTGACACTGAGTTTGCTAAGAATACAAAAATGTTTTAGGCTTTAAGTTTATAAAATCAAGGTCTATTTGTAAGTCCCAACCTCTTTAATAGGGAACCTGTTCAGTTATTTTTAAAATGAAGTCCTTTTTGCAAAAGCAAACTGAACAATGCCATCATAGTATTGTTAGATTAGTAACATTTTGGAACTTATTATTTGGTTTTGATGAAGAGTGACTCAAGGACTCTTCAGTGAATGTATCTTGAACATTGAAACACAGACCAATCATTAAACTTTAATTTAAAAATAGAGTAAGTGTATGTGCTGTGAACCATATTAGGCATGATATCACCTTCAGCAAGCAGTGCTTACAAACACCATATTTGCCAAGTATCATCACAGCCTAGAAACTTGTTTCCGTGCCAAAGATGATCAGATTAGACCATCCAGCTTTATCACTCTCTGTCTTACCATTTCGGTGGTACCTACTGATCTCCTGATCAGTGCCATCCCCTGAATGTGAGTTTCGGGCACCTGATTCAGTGTCTCCCTCTCTGCCCCAACTTCTGCGTTCATGCTAGGAAACATCAGTATCAGTGTCAGTCATCTGTCCTATTCTTTTGCCTCCTGAATGCTAATGACCTTTTACCTCTTCTCCACTTCAGCTGCAGTGGATGTTGTCATCACTCAGAACTTTTCTACATCTGAAATTCAAAGATCAAAGCTGCTTTTGACAATAACCACAGGCTTATTCCAACTACTCTTGCTTTTTAGCTTCAACACAGATCAAGACATCTAGTCCCTTGCTCCCTCCATTTTTCCCTGAACTAACAGTCCTTTATATACTTGCTTTCCTCTCCACCCAATCTGCATTCTAGGTTTAATCACTTTCTCCCCAGGGCAAGTCTTCTTAGACCTTTGTCTTTCTCAGCCTACTTGCCCTATAAGTCATACTTATAATGACTTCTTCTTCTATAACTTGCCCTCTCTATATTTACCCTCAAAGTATAGAGCTGATAAAGGGGGAAAAAATGTTATACTACTGTGATGATCAGTGTCTCCTACAAATTTTGAAGTCGCTAGCTGTAGCCAGGCTGTCGATCCCACCTAACATTCCTGTTACAATCCCCAGATCACCTCCCTTTCTGGTCCCATTAAACCATCTCCATTCTCCTCCAGCCTTTTTCTTCACCTTATGTTTTCAGCAGAGAACTTTGCCTCCTACTCCATGGGGAAAATTGAATCTAGCAGGCATGAGTTTCTCTACACCTACAAAATTATCCACAGCTGTATTCTTCCCACCTCTTTCCCTGTAGTCACCAAGGAGAAGTTGGCCAGTCATATTTTCAATGATTATACTGCAAGTCGTCCTTACAATCCCATCCTCTGAGACCCCACTTTAAAAGGTATCATTTTCATCCCTTAGATTTTAGTGTCTTCCTATAGCCTTCTCTCCCATAATCCATAAACATATTCACATGCCACCCATTTCTTTAAAAATTTCCTCAGCCATACATCTCCCTGTAATTACAGTCCTCTTTACTTTCTAACCAAACTCTTACGAAACAGCCTATGCTCGGTCTTCATGTTTTCACATTCCATTCAGGCTTCTTACTTCCATCATGCCATTAAAACGGCACTGAAAAGGTTGTCATTTCCTAATCACATGGACACTTTTCACTTTGATCTGGTTTAAGTATTTAACTCTGCTGATCACTCCCTTCCTGAAATTCTCTTCTTTCCATCGAACCAGCATCCCCAGTGTTATGAGCACTGCACTCTAACCAACTGAACTAACTGGCCGCCCACCGGCAGCTCCGCTTCAATCAAGTCATTGTCTTCAATCTAGTTGTGGAGAGCGCAGCTCACTGGCCCATGTGGGGATCCAACTGGCAATCCTATTGCTCAGAGCTCGTGCTCTAACCAACTGAGGCACCCGGCCGCCCCAATATGGCACCTACTCTTGAGCCATCTTTTGCTTCTCTGTTCTCTCAAATTCATTTGCCAACTTCTTCACTTTAAATATCTGTTTCTATTTTGCTCTCTCCTCTTCCCACCTCACTTCTCCTTTCATATTTCTCTCTAAACATTTCTATCCACTCCCATGGCTTCAGTTGCAACTTAGAGCAAGACCTAGTATGGCCCACCCCTCCAGCCTCATGTCCTGCCCCTGTTCCCGCCCCCCCCCACACACACACACACTTTATGATCCTGAGAAACATACTACTGGTAGGACTTGACACACATCACGCTTTCACGTCTCTGTGCCTTCACACGTTCTGTTTTCTCTGTCTGGAATGCCCATCCTGCCCCCTCCCCATACCACTCTTCTCGAGGTGACGATTTCCTCCTTATCCTCGGATACCTAACTCAGTCATCATCAAGAAGCTTTTCCAGGCCCTTCCTTTCCTTCCCTACTCAAGCTAGGTCCCCTTTAATACCTGTGCCCATCCTTTTATTACAGCATTTACCAATAACGTATTGGAGTTACCCATATAAAGATCAACTTCCCCACCTTACTGCCCCTTATGAACAGAGGCCATGTCCTATCCTTTGAATAATCAGTGCCTACAACAATGCCTGATACATAGAAACTACAGAGCAAATGCTGATTGGTTAAACTGATATCTAGATCATAAACGTAGAATTTTCTCTTTAACACAGACTCTTATATACAAGTGCCTACTTAACATCCCGACTTACTGTCCCAACAACACTTCAGATTTATATGGACCTAACTGAACTCATCCTCCACACACACATACTCCCCAGCAAATAGCTGCTGCTTTTCCTCTCTACTGTCTTGGTTAGTGTATCACTATTCATCCAAAACTGACACCTGGAAGTCATCCTTTTTTATCACCCCATCTTACCCTGTCATACCCTCAAAAGTCACTAAGTCCCTTTGATTCCAAATCTTAGATATCTTTCAAAATCAGCCCCTTCTTTTCATCTTCACTGCTGCAGCTCTTGTTGAAATCTCACTAGGATTACTTTTTTATTGTGATAAATCTTTATAACATAAAATTTACCATTTCAACTATTTTTAAGTGTACAGTTTGGGGTCCTTAAGCACATTCATATTGTTTTGCTCGCTAGTATTATTGTAATAAGGAGCTATCTGGACTTCCTACCTACAGGCTAACTTGCCTCCATCCCATCCCTACATTCTTGCCAGTGGGATCTTTCTAAAATGCAAATAACTAGATGACTTAAAACCCCTTTATTGCTTCCCACTGTCTATATTAGTGGTTTCACCACAAAGTCTTCACAGGTCCAAGCTGAGGGGAAGAAAAAAATAATACAATGTACCAAGTTTTTCTAAATTGTTTCAACTTCAAGGTTGAGGGAATTTCTGAATGGCAGTGCTCATCAATATAAATACTGAGGGCCGGCCGAGTGGTGTGTTGGTAAAGAGATGGCTTGGGACACCAGTTCTGAGCAGCAGGGCCCCAGTTCGATCCCACATGAGGGCCAGTGACACTGCCCTCTACAGCTAAGATGGTGAACAACAGCTCGACCTGGAGCTGGGCTGCTGTGAGTCGCCGGTGACGGCGTAGGCTGCAGCCCCTGCTGCAGTGGGCTGCCATAAGCTACCGTGTGTGGCCGGCAGCCAGCGTGAGTGGTCATCCAATGGCCGGCGACCGATCTGCCTCAGCCGGGAAAAGTGCAATGATAATACCAACATGGGCCAGTGAAGCAACGTCCTCCACAACTAGACTGAAGAACAAAAAAGGACAGCAACTTGTCTGTTCCCTTTCCCCAATTCCCCAATAAAATCTTGAAAAAAAAAAAGATAAATACTAAAACATATGAAGGAGGTAAGATAATAAGTTTTAGATATGCTGGGTATCCTGTGCCTTTGGAATAAACAAGAAGAGATGTCCTGAAGGCAGTTGGATATGTGAGTCTGAAACTGAGAAGAGAGTTTTTGGATGGGAACCTGTGTTTGGAAGTCATAAGCATTTAAGTAGAATCAAGGGAGCAGGTAACATCTCTTGAGGAAAGCATGGAGAGTATAAAGATGATAAAATAAATCAACATTCAAAAGATCAGCAGAGGGCGGCCGAGTGGCACGTTGGTTAAGAGCTGACTTAGGACGCCAGAGGGCTCCGGTTCGGATCCCACACATGAGGGCCAGTGACACTGCCCTCTACAGCTAAGATGCTGAACAACAGCTCGACCTGGAGCTGGGCTGCCGTGAGTCGCCGGTGACGGCGTAGGCTGCAGCCCCTGCTGCAGTGGGTTGCCATGGGCTACCGTGTGTAGCCAGCAGCCAGCGTGAGCGGCCAACAGCCGCCGTGAGCGGCCATCCAGACTCGGCCGGGAAGAGTGCAATGATGGTGCCAACTTGGGCCAGTGAAGCAATGTCCTCCACAACTAGACTGAAGAACAAAAGGACAGCAACTTGTCTGTTCCCATCCCCCCAATTACCCAATAAAAAAAATCTTTAAAAAAAAAAAAAAAGACCAGCAGAAGAACAGCCATAAAGCAAAAGAAAGGAATACATTAACGTCTTCTTCTCTGCCTGCTGCCATGGTTGAAAGAGAGCAAGAGCTTTGATACTGATGGCAAACCATCAGGACAGCATTTTTCGTGGCTTTTCTGTCTCCTCTGCTGGAAGGATGATTAGTACCCGTCTCTCTTGAATTTCCCTGGTTCTTTCTCTTTGAAAAAAAAAATTAAAAAGCCAACTATGTTTAATGGGGTAACCTCATTGCTTAAATAATAGGAATGGTTTTTCTGGAGAGAAAATTGTCTAGCCAATAAGAATGCTACTCTCAAATTGACAAATACAAAAGTTACTCTCAAAAATGGAATCTATAGTGAGATTTTTATTTTGGTACAATTGAGTTAATGATGAAAAATTTGTTCTGTTTTTACTCTTTTCTGTCACTTTGCAAAAAAAAAATCTAAGAGAAGATGTGGTACATATATACAATGGAGTATTACTCAGCCATACGAAAAGTGAAATAGTGCATTTTGTGACAACATGGATGGATCTTGAGATTATCATTCTAAGCAAAATAAGTCAGACAGAAAAAGTCAAAAACCATATGATTTCACGTACGTATGGGATATAAAACTGAAAGCAACAAGCGAACAAGACAGACAAACCAGCAAAAACTCATAGACCCAGACAGCAGTTTAGTGTGGTTACCAGAGGGTATAGGGGGAGGGGAGATAGAAGAGGATAAAGGGGGTCAAATATATGGTGATGGAAGGAGAACTGACTCTGGGTGGTGAACACACAATGTAATATATAGATGATGTATTACAGAATTGTGCACTTGAAACCTGTATAATTTTATCAACCAATGTCATCTTAATACACTTAATTCAAAAAATCGTGTAGTCAATAAGAGTAATTCAAGCCCACAAAAATTCTGAAATAAGCTTTAAAAATTGCAGTACTTTTGGAAGTGATATAGCACATCAGAGAGATTGGGGATGTGGTCATTAGACCTAGCATTGCATCCCAGCTCCAGAATTCACTAGTGTGTGTGGCTCTGATCACATTACCCTCTATATGCTCTGGTTTTGTCATCTGATGAAAACATCTCCATGGAGTTAAAATGAAAACTAAGTATGTACATAACTCACTCCTCATAGATCCTGGCACATACTATTCAATAAGTGTTACTTGCCTCTTTAAATATATCACAATATTCATTGAGTGAAAAATAGAAGTAAACCAATTATAAAAATTGGTAAATAACTTATGGTTCATCCACTTGATGGAAAGCTATTTTATTGTTCTACATACATGTTGTGTAAATACATAGAAAATATAAAAATAATGTTAATTGAAAAAATAAGATTTCTATCTAAAATATAGCTGTAAGTATATTTTTCAAGTTTATATAGAAATTATAGTAAATTGTAATTACTATTTCCTAATTATGTGCAGTGTCCTCAATTTCCTGTCTTATAATGTGTGCTAAAATAGCAGGTGAAGTATACCCACAACTATGTTCCCAATTTGACTTAAGAACTTGAGGAAAATATTTAATGAAGCTATTATGACAAATAATCCCTTAACCTTTAATCTGAGCTCTGTAGTTCTCTATCAGTCCAAACCCTAGAGGAAGTCGCTTGGAACTAAGAACAAGGAAACCAGGCCCGGATCTGACACTGTTTTACCACAGGACCTTGTAGAAGGATTTACTTGTCTGTGCATCAGTTTCTTCATGTTTAAAATGGAGAAATCCCAACCCTAGCTTTAACCCTTTTCCCATTTCATAAAGGCCTTGGGAAGCTTTCGTTGAGTAACATGTAAAACAGTTGGAGCCGATTTCAGTAAGCCACATAATTTTTAAGAAGATATTATTGATTTGCACGGTAAAGAACAGCCTGCAGGCCAGCCCTGCAAGGCGTTTCAGCAGACACCCACACCTCCCTTCCTGTTGGCACGGCCCACCTTTGGCAGGTGTATTCCATTCCTTACAGGAAGGAATAGGTGCTTCATTGTGTTTCAGCCGTTAGTGAGCTTTCACAGAACTAAGTAATTGACATTTTTCTCATTTCTGAGATCAAATTTTCATAAATCATTCAACCTGGATAAACTGAGAATGTGGTTGATCTAGTAATTGTTGAAATGTAGGAAAGACATTGCAAAACATGATATTTAAGTATTTCCTCCTCACCCCTTCCCTTAGCAAGATGTACTAGTTGCAAATGGAAAGACATCACAAAGTATAAAAGGGAGCAAAAGTGAGATGAGCCTGTCTGTAAAGGAGAAGCCGAAAGAAGCACAATACAGATTCATGTCAGTAATTTGGGCTTTTATTGATTGAGAATTTGTAGTGATAATAATAACTGTGCAGAATAGAGCTTACTTTCACATTATGAGGAAGTCCTTTTCATAGTGCACAGGATATTGTGGAGGGGTATATATTTAACAAACTTGAAAGTAATATTTTCAGACTTTTTACAATATATGTGGAGATACGCATTTAATAGCTTGTCAAGATTTCTGCTGGCAGCCATTTGTTAATGTTAATTCAAGTTACTGTCATATTTTAACAATACACTTAAAATTTTATGTGACATTTTTCTTCCCCTTCCTCCACAATTTGAGTTAGAGAAACTGTCCATATTAAAGGATTTATATAATCCTACAAATCATAATATTCAGAGTGTAAAAGATATAACAGCACTAGTTTTTATCACTAGGGAAAGTCCACCTTGTACAGGCTGATCTGTGACTGCAGTGAATTGTTCCGTGGTTCTTCCAGTGCAGTGTTTGTACCACCACTAGCCTGGAGCTGTTTTAATGAGGTATAATACTTAACTTACATTTGAGAAATTTGTAGTAACAAAGGTATGCAAGATTTGCATTTTTACTCTAAGATCAGTACTATATTCCTCAAAGCCAAGATTTTTGATGCACTGAATTCATGTCATGTTCCTGTTTTCCAACAGAACTCAATGTACGCAGAGTCATCCAGTAAACTTGAGCTAGTTTTCAGTGTTGTATGTAGCTGATGGGTCCCTCTGAACCAGCGTGCATGCCACTAAGAATACCCTCATTCCGTTAGTGTCTAGCTCTGTGCTAAGTTTATTTGCAAAGAACCCTCATGCATGGATCCATATCAGTGAAGCAAGCTGGAGCAGACTAGGCTGTGTCGCTCAGCAGTCTTTGAGGAGGGAGGGCTGTGTGTATGAAAAACGGCTGGGCATGATTTTCACTTATAAAGATTTCTCTGTGTATGACACCAAGCAAGTTTTTGGTTAAGGTTTTGTACTTTCAGTAAAGAAAATTTTTAAAAGCACATAACACAATGAATGGCCTGATTTCCATCATCTTTTGTCAAGCAAAACTCTCACTGACCCACATGAATGCAATCTCCCTCCCACAGTGTAGCCTAAGAACACCACAGAATGGACTTCAGAACTTTTCATTCTATTTTCCGTATAATTGGTGAGTTTTCAATCAACTAAAAATCACTTATCTTTGACTAAAAAGCACATATCGTCATCCCTAACCTATTCATGCTAAGGAATAGGAACTTCTTTTTAAATGGAGTGCAAAAAGTCTTGCTTTTTTGGCATCAAATAATTTTTATATATTTAAATTATTTCCATGCCACTGAGACATGAAGTTTTTACCCCCTAGCCACCTAATTCCTGGCTTTATTTTCATCAGCTGATGCTATGAAAAAGAAATCTAATTTGTAAGAATTGTACACTATACCAATGTGTCGCTTATTTAGCTAAGCAACAGGTGTAAGATTGCTGGTATTCTGTATTGAAATATGTACTTCTTAGGTAAAAATCAGCTTGACATTGCTCTACATTTAATACTACGCCATTCTGTCATTACATAGTAAATGATTGAATCACAACCTTAACACAAGGAGGTAAATGCATTGAAATGAGTATCATATATGTTTCATGTAGCATCTAATGCTGACTTAATGTGAAGAAGATCTGGGTTAAAGTTTGTGTTGTTGCTGTTTTTATAACCTCAAATACTTGACATTCTGCACCAGTGTCTCTCGCTTACAGTAATGCTTTGTTTCTTAACATGACTCGCAGGGCTATTTGGTCGCAAGCAAATACTGTCCTTTTTCAGCCCAAACATTCCTGATAATAATTGTACTTTCATATTCTTTTTTTCCCTTCCCACTCCCCTGCCCCCAACTTAGGTTGGAAAGGCTGGTGGACGTCCTGAGGAAGAAGGTGGGAACAGGCACCATGAGGACAGTGATCTGACTGAAAAAACGACCGTCTGGGAAGCAGTCACATCTGGTGACCAGGCTGCTTCATTCAACACTGTGTAAACACTAAAGCCTTAACTTAGCAAACAGTTGTTAGAAGTGGGACACTCCAGCCACATTCCAAGCCGAGATAAAATCAAATCACAAATGTTTAACCACTTTGCTGCTGACTTGAGTTATTTATCCAAATGTATTAACTATAGACTTTTACCAACGGGTAGCTATAAAGTTGTAGTTTATTTCGTAACTATTTTCCATCTCACTGTATTTAATATAACTCTTTTTACTGAGAGACTATTATAGAAATAGTCTGAAGTTGGTCAGGATCGTCTCTTCACATATGGCTCTTTTGGAATCAAAATGCAGCAAAGTAAATATTGTCTAAACCTTAATCCACTGTGTTAGGTCAAAACTTCAAATCTATGCATTTTTCAATATAGAATTTATTTCTTACCTGATGAGAGAAGCTCAGACATGAGTGTATAGCCTTCCTTCAATGCATGCATGTAATCTTTGTTAGTGTCCAAGAATATTAAGTATGGATACCAAGAAGTAAATGTATAATTTGTTTTAGTAAGAGTTTAATACATTAAAATTACATGAATCAAGGCACCATTTTTGTTTCATTACAAAAAATGCAAACTGTTTTCAATAAACAGAAGATATTGTTCATGTTTACTTGTAAATTCACATTGTCAGTATATTTTAATGTTTGGTCTGAATAATTACCTAAACTCTATTTAGCTGTAGAAATTGCCAGATCTGTCTAATGGACTGGGACCTTTGGGCTTGAAAATGTGCATGTGCCAGCATGACTCCGTCCTAGAAGGCTAAGAGGCCATCAAACATGTTAAGTATTCTTTTTTATTATCTTCATTTAGATTATCATTTGAATTTTTGTTGTGGAGGGGGAGAATCCAATATATAATATACAATAAAACTATAATGTAAAAATATATGGACTTGGAAAAAAGTGAACCTATAACTTGGTTCAGGTTACCTACTTTGTCTTTTGTTTAAGAGATAACTTAAACTAGTTACAGCATAGCAGTCACTTCTAATCATGACATTATTAATAAAGGTCAGATGTATATCTTTAGCTATAGGAAAATTATCTTTCTTTTAGATTGAATAGATGAGAGGCCAATAGAAAATGACTATGTCTGGAACTGGATGAAAAAGACAAGTAAGGACTGAATTCATGAAAATTTTGTAGGCAAATGAAAGTTTTTCTAAGTCTATACAATTTTTTAATTCATCTTTAAGACTGAGCTAAATTATCTATCGTTGCCTATTTTCAGGACCAATGTAGAATCATTTATCGCATCATTCTTTCATACACCATTGGAGATTATCCATTTGAATTTTTTTCACTCTGCAGGAAAATGAAAGGTGTTTTAGCATAGAGTGACAAAAGAATCATAATACTAACAAACTCAATTTCTTCCTTATTATATCCATTAAATTAACTGAGAGTTAGAATCATCCCTTTGAATTAAAATTTAGAATTCATTCATGTTATCTGCTTTTATTTTTTAAACTAATAATTAGAAAATAAGGAACAACAGGGGTTAAAAATAAACTAACTGGATTTACTCTATAATCCTAAAGAGAATTATAGCCTCTCCTAGGCCAGTGACTGTAAAAATAGAGATATTGGAAATAATTTGGTCGTGCATGGAGTCTTGTGTCCAGGCTCTAATTGAAACATGTAACAGCTCCATGTGTGAAGAAACAACAACTTGCAAGTCATGAAGGTAAGTAAAGAGAAACAATTCTTGTCACAGAAATAGTCCATTCCTGAATCCTCTTCAAATAGATCACAAGTAAACTCGAATTTTCAGGTTAGTCCTGAAGAATAGACAAACCTTTCTTGAGTTATTTTGCTTGGGATTTTGTAAAACACAAAGTATAACGTAAAGACATTTTATAATTCACAAACATTTCTTTCTGTACCTAAACAATCAGATTAGAGCAACCAATTCCTGTAATCAATATCTAGAACTTTTGTAGAATTTGATATTATGAAGTTAAATTTACAAAAATTCTAACATCTGCTATTGTTGATTGTACGTACTCTCCTCCAACATATCACATCCCCTAGCAAATGAATGGTGTATAAAATTACAAATGCCAAGTAGTACAGCCAAATATTATCATTAATTGATTTCTTGCACTTAAAAATGTCCACCAACAATGTTTCAAATAGTCTTTTTTGTGTGTCTGAGGGAATAACCTTGCTCGGTGAAGATCAGTTCTCTACATATTCAATAATAAAGCAACTTCGGAAGTATTCCACACAGCCCAGAGGTGTTGCCTTGAGTTTGCTTTAAACATCAAGTCTGATTCCTGCAGTAACATGAGAATTCACTGCTTGTAAAAAGAAGGAGTTCAGAAGTTAAGGCAAACAAGATAATACAAACATATGTAGCACTTGATGATTTTAAAAGTTCTTCCACATTTGTATTTTTTGACCCTATCAACAACCACATAATAACAACAACAATAAGTTGTATGTATCAGCTGCATAATGATGATAATTTTCATATTATTGTTATTACATACATTTTACCAATGAGGAAACAGACTCAGAGAGGCTAGGAACTTGTCAAGGACTGGCTAGGACTAGCAACTGAGGTCTTATGACTAAACTCCATGCAACCGTAGGTCTCCAAACATTTTATTTTTTTAATGTTTTAATAAAGATTTTGACTCTTACTATTTCTGTTATTATTGCACTGTTTCTTTTATACACATACATATGAATTCTCTAAAAATCAGGATTGTATGCATTTCCTTCAGTGAAATACAATAACGTGAACTATATGTGTAAATAGTATCACATTATTGCTTCCTCTCTAGAGGGTCGTAGTAGCAAGCATGCTAATTAGGAATATTGTGACAATTCACTGTTAATAAAAAATAACCTTGAGTTGCTTTTTACTGTTTTTAATTTGGCCTGATGCTAAAACTTGACTGTAGTTTTATCAAATGTAAGTCTAAACTTCAAGGCTCACTCTGCCCACAGAGCAACTGTTAAAGATAAAACCAGTCAGAGGCAAGTTATAAGCAAGGTTACTGGTTCTAAGCAAGGTATGAGTGATTATAGCAAAGTTATTATTGTTTATATGTGAGAAACTTCTACTTTTATAAATAAATTGTCAGTTAAATTTATTTAAATTATTTTATCTAATATGTTCCTTTTCAATGAGAAATTTGATTCTTTATTTCCTTATTCAAATAAACTGAAGAATCTTCTTAATAGATCACTTCTGATAATATTAGTTTGTTTTCACAAAAAAGGTTAGAGTATTAAAATTTTATAGTTTTAATATTGGATATAGTTGCATAGAAAGACATTTTTAAAGATCATAATTGTTTTTGAAGTTACTATTTTCAAATGATGAATGAGGCATTATGATAAAATAGCCATGGCTTACATATTTTGTCTTCTTTCATATGATTTATATGGAACCCAAATTTTTCACAAGACAATATTGTGTTGATCACTATTATTTACAATTAAACTGTCTTCTCATATCTATATACATATATATATACATATATATCTATATACATATTAATATATACCATGTGTATATGTATCTATATATACATAGATACATAGATATATATACACATAGATATATATGCCATGTGTATATATACACAGGTATATGCACACAGACACACACAGAAAAATACATTTGCCTTTTTTAAAAATTGATTTATAAGTCAACTGTTAGGCTCCAGTGATTTTGGTATTTTGTTCATGTTTTATTAGAAATGCACGTGGTTTCTGAGGTTTTTAAACAAATACATGGAATGGGTGAAAGATTTATATTGCTCGTGCTTAGCTAAATATGTCATCTCTAGAAAAGATGTGGTTTATTTTGGCACTGTTTTAAAAACTCAAATATTTTAAACATTTGTTAAGTTGGAGCTTGCACATTTGAACTAGTAGCATACGTTCCAGAATACCATCTCAAGTTACCACACATGTAATCCTTTTACTAGAATAACCTTTTTTGAAAAGGTTTTCTTTTCCTTTTTATTATGTACTTTAACTTAAATTTATAAAGGTTGAAGTTATTCTTTTTAATTAGATTTCCATAAGTAGAATTTGACAATGATAAATGTATTTTTGAGAATTGGTAAAATATATACTATTAATATTTTCTGCGGAAATCTTAATATACATAGTTTTAATTTTATTGTTTTTCTAAATGTAGTTTTAGAGTGTGCTGGGACTTTGGGGAAGCCACCAGTTTCTTGACTGAGTAACACAAACTCAAATATCTAAAATATATATTTACTTCTTAGTCACATAAAATCCCCTATTGCAAATTCTACACGTTTCAATACATTGATCCTAATCCAATTTCTAGCTGTACAATCTGAAGGCACTGTACTGGATGTGCACTATAAAACACACTGCAGTAAGGAAATAGGTGAAGTTCTCTGTCAATCCATCTGACTTCCTTAACAAGTTTAATAAAGATAAAAGTCAATAAGAGCAAATATCTTAGGTACCTTAGGAGCCTTTCTAAACTATTTGGACATAAAAGTATAGTAATAAAATTATACTAATAAAATATTAAAGACAAACATTGTTTTTGGTAAATATGGTTATAAAGGCTGTAAGCTGGGAGATCAGATTCTCTTAATTAAAACAATAATAGACTGATTAAAATATACTACAAAGAACCTCTACTAATTTTGGAATGTGTAAGTGGAACCAATAGCTGAAATCTGAAAAAGCACTCCTTCTATTATGTTGCTTATTGGATCATAATAAGACAAATATTAGCAGTCTATGTAACACTCTGTCGCCTGTAGCAAACTTAAGATTTGAAGCTTGGGGTGCATGGCTAAAAGAGGAGCAGGGTGGGGTGGGCAGTAAGAGTCTGCAGGGCAGAGAAGCTGTAAACTGGTAATATCTAAACAGTTGTATTACTGTGTATAAAGAAAAGTAAATGTTGTCTCACCGTGTATGGCCTTTTTTTTTTTTTAAGATTTTTATTGGGGTATTGGGGGGATGGGAACAGTGCTGGGGAATTGGGGAAAAGGTAACACAAGTTACTGTCGTTTTGTTCTTCAGTCTAGTTGTGGAGGACATCGCTTCACTGGCCCAAGTTGGCACCATCATTGCGCTCTTCCCGGGCGAGGCTGTGGAGGGCAGTGTCACTGGCCCTCATGTGGGATCCGAACTGGGGCCCTCTGGCGTCCCAAACCAGCTCTTAACCATCACGCCACTCGGCCGGCCCATGTCTGGCCTTCTTGATCTTGTTGTCATACATTTTTCTTCTACATATATACAATACAATAACTTTAAGCTGTCAACTATTTTTAAATAGATTTAGAAATAAGAACTATATTATTTTATATTTACCAAATATTTACCATTTCCAGTGCTCTTCTTTTCTTTGTATAGACCCAAGCTTCCACCTGTTAATCATTTACCTTCTTCTTCAAGTATTTACCATTTATACTAATGCAGGGCTGTGAGTGATGAATGCTTTCAGCTTTTGTATGTCTGAAAATGTCTTTTTTTTTTGGCGTTCATTTTGTGAAAAAAAAAATATTGCTGGATATAGAAGTTTAGGTTACCTTTTTTTTTCCTAGTATTTTCAAGATGTTCCTTTATTGTCTCTGCCTTGTTTTATTCCTGCTCTCATTCTTATTTTTGTTCACCATACGTAATATGTCCTCTCGCTGCTTTCAGGATTTTTCCCTTTGTCAGTTGTTTTAACCAATTTGATTATGATATGCTGTGGTATAGATTTCACATGCTTCTCAGCTTGTGGTTTGTTGAACTTCTTGGACTGTAGGTTTATAGTCTTTATCAAATTTTAAAAATTTTTAACCATTTTTTTTTCCAATATTTTTTGTTCCCCAAGTCTTTTTCTTCTCCCTCTGGTCACAACCATGTGTGAGTTTTGGTTATTCTGCCTACTCCTGTCTGGTGGTTCTAGCCTGGCTATATGTGTGTGCGCCTGTGTGCACAGCTCTGTGTGTGTGTGTGTGTGTGTGTGTGTGTGTGTGCATGTGCATGTGTGTGTGCAGCACTCTCCACTCCATGCAAAATCTCTCCTCACCAGTGGTCTGACCTGCAAATTCTAACAACCTTAGCCTCCCCAAATTCTCAACTCTGTATTCTCAACTCAGGCAGGCTATCAGGCTGTTTTCTGTTTCCCTTCCCTGCACTCTGCTCTGTGCAAACTTTCCAGACAATAAGCTGAGGCAATCATAGGGCTTACTTCATTGTTTCACTTCTCTTGGGGATCACTGCCCTGCACTGCCCATTCTCCGAAGTCCAGAAACATTGGTCCATGTACTTTCACTGTTGTTTTCTTGTTTTCGTTTCGGTGGGGTTTTGTTTTGTTTTCAGTTTTTCTTAAGGTGAGATGGTAAATGTGGTCATGGCCAAACGTATAAGTTCTCTCATAGCTCTTTTAAAATGCCATCCTCTTGTTGTCCAGCTTCCTTCTTCCTGTTGAGAAATCAGTCAGTCTTAACGTTTTTCTCCTGAAAATAAAGTGTCTGTTTTCTCTGATTATTTTTTAGATTTTTTTTTCTGTTTCTTTGTTTGTTGGCACTTTTACTGTATGCCTATATGCAGTCTTCTTTGTATATTTCTTGCTTGAGTTCATAGACTTTATTAAGTCTATACTTGATGTGTTTCATCAACTTTAGGAAATCTTTAGTCAATATCTTTTTCCCCTCCTTTTGAGACTCCAATTATATTTATTTTATTTTGTTCACTGTGTTCCTATATATCTCTTACACCCTTTTATGTATTGTCCTTTTTTCCTCTATGTACATTAGTTTTGAATTATTTTAATTACTGTTTTTTACTAATCCTGTGTTCTGCTCTTAAAGCCATCTATTCAATTCTTAATTTCAGATTCGGTATTTTCAATTCTACAATTTCCTCTTGATTTTTTTTTGGGGGGGGGAGTGGTATATTCCAGTTCTCTGGTGAAATATTTATTTTTTAAAATATATTGTCTCCCCCCTTTGCCCGTTTTCTTGAACATACTAGTCATAGTTACTTAAAATCTATTGTTTACTGACTTCAGTATCTGAATCACCCATGGGTCTTTCTTTGTTACCTGTTTTGCTTCTTGATTTCTAGGTGCATGGATGACCCTGCCTCTTGCATGCCTCTTAATTGTTGATTGAATATAAGACATCCTGCTCCTCCAGGTGATTTTGTCTTCCTCCAGAGAGGGCTTACACTTTCCTCTAATGGGAAGATTGAGTGGAAGCTAACCATCTAATCCAGTCAGGTATTGTGCTGAGTTGATGCTGTGTTACAGTTTGAATACGGCTCTATTTTCTCTGGTTTGCCTCTCTTCTGGTGGCATAGCTCATGAGGGTTTGCAGTGGTAAAAGTGATATCTTCACTGGGGCTCTTTCAGATATTCTCATCTGATCTTTTTTTTAACCTCCCACTTAAGACAGCTCAGAATTTGCCAACTATTGGGTTGTCGGAAAAGTCATGACGTATTTTTATTTTTTCTATGTTTTTCATTGCAAAAAGGCGTCATGAGTTTTCCGACAACCCAATATTTTGAAGGGGAAACTAAGCATGTGTTTCAGAACCTTTGGCTCTCCAGGTCTGTCACTCCAGCCCTGCAAGATTGCCAAAGCACTGCTGGTTTCTCTGTCTCGAGCAGCAGTTTTCTGCCAGGACAGAGCCCAAATTATTATTCTGTCACCTTTACCCAGAACCAGCAAATGCCTCCAGGGAAGAACAGCAGGAGATTCATCAATTTACCTCTCTGTTCTCTGGAATCTTAGTCCCTCTAGATGTCTTTGTCTCAGCCCCTTTATAATACTTTTAAACAAATACATTTTGTATTTTATTCAGCTTTTCTGGTTATTCTTGGCAGGAGCATTGGTGTGCTACAAATGACTCTGTTGTGTCTGGAAGCAGAAATTCCAGTGAGTTTTAAATTTCTGTTATGTTTTTCATATCTGGAGGTTATATTCTGTTCATTCACAAATCTATTTGATTAATTTTTTATGATCTCTTCTTCCCATCTCATGTTTTCAATCCCTTCGTGTATTTTCGTAAACATTGTAAACATGCTTATTCTATACTTAATTTCTTATCATAATCTCTCAAGTATCTACTGCTCCAATTTTGCTATCTATTATTTCTGCTAACTACATTTATGTTGCTTTATTTCTTTGGATCTTTGGTGATTCATGAATTTGAGTTTTTTGGTTTTTGTTTTTAATTGGGGAATAGTGTGTTTTTCTAGGACCCATCAGTTCCAAGTCCAGTAGTTTCAATCTAGTTGTGGAGGGCGCAGCTCCTTGGCCCATGTGGGGATTGAACTGGCAACCTTTTGTGTTATGAGCCTGCATTCTAACCAACTCAGCTAACTGGCCATCCTGAATTTGAGTTTTTATTTCTTAGAATTATCTTCAGTGGGACTTTTCAAGGCCTGGGTGTAAGGTGGTGTCCTCCAAAGAGGCTCTGCATTCATTTCTGCCAGTCACCTGGGAACATGTACAGGCCTTAGAGCACTTTAAAATCTTAGTTTGAATTCCATTGGGCCACTTAAATAATGATAATTTGGGTTGAAAACCCACGTGAAGGCTAGCCAATGGTTATAAAACTCATGTTAGACCACATGCTCATGGAATGAAAGAGCTAATACTGTTTAAATGTTCATACTACAAAAAGCCATGTGTAGATACAATGCAATCTCTATCAAGATGCCAAAGGAATTTCTATGGAAGTAGAAAAAAAAATCCTAAAATGCATATGGAACCACAAAGATGTCCAAATAGCCAAGGCAATCCTGAGAAAAAAAAACAAAGCAGGAGGCATCACACTTCCTGATTTTAAGCTATAGTATAAAGCTATTGTAATAAAAAAATATGGTACTGACATTAAAAAAAAAAACAACAAATAGATCAATACAACAGAATAGAAAACCCAGAAATAAACCTAAATATATGGTCAACTAATATTTAACAAGGGAGCCAAGAATAATACTCAATGGAGAAAAGGCAATCTTGAATAGATGAAACTGGGAAAATTGGATATTCACTTGTAAAAGAACGAAACTAGACCCCCATCTTACACCACTCATAAAAATTAACAAAATGGGTTAAAAACAAAAATGAAGACCTGAAACCATAAAACTCCTAAAAGTAAACATAGGAAAAAAGCTCCTTGACTTGGGTGTTAGCATTAATTTTTTGGATATGACACCTAAGGTACAAGCAACAAAATCAAACATAAATAAGTGGGACTACATCAAAGTAAAAAGTGTTGCCCCGCAAAAGAAACCATCAACAAAGTAAAAAGACAACCTAAATGATGGGAAAAAAATATTTTTAACCCATATAGCTGATATATCCAAAATATATAAAAAACTCACACAAGTCAATAGTAAAAATAATAATAGTCTAATTTTAAAATGGACAAAAGACCTGAATAGACTTTTTTCCAAAGAAAATATATGAAAGGCCAACAGGTACATGAAAAGGTGCTCAACATCACTAACGATCAGGAAAATGCAAATCAAAAACACGATGAGATATTACCTCACGCCCCTTAATAAGTCCATTATCGGGCCAGCCGAGTGGCGCGTTGGTTAAGAGCTGGCTTGGGACGCCAGAGGGCCCCGGTTTGGATCCCACATATGAGGGCCAGTGACACTGCCCTCTACAGCTAAGATGCTGAACAACAGCTCAACCTGGAGCTGGGCTGCCGTGAGTCACCGGCGACGGCGTAGGCTGCAGCCCCTGCTGCAATGGGTTGCCATGGGTTACCGTGTGTAGCCAGCAGCCAGCGTGAGCAGCCAGCAACCACAGTGAGCAGCCATCCAGAAGCTGGCAATTGATCTGCCTCACCCAGGAAGAGCACAATGATGGTGCCAACTTGGGCCAGTGAAGCAACGTCCTCACAACTAGACTGAGGAACAAAAAGGACAGCAACTTGTCTGTTCCTCTTCCCCCAATTCCCCAGCGCTGTTCCCATCCCCCAATTCCCCAATAAAAATAAAAAATTAAAAAAAATAAAAATAAAAAAATAAGGCCATTATCAAAAAGACAAGAGATCACAAAAGCCAGTGAGGATGTGGAAGAAAGGGAATGCTTGTACATTGTTGGTGGCATTGTAAACTAGTATGGCTACTATTATAAACACTGGAGGATCCTGAAAACAATTAAAAATAGAACTACAATATGATCCATCAATTTCACTTCTAGGGAAATAATAGCAAAAGGAAACAAAAGCACTAACTCTAAAATATATCTGCACCCCCATGTTCATTGAAGCATTATTTGCAATAGCCAATCTTTGGGAATGACCTGGTCCATTGATGGATAAATGCATTAAAAAGCTGTAGATAGGTGGGGAGAGAGAGAGAGAGAGAGAGAGAGAGAGAGAGAGAGAGAGAGGGAGAGAGAGAGAAAGAAAAGAGAGAAGAGAGAGAGAGAGACAGAGAAAATTCAGTCAGATTAAAAAAAAAAAAAAAGAAGGAACTCCTGCCATTTGCAACAGCATGGATGGCCCTTGAGGGCAATATGCTAAATGAAATAAGTCAAAGAACGACAAATACTGTATGATCTCATTTATATGTGGAATCTTTAAATAAAAAATTTAAAAACAGTGGGGTAGGGGGGTGGATTTTGTTATCCTTCATTTATAGCCTGAGTTCAAGCTGTCTCTCCTTGGGTGGACCCTGGACTCGGTCTTCTGTCTGCTGCACCCCTGGAAGGTTGTAAAGATCAAAGCTCACCTTCACCCCTATCATAAGGCAAATGCTTTCAAGGTGAAAACTGCCTTTTGTGCTTCACTTACCACTGAAAATTCCCAGTTTTACTTAGGTCTAGGCCACTCAATGTTCCATACCAACTTGTCCACATATTGACGCATTTGAGAAAATGTGTGTCATTTTCTCTCCAGCATTTTTAGTTACTTACTGAGAGAGGTTCCAGGTCCATCCTAGCAGGAAACAGTAGTCTGAGCTGAATGTTTTTAAATTCATACAGACACAGACACGCAATTGTGCTGCTAAGAAAATGTCCTGACTTTAGTTCTGAATTTAGTATCACTTGTCTACATGATTAAAATGAGTAGATAATAAATTTACCTTCCAAGATCCATAATTGCAGCTCTTTGACAACCTCCCCCCCTCCCGCCCCCAGTAACTACAAGCAGTTTTTCATTAGAGAAAAGAATTATGATTGAATAATCCAAATTAGCCTGGGCAAGAAAACTAACAGCTGCCTAAAATGAAATGTTTGCGTTATGAGCCATGTGCCACTTTGGTTTATCTGCAGCCAAAATGTTCAGGATCCTTATTCAATTAACCACGTTGCTTGGGAGGGCCTGGTTGCCCCGAGTAAGAGCTGCCTGGTGATGAGTAAGAGGTATCCGTGACACACAAGTTCAGACCTTGCAACTCTGTTTGTGTTGTTTGAACGTTCTTCTCCGTTGTAGCTAGGGATCCGGTATGGAATTTAAACACTTGTGTGGTAACTCCATTCCTTCAGCCATTGTGTTGTTAAGCTCTAGCTAACGAACTTTTAACACTGGCTCCGTGTAAAGCAAGACCTAGAAAACAGCAGCCGTCGACATTTCTGGTTTTACAATTAAAGCCATGTAATTGATATGCCTTTCGGCAAGTAAGATGCTCTTGTCTAGCCCCACTGCTCCCCAAAAAGTAGCCTTCATACTAGGTCTGAAAAATAAAGAAATAAAGCAAGGTGCACGTAAGGAAGCTTAAATGAAGAAGTGACTCTCATTTCAAAAATCATACCTACTGTATCAGACACTTCAAAAGGCACGCCTGCTTTGAAACTTAGGAACTTTGCCTAAAGTAGAGGAGCCAAAATTACATAATATTTGAAAAGGCGAGAGCTGCCAAATGTACCAGTAAAGTATGCTTTGCCTCATGTGGCCTTTTTCCTTCCCAGCCAACAGCTTTTCTTGCTTGAGGAGATCCTCCTGGCTAATGTCACAAAGCAAGTTTCTCAGACCCATGCGGATTATGTACACATTGGCTCGCTAATGACAAGTTTTGACTTTAAATCTCTAAGCTTCATTTTGCTTCTAAACATATTGTTTTGAAACAAAAACCAGGTGACTGAGAGAGGGGACTGAATGTCTTCTCCAACTCATAAGCTGGTTCTAAAGATAATTCTGCAGGAGAAAATTTAAATATAGTTTTCACAATGATATAATAATTGGACATAAAAGGTCAGTGTTATTGCTTTGAAGAATTGCTCTTTACTTGAATGTGTACATTGATTATCAATGGCTTATATCAGAGTCTTACCACTTTGCAAAACTAGATTTGCTTTTTGCATCTGATTTTCTTAAACGGGGTCATATTATAAGAGTAGTTGTGTACTTTTATTTATGTGACAGAGGAATGTGACTATGTAGTTTTGTTTGGCAAATAGAAATGAGGAAAAAACTTTTGAAATCTGAAATTTCCTTCCAGTGCCTCAATCATACACCAAAATAATCACTTTATTTCTGCTTTTATAAAAATTGTAACAACTTTTTCAAGAAATATGGCTATATTATGGACTGAAACTTTAGATATTGCAGATATTATTGTCTTTAACTTGCAGTAAGAAAACAGTGGTGTTATCATTTCTAAAATGAAAGAATGGAGTGTGTGTCTGTATTTTTTCTTTTTTTGTTGTTGTTTTTTTGTTGTTTTTCCATTTTAGGAAAGTTTTCTGGGCCCATATTGGGTTATTTTAAAGAACCAATTGCCCAAATCCTACATCAAAGCTCTGACACATCATTTTGTTTTTATATGGATGGCAAGAAAATTAATAAAAGCGACTTTCATACGTATTAATACCTCAGACACTGTGGGCTCCAAGCATAGTCTTCATTTCAGTTCCTGTCCTGTACTTTCTTTAATTCATTTGCCATATTTAATCCTCTGCTCTATCAACTCTACCTTCGTGTGTTTAAATCCAACTCATCCTTCAAGAATACTTATATTCATGAAGCTATCCCTAATTCCCCACCCCCACCCCATCACCAAGTGCCAGTTAACCTCTCTTCTCTATGCCTCATAGCTTTCTTCATTTCTATTAGGGCAGTTATTAAGTTTTCTGTACTATCTCCCGCTTGAAGGCAGCTTCTGGAGGTCAGAGATTCAGTCTTGTTCATATTTCTTCTCACAGATAAATACTTGATGAATAATCATTCTTGTTAATGATGCAACCTAAATTTTTATTTTTGTTTTATAACATCTGTATGACCTGTCTTTCTAAACAATATGACATTAATAGATTAAGGTTTAAGTATCCTTTCTTACAATAGTCGTATTAAAATACACGATTATGTGAAATTATCTAGCACCTGACACATTACCAAGTGAAACACTGTTTACCTGAACGCTGTAACTTTTAATCATAATCAATTTAAAGTGAAGAGTTTTGTTTTTTGGTTGGTTTTTGTTTGTTTGTTTTGACTGGTTAGGTTTGGTTTTCTAATCAGAATTTCTTATATAGCTGTTAAATTTTGGTCCCATACAGTTCAAAGTTTGAAATTGCATGCAATGATAAAGTGAAGATATGGTTTCATTGTCTTGGAAAGTTTATACAAAATTTCCAGACCACAAAATAGGCCATTTAAATCTTTATCAAACGAAGGTAATAACTAAATTGCTTTCTGGAACTAAGTGTGTCAACATTCAGGCAAAAAAGAGAAGGCAAGTAATGTATAAACCACCACGTGGTGTGTTTGGATGCCGTCTGATATTGCTGCAATCTACTTTAGGTTGTAATTTCAAATTTAGTGAATCTTCATTTCCTAAAAATAAAGTTTTTTGAATTCTGATTATTTTAATAAACTTTCTTGAGATTTTACTTTCTGGTTATGTATTATTTTTTCAATACCTAAATCATATTTTCAGATATTTGAGAGCAAAACTAATTTGTGCATGAACATTACCCACCAAGCTACAACTTCAAAATTAATAGTTACTAATTTTATCTCATCTCTATTTTAGTCTCCACCAATTATCATCACGTAACCTGTTGAATGAAAATCCTAAAGCTTAAAAAAATACATACCATTCTTCAATAAGTAGGTCAGTTATATCAAAGGCTTTTTGAAACACTCAAGCACAGAACAGTCACTGCGTTTTACTTGTATGATGATGACATGAACACACTGAAAACCTTTAAGTTCCTTAAAGAAGAGTTTCTTCTCATAAATCTGTCCTGGCTGTGTCTAATTAAATTCTGTCTTTCAGGCTAGTATGTTCTTCTCTGAAGTTGCTTCTAGCATGTACCTCTGAATTATTTTGGTTATAATGAATTGCTAGCAGAGTGATTTTCTTTCGATAACAGTATTGTGTTTGGAATTCTCTAGAAAATACAGCTTCCTTATTCATTGAGCAACAGTAAACCAACGTTGTTTAAATTAACATCATCTTAATGAATAGCTCTCAAATGCTGGCAGGTGGCCAAATAAATCATCTTTGTCTTAAAGTAGCAAAAAGATTAAGACACTACCTATGTTAAGATTTAATTTTCCCTGAAATTCATCAGACAAGAAATGAAAATGCCCTAGAATCTTAACTTTTGTCTTGAACACCTAAAGTTCTTTTAGCTAGTAATTTTTTACTTAGAATTATATCTTTAATCTTAGGATCTCCCCTCCTTTTGAAACTGGTTAATTAAAACACACAGTCACCTTAGAGAATTTTCACATTTGAGTACAATGAGAACAGAGGAATTGACTAACTTTCATAATGTGACATGAGCAGGCATTTTCAGAGCTAGAAGCACAAATGCATATCCATTCCTAAGTTCCTGCTTCCCTCTGTTTCTGTTAAGAACTGAAATTTGTGCCATCATGGTTAATGTTTTGACAGATTTTATCATAAATCTTGCTGTTGTAAATTTGCCTTGAGCCAAAATTTAACATGTTGTAAGCTCAGAAATAGTTTTTACTGTTAGTGACCAGAAAAAAGACATAAATCAATTATGCTCTTTTGAATGATAGGAGTACAGAGTTTAACTCTTTAAAAAGTTACACATTACTTGACATTTGGGAGAAATTTTTGTTTTGTATGTTCAGGGCATCCCAGTTGTCAATAAAACCTACATAAACACGTTTGTGACTATCACAAAGGAGAATATACCACAGGAAACATTATGTGGCTTATATATGCTCACTAAATTTTACAACCAAAACATTATCCCTAATTTTTTTTAATGAAAAGGCCCTTTGCCTTAAAATCAAAATTTTAAGCCCTCAGCATATGATTGATTCAAACTATAGCATTAGACCCCTGTAGCTCTTTGGTTAGACCCTACTTTATGGTGTCTGTCATCTATTGTTTTATAACTACTCAGAGTAGTTTATTAAGCACACTCCCAATCATTGCTCTTCCTAACAGCCTACAGATCTTGATTTTTTTTCTCTAAAGCATCTTCAATGACCATGACCATTCATATTTACCCATAAATGCATTTGTACACAGGCTCAACCGTAGCACATCAGTGAAGACAAAAGGAGTTGTTACCCAGTTCTTTACCCTAGAATAAATCAAATCAACAAATATTTATTGAGTGTCTATTATGTGCAAATAGCATTGGGCTGGTCAGCTTTTAAAAGCCATCCAGCTTTTCACATTGATAAAGCATTATCATTTGAAGCATTGCAGAAGCTGCCTCCATGTCCCTTAGGTGACAAAGCCTATGAGGACCCTGCAATTACTTGGAATAAAGAAGGACAAGGAAGAGAAAGCTGATTCACAGACTGAAAAGAGGAGAAAGGATAACCTCACATATCACTGTTGGATTGCATCATGTATGTACACGTGTGTATATGTATATGTGTGTATGAATTTATGTGTATGAGTGTATGTTATGGATGTGTGTATATATCTATATACACATATACACACAAAAAGAAGAATGAGTGAATTTGATAAAAATAGGCTTTGTTAAGGTGACATAAGAATGGCATTTACATTTGAGTCCAAAGGTTTGCTTTAAAAGTAGGCTTAATAATTTGGCTAGTGTTAAGTCTTATGGTTCCATGAAACCAAAATATGTCATGGTATAGCAGAAAGATTACTCATTGTGGCACCCCAAGTTCTAAAACCTAACTTCCTCTAATGTCTATTGGGAGAGGACCTCATTAAGTGGTAGATTTATAATAGAAGGAGTGACTTCTACTTTGTTACTATAGAAGATTGTCATAGGGGCCTAAATAAGTTAATTTTATCATAAATAAGAGAAGCTACTTAAAAGCTCATTTTAAAGATTCCAATTGTTACTAGAAACTAAATAAAAACTACCAGTATGAAGCAACACTTGTTTATTTTATTATACTACATTATATATTACACTATTATACTATATATTATAGTATATATTATGCTATAATCTGTGCATTTCATTTTATTAATCTGTAAAAGATAAAATAATATACTGTCTACCCACATCAAATCATTACATGTGTTTCCTTAGTGAGATATAAAAGGGAGGCTGGTGATAATTTCCAGTTCTACCAAATAGACTTAATCCTGGCTATTTGCATAAAAGGTGGGTATATGTTGGCCATCGAAGACACTGTCATTGACATTCTCACAGGGGATGTCCGGTGTCAATTTTAAAAGTTCTTCAGGAGAACTAGTTTTTAATATGAGTTTTTGCCTCCTGTTGATAAGCTAAATTTAATTTCTAAAGTAAATCTAAGCAAACTCTTTAAATAACCTTGTTAAGCAGCATCTTTTATCTTTCCTGAAATGCCTGAAATTAATTTCTCCATTAAAAACTGAGAAACTTTTTCAAAAATTTCTCAAAAGAAAAGTGAGATAGTTCTATTCTAAGTTTACACTTCTGTTCTGAAATTGTAGTTGTTAAGATCACTTTGAAGCAAAGATATCCTCTCATATATATCGTTTTAATTATTTGAGACTTTGCCTATCTGGTTGTCATTTATTTTCAAAGCGTACCCTCATTGCTCTGTAGGAAATTGGATTCCTTCTTAGCCAGTCTTTCTCATCTTTGTAAAACAATACTATTGGCCTTTGTAAATATAGTCAGCGCTTCCAATGTGTGACCACATTGGTTTGGTTTCTTTCATTTATTGTCTTGGTATATTGTATTTAATGTCTTTGGATATATTCTAAATAAAATTTCACTTGGGTGATCCAGATCTAATGCGTATGTTCATGATGAGATATTGTCTTTGGAGTTGTTCCTAATTTTCATTTCATCTTTCCCCTCTTTTAACCAGAACCCCGAGTGCTGAGACCCTCTCACCTAGGACCTAGCCTGCATTCACCTGCCCCCTTGTGGTGTTCCTCCCGGAATAGTTCATTGATTTCTGAGTTTTGGATTTGGTATTACCGAGCCTGAGAAGAGAAATCTCATTACTTTTGTCTAGCAGTCGAGGGTCAGGAAAGCGTTCTTCTGTTAGTCACTGACTAATATGAAAAGATGGAAGGGTTCCATTTTTGTATTTAATTCAGAGTACAAGAAGGAAATTGGAACTATAAAGACATGAGTAGTTTGGAATAAATAATGAGACTTAACTTCGTCTAGAATCAATATTAGTGGCCTGCAGATTGATACAGAAATGTTTCAAAACTTCGCAAAGAGAAACTTGAAATCCAGTTTCTTTGATGTCAGTGTCTCCTTTTTCAGTGAGTGAAGCTGGAGGGGAGAGTGCCATTCTATTTCAATTTTGAATAGATTTCCTATTTCCTTCTTTTACCCAGGAAGAATTCATGAATATAAAAAATAATTAAGCCTTTTATTCTGTATAATCAGAAATGCCTAATGATTGACACAAACATATTTTTGTTTCCCTCTCTCAAAAAGGAGCTCTTACACATGCCATGGGGGTAATGTTTACATCTTTAGCTGAAGTCAGTAGGATTTGCACATGGAAAAGGGATGTGTATGTTCAACAAGTGAATTACCCAACCACCAATTCAGGGACGTTTTGCAAGAATGAGGACTTAAGAATGAGGCCTCTAGTTAATAAAGAATAATATAAAGATAAAAGAACGGGAAAGGGTGGCGGAAGCACTATTTACATAAACAATTTGTCTTTCTTAGAGAGAAGAGATAGATTAATAAATTATTGTTAACAAGACGCCAAGTAAAATTTTAAAGGTACCTTTTTCTACCTGTTAACTGTAAAGTAAATATTTCTGGTGGAAAGGATGTCTCTTTCTATGCTATTCCCCCACCCCCACCCCACCCCTATTCTCCCCCAAAGCCGGATTTGATTGATAATACTGAGCCTCTGTGGCATTTGAAACATCGTGTCACCTCACTTGAGATCTAGAAGCAGAAGCAGATCTCAAGCAGGCTTTAGTAAAGCTATTGGCAGTTCCAACTCCCAAATTTCTAGTACCCACCGCTCCTTCGCAGCTTTTGTACGTTTATAACAGTTTGACCTACTAACAGGTTCCCAGAAACACAGGTTCAAATTTTGGCAGGCTTACCTCACCTCTTTGTCCTTCCAAAGTACATAAATGCTAAACTGTGTTCACAGTGAGGAAGGGAGAGTCATTCCAATGAGACTTTTAAAACCAAGACCCTTTCTTCTCCTTACCAAATTACTGCCATCCTCTGCAAAGGAATAAAGTTTTGTCAGTGTGCCCTTGGCATACTTTCTTCAGCCTGGATTAAACACAGGTGAGTAAGAGTCCACCTTATCTCCACAGGGCATTAGTCACTCTATAAAAGTTAAATTTATTATGAAATGCTTTGTTTGTGTTAACATATGTCTTCTCTGGGAAGCTGGAAACAAAGGCATGTCCTTTAAGACTCCATATGTGGAAAACACATCCTCCTGTGGAATTTAACCTTAATTTGAACCAAGATCTGTGAAAGAAAAGCACTTTAGTGTATTGTTCCCTTGCTCCACCCATCTACCCCCTTATCTAAATGGGGTTACTGTTGCTTCGTGTTTTTTTTAACTCTTCGCATTCCAAACCTTGCTTTCCTGAGTTTAAAGTTTATCTGAGAAGAGAAGCAAGTATAATATATTAAAAGTCATTGTGGCAAACCGTTATGATTTGCTTTTCAGGGTAAGTGGTTTTATGTAACATTAATTCTGACACCTTTAAAATTAAATATATAGCCAGTTTGTACTCATATATCTTATGGTTAATTTTGTTCAACAAAAGGTACATTGTAAAGAATATTTTATTTTCTAAAAATTGTATTTCCTCTAAGATTCTCTTACTAGCAAACATTGTCATGTATGCATATCTTATACTTTATTAGAAGTAAAGAATAATTCGAAGAAAACCTTACATTAGGAATGATGATGAGGTATATTTGAAAGACTAATGTTTTACCTCTGCTTTCCTTCAGTCTGTTGCAAAGTCTGTATAATGCTGTTAATGCATCTAAATCTATAGATTTTTCCTACATTCCTTTTTAAAAGCAAAAGCAGAACCTCCATTGCTGCTTCCCTGTCATAATAGACCAGTTGTTTATAAGCATCAAGGAATATATTTTCAAAAACAATTTTTAAGTTGACATTTTAAAAAATACTGCTTATACAAATCCCTAAAATTTCTTTAATAGCATCTACCAACAAAGTTGCAATTATTGAAATGATTTTTCATTGACTTTTGTTACATTAAGAAAAAAATCACAAACTACATTTGAATATAAGCTTAGTCATTTAATCTAAAACCATATATATGAACATGATTTTTGAATAGATATGTACTCAACGCCTCTACTCAAAATAACTATCATCAGCATTATTAAAATGAAATTTTCGTATCAAAAAAATTTCTTAACAAAACACTTATTCCTTTGGTCACATATTTCATTTTCACATGGTAGGCGTCATTTAAACTATAATACTGAAATTAGTTTGATAAGTATGTTTTTTAGAAATGTGGAATATATACCAAATACATTGAGGGCATTAGGACATTTATCCCAAGTCATTTGAAGTCAAAGCATCATTGTTCTCAACCTCAGCCCCGACTACATTTCTCGGTTCTACCCTAACCAATCCTCACATGAAAATCATTGAACTTGGTCTCTACCACTTGTTAACACTTGACTGTGCATACTGTCATTATTCTTTAAATTCATTATAGGACTCATTTTTTCATGGAAATTATAAATTCACGTGGAACAAGAATGAGCTCATATTGGAATAATTAATCTCTCAGACTCACCTCCTTCATTCTCTTGGATTTGCACTGAATTAGATACTTATTTAATACAAACTTTCTAAAAATAAAACAGTGCTATACCGATTGCTCTATTAAATGCTGCCCCCCAATTTTTCCAAGGATGATTTTGGGTGACCATCTTCAGGACATAGACAGATGCCTATATAGTTATTCATTCATGGCCCTACCTTAAGCTAGCCACAGGAAGCTCTTTCACAGAAGTAAAATGGTCAAAATAATAGATGAACAAGATAATGGGAAGAGTGACGATAGTTAAGTAAAAGATTGAAAAGGCAGCTATTAACCAGAATCAAAGAAAGAATGAAAATTGTGAACTTTGTAGATGATGGAAAGCAAGAATTTGGTAAAAACTGAAATAAAGGAGCAAAAGGGAGGCAAAGAACCAAAAATGATTCCAAACTATCATATGTATTGATGCTGGTAAATCCCAAAGTATTTGCAAAATTGGGTAAAAGAGGTTACATGTTTTTCTGTTTATAAGAAGGTACACAATAGTGGTCTTCACATATTAAATTTCAGAGATGTAAGGATGTGGCACAGCAATGAGAATAATAAAATACTGAACATCTTTACTGACCATGAGCTATATTACTAGACAAAACTATGTAAGATGAAAGTAGAAAAAATAAATTATACCATAAATTCCATGGAAGATATTTATTTTTATTAATTCTTATTTATCTTTGAATCTCCAGCATTAACTAGAACACACTGAGCATAGGCAACACTTGAAAATATTTAACTAAATCAAAATAGTCCTTACCCAATGAAATCACAATACAGTAGAGTCACAAGAAGTGTGGATAATAGACTGTGGCAATGTGTGAGGGTTATGGGGGCAAGAGAATCAGCTGTAAAATATCTAAGCCTTATTAATATATTAATTACTTAATGACTTACAATAATTTACACGTGAAGGTGAAAGCAGTGTTCTCAGGGGAAATGTTTCTATGCTGGTTATTACTTGGAAGTCCTCAGGAAAGTTTTTACTCTGATTATATTTGGAAATATTCAGTATTTTTCTAAAAGTATATCCAGATGAGAGAATTGAAAGAGACAATAAAGGGGGTTTTATTGTTTATATTTCTTAATAATTCAGACCACACCATATCAGGTGCTGGGGGCAAAAAGTTGAATAAGACACAGTTTCTGCCTTCATGGAAACCACAGTCCAGAAGGAATTACATAGCTGTGAATAGTTATAATACAGTATGATAGGCACTATCATAGAGGAAGGCTTAGGATGCTTTGGCAGAACAGGTAAAAAGGTCATCTTGCCCTTTCTTTGAGACTAAAGAAGGCTCCACAGAGGAGATGGTGTTTGAGCTAAGTGCCACTGGGATTGGCAATAATGGGGTCCATGGTAACTTTAATGAGAGCAGTTTCTACTGTAAAGAGAGACAAAATCCAGATTGCAGTGAATTTAGAAGTGAATGAAAAATGTAGAAATGGAGATAGTAAATATAGACTACTTTCCCCAGGAAATTGTCTTCTACCTCTTCTTGCTTCCTCTGTAAAGATTTAATAAGGTCTATCGCATTGCATGGGCACAATGAAGTCTAATGATAGTAATGGATTTCCCCCCTAAGTGTTAATGAATAAATTGCATTCCATTTGGAGAGATTTAATAACATGAATCCTTCCAGTAAGAGCCTTAGCACTTGAAGGAGGGTTACAGCTACACATTTGCATTATAAATGTATTTGATCTCGAATTCTTCTGTTCCTTCTTTCTATTCTAGAGCTTCCCAGTCTCAATTGCCAAGTGTACCCCAATGAAACTTCCTCTTCCCTTCCTCTCTTGCATCTTTCTCACAATTCTTTTTATACCTCTAACCATATATCTTCAAGTGATTCAAATATTTTATTATCCATACCTTATCTTTCTAATGCTAAATAGCACTGACTGAATACACTTCAAATTCCTTAGAGCATACACGGCAGTCCAGACTTTTGTTCCAGCCTACTTTCTCAGGTTTATCTTTCTGTAGCCTCCACTTTCATGTTTCAACTTTGCCTTTCCCTCTATGTACCCGGGATTTTCTGGCTTCCATTTCCTGACACTCTTATCTCCACCGTGAATTGCCTGTCTCTGCAATCTCATATCTAAGTCTATCTGACATTTATGGTCTTACTCAGTTATGATATTCCCTCTAAAGGCCTTTTTTGATCTTCCCACATAAAACATTTCATCTCAACTCTTGGTATTTATATGTGCCTTTCTGTGCCCTTCATTCATTCATTCATTCATTCATTCAACAAACCTTTATTGTGCACTTACTATGTGCCAGGAACTGAATTTTCTACTTTCATTCCAGCAGTTGAATAACTATTTTGTCTCATCACTCCTATCAGACTATAAATTATTTGAGATCAACAAACATCTAATATAGCTCTAAGGTATCTATTGTAATGCTTTACACATAGTAATTGTTCAACAAATGTGTTGATTACATTAATTAATAAATTAATCTCAAATGGAGATTCATCTCCTGAAATTCAATAAGACAAAGATAACACCCAAATCTTTTATCCTCCCTGCCATGAAGTTTCCTCCTACTATTATCTATAAGAATATGATTTGTTACTTCCTCAGCTTAACTGTCTTAAAATGGCATTTCAAAATAAATGGTATTTGGCTTTGTTGTATTATTCTTTTAAACTCTTCTGTCTCTTCAGCTCCATCCATTCCACTGAAAGATTCTACAAGTTATAATGTTAATCAAATCCTTCCACTTTGCCTCCATCACTACCTCACTTAGCTAGTGACCATACTACAACTTCCTTCTTAAAAGGGTCACTCAACTCCATTCACTTCCTTCATTCAATCCATCCTACATGACTTAGCTTTGACTATAAATTCAGACTATATTTCTTTTTAAGTCTTTCCTCTTTTTTAGACATTATAAAACTATTTAATACTAACACAGTTCCATTTCTTCCCTAACTTTCTATCTTCTTGCTATTTGCCAACAATCTTTAGCTTAAAACGCCCTTCACCTTTAGAACGCTCTACATCTTCACTTCCACCAGCACAGTTTACTGTCACTCCAGCTATCTAGAACCCAGCTTAAAATCCATTTTCAAGGGGCTTTTTTGATTAACCTAGATTCATGTATTGCTGTACTTATTTTCTATGGATTTTCAACTACTGTATTAATTTGAATCAAATATGCATTTGTCCAACTTGCCTCTCTATGGGACTCCTGTGTTAAGGACATTATCCACCCAAAACAGTGTAAACTCCCATACAAATTCAGCACACTGATCTGTATTCTAAGTTTGAAGGTTTCCTCTTTATGATGATGTTAATCTGTGGTTTTCTGCCCTTTAGGTAAAACAAACATACTAGATTAAATAGCACCAAGATAGTCACTCTTTTATAATTATAATATATAACCAGATGATCTTTATTGACTAATCAACCAAGATTTACAGAAAAATAAATGATATCATAACATGATCTCAAATATATGCCAAGTCATAAAATATGAATAAGAGAGTGAATTTGAGACTTGAACCTCAGTTTCTACTGTTCTATTATATACAATATATGACATTTAACTTTTAAAAGACATTAAAAGAAAGAAAAAAGACACTTGAAAAGGAAAAATAGTCAATAAAACCAGACCCAGAGATGACCTGTGTTGGAATTATCAGACTTAAAAAAGAGAGAAAAAGAATAAAAAAGCATATTAATTTCAAAATAGTAATAATAAGACTGACAGGTAATTTCTCAGAGAAACAGAAACCAAAATAAAATGAAATAGCATCTTTAAAGTGCTGAAAGTAAAAAAAAAAAAAAACAACAACCTAGAATTATATACCCAGAAAAAAAAAGAGAGCGAGAGAGAGAATATCACAAAACAGAACTCCACTAAAAAAAAAAAGAAAAAAAGAAAAAAAAATCCTAAAAGGAGTTGATTAGGCAAATGTTAAGTGGCACAGATGAAAGAATGAGAGCACAAAAAGGACAAATTATGAGATAAGATAAATGAATATTGACTTTAAATAAAGCACAAACTTGAGGGAAATGTTTACCTATGTGGCCATCTAGTCTACACTTGAACGTTTGATAAGCTCAGTGTTTCCTGAGGTAGTCTGCTCTATCTACAATCACACTACAAATGTCTTTATAATGAGCTATTATCTGTAATCTTCTCAAATTTCTACCTTCTGGCCCTAATTCTACCGCAATAAATAATCTAATTTCTCTAACACATGCTTGAAATAAATATAATATCCTCCAATGTAACATAAATTTTCATTATTTGGCCAAACATCCCCAGTATAAACCACCCTTCACAAGGCATGCTTTAGCTCTCATCTAATCCAGAATCTTCTAAATGCACCTCATTTTATATTTCTCAAAGAATAGATCCCAACACGTGAAACAATCCTGTGATGGTCAGGACATTCTTGCTTTCCATGCCATGGGTGCGCAATGATATTTATCTTTTATCAAGGAGGCAAATCATGTGATTTATTCACATGTAATTCCTAATTTAGCCTCTGTGAAAACTCTAGCCTCAAGAGGATAGGAGACTTATTTGTGTTCACTGACAGCTATTGTTCAGGAATATTAGGCTAGAAATGGTGTACAGATAAGAATTGGCCAAAGAGATTCTGGAAGGATATTTCAACAGATAGCGGACAGTATAGACTAAAACTGTGGCCTTCCAAATATCAAAGAAGGCAAGGTTGGGGTAATGGGGGTATCGATAGAGTATTTTAATTAATTTTAGATGTATGTGCAGTGGGAGGGATGAGTCAATGATAACTATGACTTTTCAAGCCTGAGTGAGAAAGAGAATGAAAAAAAATATATGAATCAGGAGGCATGACATTTTACTGCTGTAATTTAAATGTATTGCATATTCATGGAAGACCTTTTAGGCAGGTATAGAAAGAAGATGGGAGTTTTTGTTGAAGGACATGGATGGACTTTTAGCTTGGCACATGATAGCTCAAGCCATGAAACAAAGGAACAAAGGGCCTATCCATGTCCTCTAGCGAAAGGCTATCAGGGACATACCTATAGTTGAACCAGTTAGGTTAATTGCTTGTTGCAAATAAGGAAGACCACACACCATAAGAAACGGCATGGCATTTTAGTAAGAGGGTGTTAGAAAGGATTTAGGGTTGAGTTTGTGTTAGGGGATTTGGGGGAAAGTTCAAGAAAGTGGGACTTTGAATTGGATGCTGTAGGGTAATTCTGATTGGGGATTTTAAGAAATTTATATAAAGGGGAAGGCTAAAATAAAGCTAAAGCTGTAATTTATAAAGAAGCAACCATTACTAGTATTAGCTAGGATAGAGGAATGTTTGCTCTTTTTATGATTTGCAGTGACTTTCTTTTTATCTGTGCTTAGACAAAATTACAAAGTTGTCTTCTTTTTGTCTCACTTCTCTGTGGTTAGAGAGTATCCTTATCTATTGTTGGAGTTCAGTAATATTGTTTGGTTTGACAGGAGAACACATAGGTCTAACTGTGAGTTCCAGACCAACTCCTAAGAACACCATAGCCTTGCTGGAAGTGTCAAGCCAGTTTCCAAAGGGAGAAGCTGTTTTTTCTCTCAGGTCATGGATTTAGCCTTGGGCTATGGTGGCAGTTGGAGTAGATAGAGCAGACAGTTATAAAGAAGCCGTCAAGAGGAGGTAGGAAGTGAGGGTAGGCTGGTGCCAATGGGTCATTTGTAGGAGAATATTCAACATTGCTAAGACTATTCGGAACTGTAATACTATTTGAGATGCAGAGGGAAAATATGGAGTAAAAATATCATTGAATCAAGGCATCACTGATGATCTTCAAGAAAGAAGTTTAAGAGGCCACAGGTCAGATTGCAAAGTTGTGGAGAAATAGAGACTGTGGGTGGATGAAGGCCACTCATCTGCAAAGTTTGACAATGAAAAGGAAAGCAAGGGACTATTAACTAGAAGATTTTGTGAAACTAATTTAAGGAGTTTATTTTCCCCCTAAAATAGATATTACCATTATGCATTTGAAGCTGGATTAGGAGCCATAGGAAATAGAAAGAGTGATGATGCTGGTAAAACAGTGAAAAACAGGGAAGAAAAGAATCTGGGATCAAGAACTTCGGTGGATACATTTGTCCTGGAAAGGAGGCAGGATTCCTTCTCCTCCTGGACCAAACAGAAGAGGTATTGGTACAGATACAGAAATGCTGAGTAAGAAAGAGAGTAGGGCCGGCCAAGTGGCTCGGTTGGTTAAGAGCTCAAGCTCTGATCCACAGGGTCGCCGGTTCAATTCCCACATGGGCCAGTGAGCTGCGCCCGAGCTGAGCTGCTGCTGAGTTGCCAACAGGTGGCAGGATGGCTCAGCTGGTGAGAGCACGTGCTCCTAACAAAAATGTTTCCGGTTTGACTCCCACATGGGATGGTGTCTATGCCCACCTGCAACTAAGATTGAACTCGGCACCTTGTGCTGAGTGGCTGTGAGCTGCCACAATTCCCCAATAAAACCTTTTTTAAAAAAAGAAAGAAAGAGAGTAGATGAAGGAATGGATGACAGGTAAATCATCTTTTTTACTCTCTCTTTCAGTGAAGTTAGAAACAAGATCCTCTGCCAAGGTTTAGGAGAAAGTGGGATGAAAGAGCCTAGAGATGTGTCATCTAAGAATTTAAGAGAATCAGCAAAAGATGCTGTTTTCTATTAAGCCATATATATTATTAAAGAAGAAAATGCAACTGTTGTATATTGTGAATTTATGGAGGCTATAGTACTGAAAGCCCTTTTAGGAGTATTCTGTAAAAAAATGAGATGGGTTGCCATGTTTTTATATGAGGGGTAGAAACAAAACTACTCATGTTAGATTAAATAGTATTTGATACAAATAATTTGTAACTTTTATTTTGGCTTTTGGCCTGTGTCTCCCAAAGGAAAAAAACAAAAACAAACTCTTGCCATGTTCAAAAGCTAAACAGAACATGACCCGAGACAATAGCCTTCCAGAGGATGAATTTCATAGCTTCTAGAGCAAAGAAAATTAACATTAGCATATTTCCACTTACAGTCATAAAAATGCGCCACACACACACACACACACGCATGCACACACGCACACACTCCCACTTGAATTCTCTGTTTATGTGTTCCTAAATAACTAGATGCATCTCTCATTCCTGGTATGAGGTGTGATTGAGATAACTCACTCAGAGGCGGCAGCAGCGGTAGTTTCTGTGCTGTAGTAGCCTGCTCTTGTGAGCATCAAAAGGAGATGAAGCCTGATTAACCGTTTTGAAATCTATCGGATGAGGAGAAGTCCTTACAAAACAACTTTTATACGCTTTAATTAAAAACGTGTTCCGGCAGCTCAGAGCTGAATGGGCTTCAGGGGGAGCGGGGCTGAGCGCGTTGCTATGACGACACCAAATCTTTTCACGCCTGGCCCTTCCTCAGCACACTGTCTCGCTCTCTCCAGTCATTAATTTGCCACCAGCCCATCTCTCATGCCCTCCATCCCTGGGTCTGCGAGGCTGTATACGACCCAATACTTTCTGCTTTTTCTACTAAGGTATCTCTCCCTCGGTCCCTTCCCCTCATCTTTTCATCCCTTACATTTTCCTGGCAATCTCTAGTTTCTTGTTTCTCTTGAAAGCAAGATTGTTCACTGAGTTGAAAACACTTTAAAAAGTCACAGCATGGTAATCATGGCTTATTACGCCCTCGTGATAAAATGATAAATCCATTTTTAGGGGTCTTGAGTATAGTCCAGAAAGAGCTATGTTCTACTTTATTTTATTTTTCAGGTTGAACCACACCATCCTTTCTGTTGCTGAAGATAAGGCTAAAATAAAAAGGGCTATGTTTTACTTTATTAAAGGTAATTTATGCTTATTATTAAATTCGCAGGTTGTTCCACAAACAGTATCACCTGGTAACAATTGTAAGTAAGTGTAAGACTTAAATATGTCCTGGGGGTGGTGGAGGGAGGCGCACGGGGCGGGGAATGCAGACCTCACTTTCTTTAAGAAAATTCTTTGAATATTTTTAAAGTTGGACTCATTCAAAGATTTAAATAAAATCTAACACTTTCACTTGCTATACCGTATGAAACAAGAAGTGGGTAATTGAACTTGCCGATCTCAGGACCCAACCACCAACTTGTTAGAAGCTGATATCTGTGCAATTTTGTTTTCAATTCATTTGTAGATACTATACTATTATTACACAGCTTCTGACTGTTACTCTTTGAGTCATCACAGGTTTTACAACCTTTCATTTTGATTGCAATTCCAATTTTCCCTTTCACCTATTCTATTTTATTTTATCAGATGAGACAGGTGAGTGGAATGCAGTCGAGTGCATTTCTCATTTGTTCTTCCTACTTACCTTACAATCTGCTCCTACCATGATTGTACTTCCAAAGTGAATTATTTATCAGATTCCTAAGCATTTCCTCTAGTTGCCTGACTCAGTCAAAATGTTGTAACTTCAGAGATGGGTGTGGTCTGCAATGTTACTCCTTGGCACAGCATGGCCAAGTGGTCACTACACAGAAAGGGCTGAATCCTTGTGTGCCCACACTCCAATTTTGGGTCTGAGACTCTAAATCATAAATTCAGCTTTGAAGCCCCACCTTTTGCATCTCTGGAAGTGAAATTTAAAAGTTTAATTTTCTTTAGAAATGTTATAATGTGAACTTCCTTGATCTCTTTACTGTATAAAACTCCCACATAATATATTTCTGATAGGCCACATGTAAATCTGTGAGCCACAAGAAATACTCTAAACTTTCTCTAGTATGAGGAGCAGTATTTCTGCTGAATGAACCAACCCTCAGGTTGGTTTCTAGATTCTGTTCTTATAATGTAAGAACTTACTATGTTTTAAGAAGCTGAAGCCCTTTGTCTTCTTACCAGTCATATTTAAACGGCGAAGAGGCTGTTCGACCTAGCATTTGGGTGACATTTCACAAATGGACCAAGCTTCCTGTTTATAAAGCTGGTGTAATTCAAAGAAATATTTGAGGTTTAACTTTATTTTCCCCCATCAGTGTTAAAAACATAAAAGCCAAATGCTTATGCATGTCAAAGGTGTTTCCCACGTGGGGCAGTTTATTTGGATCCATGTTAGGTGGGAACTAAAGAAAGTAAATGTGTATAGATTGGCTAAATAAATAGAGTCGGGCATTCAGGTATCTGAAACAGGTTTCAGACCTAATAAAAATGGATCCTCAAAGAGACATACTTAAAATGTAAGTATATTTTATATAAATATAAGAGAAACTATCCCATTGGCAAAATGTGTTGCACTGTGAATATAGTGCTTCTCCATTATATCGATAAACGCAAGTGCGAGTCCTTCAATTCTTATCATTTCAACCTGTTCTGGACCTGGCATGGGAAAACTCTGAAGGGAGTAATCTTGCAGGTAAATGGACTAAAACACATAATAAATAAGCATTTTTCAACACCATATTCTAGGGTCTTGGGGTTCAGTTAATCTCAAGGCTCAAGGGGTTGCACTTTAACACCGAAATCTCATTTCTACTGAAATGTTTTACACTTCCTTCCCTCCTAATGTTGTTTCATGGCCAAAGACATCTGCTTGAACATTGTGGTATCTTCTGTTTAGTCATTCATCCATCCTATGGTGCTCTAATCATCAGAAGTCACATAATTCTTTATATGTGCCCTGGCTCTAGACAAATTGTTTATGTGATAAACCGCAGGACTGTCCTGTGGCTTCTGTGGTCTCCTGGATATATGTCAGAATTAAAGCTTTTGGGGTGGTTGTTTTGAACATATTGTTATTCACGGAATGGTTCTTACACTGATTCCAGAATGTGGTTACTCTGAAGTCTTCAAAACATCATAAAAATTAATTCCCAAATAGCAATACCTACATATAACTTATTTTGGTCATGCATGTTGTGTGTAACTCTTACTGAAATGGTTAATCTTGAAAAATCTAAGTCACTGCCATCTTTCCCCTGGATAAATGCCTTTCTCTCCCCAGTATTTCTAAACAATTGATAATGAAAATGCAAAGGAACCTCAGCAGCCCACCAGGTGTAGAATTGTGTGTCACAACTGAGGACAAAGATGAAACCTCCACTTGATGTTACAAAAGAGATTTTATAGAAGGTGACTGAAGTAACTCCACATTGTAGATGTACTGCTTACTGGTCAACAAGATTCAAACCTATCTATTCTCCAGTAAGTTAATAAAAAGTGGGGGAAGGATGCTGAAGAGAAGTCACTTGTTCTTTGATAGCTTGTCATAAGTATTTGGAGTTTAATAATTCATAGCATTACCCATAGACTTCTTTATTAGAGACTCGGAATAGCTGCAAAGTGAATGTTTTACATTCTTTTTGATGTCAATGAAAACCACTAAGGCCTCACAAAAGTAAATGTAATGTTTTAATGTAAGCTATATTCAAGATGCTGTTCTTCTATAAGACAGAAGGTGGGGGGGGGGGAGAAAGGAGGAAGAACAGAAGTCTCCTCTTTCATCTCACTTATTGATGGAATATTTTCTCCTCCCGCTTTCCCCAGTGCCCAGGCCTAAAAGTTGAAGGGAGAGCTGAGAGTTCCATGGGCTAAATAAACTTGTGAATGTGTAAATCTACTTAATGCTGAAGGGAATTAAATAACTGAATTCTTGTATCTCCTGATAAGCAAAAGCCTAGCTGAAAGTCTTAACTCTGAAATGCTCTTCTTGGTTTACCCCAAATCAGCATATCACTTAATTTATTGCTTTCCTTCTTTGGGGACAGTCTTGTGGACCTGAAGGTCTTGTGGATGCCCCGCCAAATCAGCATATCTAGTTGTATGCACACACACACACACACACACACACACACACACACACACACACACACACACACACACCCCCCTTCTGTAGTACACTTGTGCTGGCTCTAATTCCCTGAAGAGAAAGGTGAAGAGTGGATAGCTTGAAGATTGGGATAGTCATGACTAATTGGCAAGGAATGAGTAATCCTAATCCATAGTTTCTACCCTGGAGCGTTCCATAAGTGTTCTTGCACCCACACACACAAAAGGTACTTTAAATTCTGTTGTGATTATTCTTTAATTGCCTGAAATAAACCTGCAATACACACTTTCCCCAGTAATGGGTGAGGGAGGACATAGGGTCGTGTAGGAAGTATGTCCAGTAATAAAATCACTTCAACTCATATTTTAAACACCAAGCTATAGAGGTCTTCTTTGATCATGACTTTGATCATGATTCTCAGAGTCTCTCTCTCTCTCTCTCTCTCTCTCTCTCTCTCTCTCTCTCTCACACACACACACACACACACACACACACACACACACACACACACACGAAGTCAAGGCACGTGACAGTGCCGGTTTTAGCCTGTTTTCACCGCGGTACATTCAGGAGAACAGTGAAGCAGGGGCTGGAGGTGGCTGAAAGGGCATGGAGACAGTGGAACCCGGGAGGAGGCGCTCACGTGGAGGTCGCGGTCCCGGGCAGTGTCCACCGGGCCGGAAGCGAAGGGCGGCACAGCACTGCTGACCGGGCCCAGGCTCCCGGAGCGCCGTTGCGCGATCAGAGCCGATGGCTGCTGGCGTGAAAGCGAGTGGGGACAGCTTAAGCAAAGGGGACTCCAGGGCAGGGGCGATTTAAATCCCCGTTTATCGGTGCTGGGTTGCTAGTAAAGCGGGCACCGAGCCCTGGGCGCCGGAGTTGAGCGGTGCGACCCAGAGGTTAGGAGCCCTTCGCGCTGAGCCAGGGGCGCAGGGCGGCCTTTGTGGTCAGCGCGCCCCGGGTCCAGGGACTGCTTCGCAGCTGGAGGCCAGGAAGGAAGAGAGTAAACACCCAGCCCCCAGGGCCGCCCTCGGGGCATGGTTGCAAAGGGAGAAGCGAAAAATAAATCAAACCAGAGAGCCACCCCGTCCCCTCCCCGTGCGCCCTCCGCGGGCGGCGTCACCGGTCCTGCGGCCTCCCCGCGGGCCCGCGCTCCCACCCCCGGCCCGGTGGAACCGCGGTTTGGGCCCGGCCGGCCCAGGGCGCGCCGCCGAGCGGGTCCCAGGAGCGCGGCTCGGCCGCTCCGCCGCCCGCCCCGCCCGGCCGGGCCCCTCGGGCGGGATAGAGCCTTGCTTTGCTCTTTTCGTTGGCCAAGCACAATTGTGTTATTGGAGATAATGAATTCAATCCCCATCAAAGGGCATTAGGCTCGCCCGGGCCCTGGAGTTGCTGATGCCTTAAAAAAAAAAAAAAGAAAGAAAGAAAACAGGAATGAAAGGCTGAGGAGGGAAAAAAAAAATCTCTGGGGGAGCCTTTCCCCTGATCGCCGCTTTTGAAGTGAAGGGGCCCAGGCATTGTTGTTCACCTCGCGGCCCATACGGCTGAAGAAAGCCTGGGCTTTTGATGGGCTGAGAACCGCCTCGGCAAGGAGCACCACGTCGGGCCGCGCGACCTGCGGGCAGCATATGTCTCGGGGCGCCCGGGCACCGTATGGCGGGCGGGGCCGCAGGCCTGCTGGGGAGGCGGCCTGTGCGCTTGGCCTGGGGTGCCGGACAGGAGACAAGTCCCGCACCCGGTAGCAGCGTTCCCGGGGGCCCAGGCCTCCGCTCCGGGGTCGCGATTCCTCGTGCCCACTTCGCGGCGTAGCGTAGGGGGTCCATCTGTCGTTAATCAGTTAAGACCTGAGACTTAACTGATTAACACAGCCCTTTGGAGGTGAAGGAGGGAAAGGCAGAGATCTCGTTGAGCGCATCCGGCCAGGGTAGTTGGAAGTCTATTTTTAACCACTGGATGCAGCATCTAAGGCTGAGATAGAGCTTGATGAGTCTGAGAAAGTGTGCACCGCAGAGAGGGGCATCCATACGATAGGCAGGATTGTTCACCTGTGACTCGAGGCCACCGCGCAGCCCGGCCCAGGAGGGGGAGGGGGGCACCGAGGGAATGGAGGGGGACCCTCAGCTGCAGGCGCACGGCCGGCTCCGCAGTTTCTCCAGAGTCCGCAGCGTCCGGCCTTGCAGTTCTGAACCCAGGACAGCACCTTAGCATCGGATCACATTTTCTAAAAACTTGTTGCAGTCATTTAAGTCTGCTTTCAGCGCTTTCAACGTGAACTTTCCCCACCTCGATTTTCATTCTGCCCCCACCCTACCCCACCCCCGCCCGCCTCTGAATTCTTTTGGCCTAGGGTTCAGCAACTAGATCAGTTCGGTTCCCTTCCCTCCCTTGCCGGTCTCCAACCCCCTCCACTCCTGCTCAAAGGACCGGGTTATCCGCCCCATTAATATATTAGCCAGGCATAACACAAAGGAAGCGCGTGTCAGCAGAAGCCACTGTGAGTGAGAGGTGAGGGAACCAGAACGGTGCCATGTGCTGCATGCAACACGACTCATTGCAGCTTGAGCTTGTGAATCGGCCTCCACCTAGGAAAAAGCGGTGGAGAACGCAGCGAGACTTGGCGCTCGGGGTCGAGCAGCTATTGGGTTAGGCGTTTGCAGCGGGGCTATAGGAGTAAAGCAAAGGCTCCCAGGTGGGACCCAGAACTAGGGGACCTTTCCAAAAGCGCCCCAAGTCACCTGAACCGCACAAAGAAAATCAGCTCTCCGAGATTTTCACTCTGTGGGAGCCTCCCTCCTCCCTCGTGCATAATGGGTCCTTGAAAGTGAATATCTAAACGAAACAAACCATCACAAAGGCCTTACATTCTTCTCATTAAATTGTTTATAGTTTAAAATAACTCCTTGGAGGGAGGGAGGGAGAGAGAGAGAGAGAGAGCTAGGACGTCATTAGATAAGCAAAGGAATAACTATGATTTCTTGGGAGAAAAGGAAGAGAAACTAAGGTTAAAGCTGTGTGGCCAAATTCCAGGCTTTGGAGAGTATTTTCAGGTTGTTTCTCTTGGTTTCAGGATTTTTTTTTTAAAGCCCCTTGTGTAATCTTGAAGAGCAGTTGAGAAGTAAAAAGTCAACTTAAAGCAACCTCACACTTAGAACTCTGAATCAGGCCATCCCTGGTGCTGGCAGGGATCTGAACTTGATGTCCATGTGACTTGACCAGCCTCCCACCTGGTTCCTGAGGTTCTCAAGCACTTTATTAAGCTCTTTCCTTCCTGGATATTGAGGAAGGATATTCTGCTTTTATACTCTTAAGTTGACTAGAACCTAGATAACCCACACATATCATGAAGTGCCATCTAGGAGGGTTGCTCCTCACTTTCCAGGGCTGCAGGAGAGAGCTCAGGCTCACCCCCAGCTTTGCTCGGACACTGTGTAGTCACAGATGACATAAGTGGAGAAATGAGGAAGTTAGATAGAAAATAAAAGGTAATAAGTGGGATATATATATATATATATATATGGAAAAGGCATGTGTTTCACAAGTTAAAATTGAACTGCATAGGTGTTTCTCAGCTGCCTATTGCTTGCTAGAATGATGGCTGGATTTTAAAAAAAAAAAAGGTGAGGTCTGCAGCCTGAGCTGTCCAAAGTTCAATGAACCAAGCTAGACAGTGAGCTAAAAAGAAAAACACTAATGGACCATTATGGCCTCAAACTTAACTATTGGGAAGAAAACAAAAACAGAATATTTAAAGTAATCTATTATTAAATGTTATTTGGATACACCAAAAAGGGTCATCAGTAGAATATAAAACCTGCATAAATGGCTACTCTAAAAACATTTTGTATCTCCTCCTCGAATGGATTCAATTTCTAAATAGGAAGGTTATAAGATCTTACGAGTTGTTTCATTTCTTTATATTCTTACTCTGATGAGTTTCTTTGATTCTTCAGCTAGTGTTCTTACTGTTTGGGAAAGTCTTACTTCTAAATTTCAGCATAATTTAACTACAAATAATCACCTTTTTTGCACATAATTATCTTGAAGTAATTAGACATTTGAACTCCATTTAGTTGCAAAACACATTTTGCTACAATTCAAATAAACAATTAAAATTTAATTTTGAAAGTAAAATATTTTTACAAATTTAGTAACATCTAATAACTTAAGCAATTTGATCTTTTCAATGAGTTTTTCCTCTTGACATCTTGAGGTATCACATTAAAATACATTATAGCTAAATGTTCTACAATATTACTGCTAAATCAACAGAAAACCAATTGATCTTAAGGAAAGGTTAATTAATTTGGGTTACAGGTCTTCTACTTTGCTCTGCATGGAAAGGAATTTGTATTGATCGCAGAAGTTTTTTAATAAGCATTTTTGTGGAATTGAGATCAATTTTTTACAGTGCCAAAACAACGAGGTAAATTTTTTGTCACTCCAGGAATACTTTCCTGGTATGGCTCATTCAAATCTGTTAGACTCCTGAAAAAAAGTAGTGTTTTTTTATACTTTCAGTGAAGTCAGTCGGGTATCTAGCTTCAGAAAATGAAAACAAAACTTAAGAACATTAATAGGATTTTGTTTGTTTAATCCCTCGTCCCATAATAATTCTCACCAGTTTATTCTGCTATGAGGGGATCACGAAGGAACAATGGAAATTAAATTTTATCTTTGATTTAAACACTGTATTAGCCATCATGTATAAAACAGACTCATCTGCCTTCTATTTGGGAACCCTTCTAAGTTATGTAGTTTCTGCTGAATAGATCCGGTGAACTTTTCTTCTTCCGTATCAATGTTTAGTCGTTGTCGTCTTTTTATCAATTTAAAAAAATGTGTCAGGCCTGTAACAAGGTGAAAGTAACATTCGACGTTCTCCTCCCCGGCACTATATACTCACTGCCCAAACAGTTTTCTTTTTTTCTAAAAGTGTTTGCTCGGGGGCGTCGTCGATGGATCCGAGGGCCTCGGGAGCTTTGCACTTGGGTCTGTTGCAAGGTTTCTCCTTCTCGCTCCCTCCCTCCTTCTCGGGAGACCCCTCCCCCACCTTGGGCGAATTCCTAAATACGGCGAGCCCGGTGGACCGCGCCTGACCCGGCAGCATCCCCTTTCTGGCCACGGTCTGCAAGAGCATCCGAGGTGAAGAACTATAGAGACTTCTAGACGAAAAGGGGGTAGGTGGGAGGGCGTCGCGAGAAAGCGGAGCGCTCGTGGAGGGTCTCAGCACTCCCTCGAAACCACAGATGTTTTCCTCCCGGCCCTGGGGCGCGGCGCCCCAGCCCCGGGCGTTCCGGCGTTTGTGTGTCTGGGTTTCCGAGGAAGGGATTACGCAGCGGGAGCAGCCGCGGCGACGCGGGCGTTGGGGCCGCAGGAGCCGTAACGAGGCGCCTGGCCTTCTTTGTTGACTTTTAGGTCTTGGGCTCAACAGATTTATTCGCTAGGAGGGGAAAATGCCCAAACAATGAAGAACTAACTGCATTTGTCACCTCGAGATGCATGCGGTCCTGCTCTGTTCCCCGCTCCCCCGGCAACCGACTGCCCCGGCCCCAACCCGCGCGCGTCCAAACGCACGGGGCCCAGATTGCAACGCCCAGAGGTGGCAAAGTGAGCGGAAGGTACCCAGAGGTGGCAGAAAATCGAAGGAGAAACTCACGAGGCGAGGCCTGCTCCCCGCGACCGACCATTCTAGCTTCCCAGGCAGGTCTCTAAAGTGGCCTCGGGTCCTAAACCCGAGGCTCCTCGACCCTGCAAGCCCAGAAAGTCTCTGCCAAGTAAGATAGCGAGCGCGAAGGCCGTCTTAAACCTGGTGGGTAAAGGCAAGGCATGGATGGATACTGCTGCTACGTTTAGAGAAAGGAAAGAGACCACGGAGAGGAACGCACGAAAGTTAGACGATGTAAGATTCAGTGTGGCCGGGTAAAATTCCGAGGCCCAAGCTCACGCCTTATATTACGTTTGGAATTCGAATTTGAGATTTGTTTACCTTCTACCTAAATATAAGTAACTTGGGATTGAAAGCTTTTCCCTCTCTTTGGAACTTGAACATCCTTCCCAGGCCTCCAGGTTTTGAAATGACTCCAACCAGTAATTTCCTTCTGCTTTCACGCGTTCAAGTGAGAGCAGGGGTGGGGGTAGTTTGGGATTTCTGGATTTTTCTCAAGTGCTACATGGCACCCTGTCTCTCATCTGGGGAGGCAATTACGCGATAATTAAGGGACTCACGCAGCTCTTTTTATCTTGTCCTCGGTGTGGAGTGGGGCGATCAAAGTAAAGGCTGTCCAAGTTCAAGCCCTGGCGAGGATAGAGTTCATACACAAGAGCGTGGGCAGGCCAGCCTATGCTCGGGCTGGTGTTGTTATTGTTGATGTCAATCCGAAGAAGACTTACAAAGAAATAGGTGGACTGGAAAGTGAGCCTACTATCAAAGGAGATTAACGATTTTGTGATCTCAAGCAACTGTAGGGGTGTGAAGTTGCATTTAAAAGCTGCTTAGAGGGCAAACAAATCATCATTATGTTCTCTGGAACGGCATTATTAGAAACAATGTTTTAAAAAAATATCTTCTCAAAATACAAAATAGCAGCTACGTGAAATGTTGCTGGTGGCACAAAGCTTCCCCTGCAGGTGGGAATTAACTGGGCTCCCCTGGCCCCCTCCAAAGCTGCCATGCTGGCTGAGTTTTGTTTCTCTCTTAATGTAAACAGGGTTCAGGGTTCTGTTGTAGACAACTTAATTTTAAACCACATCTGATATTTTATTCTCACCCGAATGTTTCTCAGATAAAAGAAAATGATACACTGGGGGAGGGAGAAAGGTAGTTAAATTAATAGTACTTGATTTCATTGTGGAAAGACTCAAAGGAAACACAGAAGGCGTAAGTAAGTCCATGTCAAAAACTGAAGTAAATATTACTGGGAATAAAGAATCTTAAAAACTCAATTTTGGGGATATTAAATCAATTTCTCTATCCACGTTTATTCAATTTCTTTACCTACTTTGTACTACATGTTCATATAGTAAACAAATAAAACAAATTTGTTTTAGATTATTTTCCTTTTTGTCGTGTATATTCAGTGCCGGACTTTGAAAAATATCATATTCCGAATATCTATTTTGGATTTAATTAAGGAAAATAACAAAAATCTTTTTTTGTTAACATTTGATTTATTTAAAGTCCTTAACTGCAAATGATCAAGAACATATTCCACGGCTTAAAATTTATCATTTTGTTATTTAAATCAAAATATTTGGATTACAATCACATTGATAAAAATTAACATTTTAATTTGTAGTTTTAACCATCATTTAAAGTAATTTCAGCTGTAAAGAAAAAAAAGAATAAACCATGCAATAAATTAACATTGAGAAAACAAAGAGGGATAATAATGAAACCCGTCTGGCTATACTAACACCATGTCCAACTGTGAAAAGTGCATTAACACTGAATGAAACAAGCACACGATGGCGATAATTAAAATGACCACAATCAAATGGATTTTGGAATCTTGGACCAAATTTTGAAATACAGCTCCCTATAACATCTCTCCTCAAACACTGTAATATTCCCTTTTTTTCTGGAGAAAAATATTCTTTCAATGGTATAGATACATAGAAGCTAATTTTATACATGTTATGTGACCTCAAAATGACATGACCATGGCACTCTGCAAAGCAAGGAGCAGAGTTACTGAGGGAATTCTTCAGGAACTGATTCCCAGGGCTATAGGTGGGTACAGAGGACAAGGAGGGGGTGTCTTTGTAACTTCTTGGTCTGGCAACTCTTGAAAATATAGCATGTATACCACTTACCTATTACCTCTATACGTTATGTAAATATATAGAGGGTGTCTACATATCTGAGCATGTGCATAAATAAGTTGGTACATAATATATATGTATTTCATTTAAAGACATCGGCTATCTGAATGTATCAGAAATGTAAGCTGAAAAACAAATGGCTCTGATGTTTATAACGTTTGTTTTGCTGCATAAAAGCAGAATTGTCCTTCAATACTTTCAACAGCCCCTAGTGTCTACTTGTTTGTTCACCCTTTCAGCTCTTATGGTGAAGAGTACTGCCATAGACCTGTAAACTTGTGTGTGGGGGGGCGTCAGGTGAGTAGGGAAAAAAGCACAAATAGTTTACAAGCTTGACCATCTTTCTTTTTTTAAATAAACCCTGCACACACTAGAATGTGGAGGGGGAAGAGGAGAGAAAGGGAGAGGGACAAGGAAGTAGAAGGGTTTTATATATACACTTGTGGATCATTAAACTTTGCAAGGAAAAATTTTGTTGGTTTGGGGTTGGTTTTCTTGGTAATAATATACACAAGGCGTTTTTGAATAACAATCAAGTAACAGTCCTTCGCACTGGGGGAAAGATTGTGCACACACACACAAAAAGAAATAAAAATAGTTGGGATTTTATTACGCTGTTGTCGGCTTGGTACATGTGGTTTTGTTTGCTGTTGATTTTTTTCCCCCTTTCCTGCTACCAGCATGGCCATGCCAAACAAACCCCTAGTCTGAGAGAGCTAGGAAGTGTTTAGGACAGGTCTGGAATACACACCTTGGTAGTAGGCCGGCTCCAGGGCTGAGGGCTCGATGGGGCTCCTGGTGGCCACCGAGGCGCTGCCCAGCGGCAGGCTGGAAGGCAACGCAGCGCTGTAGGGCGAGTACTGTAGCGCCTGCTCGTAGGCCTTGAAGTCCAGCTTGTGCTGCTGCTCCGAGGAGGACATGAGGTTGTTGATGGAGAAGGGGTGGTTGAAGGAGTAGTGGGGGTCCCCTTTCAGGTGCAGCTGGGACTCGTGGGGTGCCAAACCATGCACCGGGTGGGAGGGGGGCACAGATACCAGCGCCCCGGGCCCGGAACTGATTGGGGGCGCAGCTGAGGAGGCTGGAGTCTTCAACTCCGAAGCGCCCCCTGTCGCTGTCGCCCCGCTGTGGTCCAGAGTCTGGGGGCTGGCGGCGGGCCCCGGGGCCGGCGCGCCCTCTAGCTGGCCGGTCTTACCGTGCACGCCCCGATGAAGGGGTGAGTCGCCGCTGGGGTTGGCTGCCGCCGACGGGTCCTTGCGGCTCTCAGGGCCGCCCTTGGTGCCACCATTGCCCCCGTTCCCGCCCCCAGTCCCTGGCTGCTTCTCACACTTGAAGCGCTTCTGGCGGCGCAAGTAACAGCCGTTCTCGAACATGTTGCCGGAGTCCGGGTGCAGGGTCCAGTAGGAGCCCTTGCCGGGCTTGTCCGGGGAGCGGGCCACTTTGACGAAGCAGTCGTTAAAGGAGAGTGAGTGGCGAATGGAGTTCTGCCAGCGCTGCTGGTTCTGCCGGTAATAGGGAAAGAGGTCCATGATCCACTGGTAGATCTCGCTCAGCGTGAGCATCTTGCTGGGCGCCTGCTGGATGGCCATGGTGATGAGCGAGATGTAGGAGTACGGCGGCTTGGCGTGCGGGTAGCTGCGCTTGAAAGTCTTGGCGTCGCCGCTGCCCCCAGCCCGGCTGCGGCCCAGGTTGGACGGTGCGTACGCCATGGGGCTCATGCACGGGTTCATGGCGGCGGCATAAGGGCCCAGGCCGTTCATGGAAGCTGCTGACTGCGCACCCATGGCACTCATGCCTCCCGGGCTCAGAGTCGTCCCCATGGCAGTCACTCCTGCCGCTGTCATACTGTTCATGGCACCCGCGGAGCCGCCGGGCATGCCACCTACGGCGCCGGGGCTCAGGCCAGCGCCCAGGCCCGGGTTTGCGTAGGACATGTTGAATGAAGCTGGGGTCATGTTGCCGCTCGTGGTCATGGTGTTCATGGTCATGTAGGTGTTCATGGAATTCATGGAGCCTAGGCCGGAGTTCATGTTGCTCACCGGGACCGAGGAGTAGGCCTGGAGCAGAGACAGCGAGTGAAGAGACCCCAAAGGGCTGCGTTAGTGGTGCGCAAACCCGAAGACAAGAGGAAAGCATTTCTGCAAAACACAGGACCACCACCACCACCGGGGCAAAAAACCACCAGGCGCTCTCTCCAGAATGAGCAGAGATGTCTTGCACGGCAGGGGGTATAAAAACCTAGCGTGGCAGGCATGACAGATAAAATGCCCACAGAAAATATGGCCCGAGGAAGACGTGTAATCACCTTACACACCAGGTTCAGGGGCTGCCTTCTGGGGACCCTCCATCTCCTCCTCCATCCAGGCCAGGCGGCTTCCTAGTCTCCACCTCAGATCGGCCTAGGCAAAGTGCCCTTTTGGTTAAAAGGAGTTAAAACTCCGAACATAGAAATAATCTCTGATCCTCTACTTATTCACTCCACCTTAAGGGTGCAGTGAGTTTGTGGATGCGGGGGTGTGGGGGGGGGTAGGGCACCAACTCTGTGCCCATTTCCCCTAAACCTGCCGGCCGGGCAGATCACATAGCAGCCTCGGAGGTGCAGGGTGGCTATTAATTAGACTTTCCCTGACAGAGTAAAGCATCCATGGCCATATGACTATCCATTTCCCAATAACTGGATTTACTATCTTAGCAGCTTTCGCCAAGTGGTGACTTTTTTGTTATTTATTATATTTAGAAGTAGTGTTTTCCATCTACTTGTAGCAACTGTAACATTAAAAGGGAAAGGAACTCAGAGGTTAAATAACTTTTTGAAAAAAATATTTTAAACAGATCCACAACGAAAGAGGCAGGGAGGGATGCATAAAATCAATGCACTACATACATTTAACTTTAACATGTGTTTACATGTACACCTCTTTAAGCCATTCAAAAACGTGCACTAATTTCGTTACCTATTTCCAGCCCCCTAAGGTTTGAAAATTTCATGACACAATTTGTTGAAAGAATCATCTATAGTTTTTCACATGCTGATATGGTGCTGTTAATCATTTCAAACCCTGGCTTTTGAAACTATATAAATAGTTTCACATGCTTTAAAATTCCAAAATCAAAGTCTACTTATTTTCTACTTCCCAATTCTCAGTCAGGAAGCTCTTTCCATAGGGGACTTAATTGACTCGGAGTAGGTCGAGGTGACTGCCTCTGACTTAAACCTGAGGAAGAGTTCTGAGCTCCTTTTAAAATCACCAGGAGGAGAAAACCCTTATAGCTAGCCATTGGAGAATGTACTAGATATGTTAAAAATACAGAGTCAGACATATAAAAGCTCCTTCTCTTATAATTTAATAAAAATAGTGATATTCTTACATTTATTTTCATCAGCAAATATGACTTCATTTGAAAACAAAAGGTGAACAAACAGATTTAAGTAGGCACACACTCTGCTATGGTATGCAAATAAACTCAAGGTAAATTTGTGACTATATAAGTATACAAATCTAAATAAATTATTATGAAAATATTTTCCGATTCTACATTTTTCTGTCTATGTTTTAACCTACTTCTGACTTTTTTTTTTCCTTTTCTTCTCCCCTCGATTGTCCAAGGCAGTTTCAATAAGCGTTTCCAATAATGGGAAACTTTGGGGGGATAATCACCAGCTGTTAACAGAGAAGTACTTTTATTTGCGGTGGTCCTGCCTGTACCTGATTTTCCTCGCAATCCCTTTGTGCACATTGTAAAATAAAGTGCATGAACGTGCCACCAAGGGGACAATGAAGAGAAACAGGTTCTCCACCCGGAGTGCTGGAGGAAAAGTCAGCTTGCATCAGCGCCACCCAGCGGTTCTGGAGAAGAACGGGCACACTTCTCCCCAAACAGGGCTTTTGAGCAAGTTTTATAAAATTTCGGAATCGGTTCGTTATTAAGACGCTCCACTGAGCGGCGGCGCGCTTTTATCAGAAGACATATGCGAGTTCAGCCGCGGGGGGAAGAGGTCGCCCCTGTAGGCAAACTCAGGCTTTCTCAGAGTGGCCTCCAACTCTTGCAGCGCCCGCCCGCCAAACCGCGACACCCCCGGCCCGGCTCCGGCTCCGGCTCTCCGCAGGGAAGAGGCAAGTGCTTCCCGGAGCGGGTACTTTAAAAGCCCAGAATTTCCTAAAATCTTTTCGCCCTCGCGGGGCAGCCGATCGGGCTCCGAGGCCCGGCCAAAGCCCGGCCGGGGCCACACCGGGTGGGTGGCACGAAGGAGGCGCCCCCAGTCCGTCGGCCGCCCACCCTGGCCGGCGCCCGCCTCGCCCGGCCTCCTAGAGTGTCCCGCCTGCTGCCTGCGTCTCACCTCCTGTGTGTCCGCGTAGTAGCTGTTCCAGTCGCTGCTCTCATGCCCTTCCATCTTCACAGTCCCTAACATCCTGGAGCCACCCTGCCCAATGCAACCATCCAGCCCTGTGCTAAGCGACGGGCGGCCGCGCGGCGCGGGGGGCGGGGAGCCGAGCAGCTGCAGGCAGCCAAGCGCCCGCGCCGGCCCAACGCCACCTTAGCGAGGAGGAAGCCGGGCGCTGCGGGGCGCGGCGTGCGCAGCGGCGCGGCGGGCGGGGG
>NW_017731440.1:1593307-1616355 GCF_001890085.2 Hipposideros armiger | reverse complement strand
CAAACCCGGCCCTCACTTTGTTTGCAAAGCAGCGTAATTGGTTTAAGCCCGGAGGCCGGGGAAGAGGGAAATGGGGGTGGGGGTGGGGTGGAACCCCCTTTGGAAGAGGAAAAAAAGAAAAATAGGCGGAGCCGGGCGGGCTAGCGAGGGTTCTCGGTGGGAACCCCGCAGCAGGACAAGGGCTGGGGCGGTGGCGTTGGAGCCCAGGTTCGCGGGGCTGTGTCGGCTAAATGACCCCAGGGTCCCTCCCCAGGTGGTCCTACCGCCTTTTGGAGAACCTGGCAGCAGCCCGGGTCCCGCGCCCCTCCTGCTTTTCTGCCTGCTTCCAGCCCCCACCCTCCTGATTCCTGACCTAAAGTTCAAACCCGGGAAAAGGGAGAATACAGGCTTCGAACCCACCCCCCATCCCCACCCGCCGCTTCAGGCTTGAAAGGAAAAAGCCCCACTTTTGCCCCGTCACTAGAAACTCGGCCATCCGATTCAGCCGAGCCGAGTGACGTTAGACCGATCCGGGCTCCTGGCTAGCAGAATGGAGACGCTGCCACGAAACCCGTACCTGCGGCTTAGAGCAGGTGAGTCACAGCACCGTTTTATATCTTTATGACATAACTTTTTTTTTTCCGCCTCGGTCCGCTCTACTCCCCTTGTCATCTGTAACAATCATAAAGAGGAAGAAACTGAGAACAGATGTCTGTGTGATAGGGCAGGCGGACCTGAGTCGGGCGGGCCTCCCTGTGCCCAGCTCCTCCTCCCGCCCCCCTTCCGCAGTCTCCGGGACTGAGCAGGAGGCGACCGTCTGGTTTCTGATAGGGAAAGGTCAGGGGGAGGGACATATCCCTAAATGCGCGCGTTAGCTGGGAGAATCTGGGCGCGGGCGCGGGAAGGCAACTAACTCGGCTAGGTAGGTGTCAGGCCGAAGCCAGAGGTGGTCTGCGGAGGTGCCCGGTCCCATCTCTGGCCTGAAGGGGCCAGGCTAGGACCCTAGACGCTTGCTTGGTTCCTAATCGCCCTGGACTTGGGCGGGAAGTTCCTCGGCTCCCCTCCCCCAGGCAAAGTCTCTTGGCTCTTGTGAGGCCCTGGGTGGTGGATTGCCACCCAGGTACCAACTAAAGTGATTGGGTGACAGGCGCTGAGTTGGTGATAGGTTGCGCGGAGGTGCATGTGTGAGTTTCCGAGTATGGGTGTGTTTTTGACTGAGTGTGACCGTGTGTGTGTTGTACCCTCTGTAGCACCACTAGGTTTAAGAAGCATAAAAAGTAAAATCTTTCTAAAATGACTAAGAATCTGCAAAATATTCTTGTTTGGCAAAGTTTTTAAAAATGTTATTAATCTCATTTTGAGAAATGTATTTTAACTTGCCTTCCAAACAGATACCTCTCCCCTCTCCCCCCTTTGTTCTTTTAAATCTCTCTTCCTGGAAATCTGGCAACAGAATCACGTTAAATCCTCGAACCAAACAAATCTACATCAGCAGGGGAGCAGGAGAGGGTGAAGATGTGCAGTTAAGGAAATAAAAAAAGATAAAAGCATTGGATTACAATTCCTTTTTTTTTCACAAAAAAATAGGGGAGGGGAGAGAAATGTCACACTGTAAAGAAAGGAATGAGTGAAATTAAATCCACCTGGAAATCAGCAGAGCAGGCGCCCTCCCCAACTGCAGCCTGCCCCTGCGACAAGTCAGTTCCATCAGTTTGTGTAAATGTATCTGCAAATGTGTGGGTCTGCACTAATTCTCAGGGCGACAGTCAGAAACTAATTCTTTTGTGCAAAGTTCCCAGCAGCAACAGGACCTTAGTTCCATTTGTAAAGTACACGGATGCTTAGCGTCCTCAGCCTGATCCGGGGGGACTTTCAGTGGTAATGAGCTTCCTTGTTCCTTCCCGCGGTGATACTCCAACGCCCTCTTGGCTCTTCAACAACCTCGAGCATGACTAGGGTTATTTTCTCTGGGTCGTAGCAACTTAGTAATAGTTTTTATAGTGCACAAAAAGCAGGTGCTTTAAAGGGGGGGGGACGCTGTCACCTTAAAAGGGGGTCAATTAAAAATCAAACATTTTCCCTCTTTTAACCCACTTCCCAAACCTACTAGGCCTCATCTTTAAACAACAACAACAACAACAACGTCAGTTTAAGAAAATTAAAAAAGTCCCCTGTTCCCTGTTCATAGCGGGATGGCCAAAGTGAAGTTTCTCCAGGGCTGCTTCCAAGCCCAAGACTTGTGGTAAAGAGTGGACTCTGCCAGCTTTAGAGCCTTGATACAGTTTAGGGGTTCCTGGGTCCGGGGACCGAGAAATTCCCGCGATCACAGCGCCTCCTGTCGTGGGGTGGGAACGCTGAATTCTCGCGCCAGAGCGCCCAGGGACCACGGCCTGGGAAGATTGGAATCCCTTACGTCTCCCTCAGCCAGAGATTTTGGTCCATAGAGCTGACTGCTCGAGGCCAAGAAGAAGGGAAGTTGGCAGCTCGGCTAACTCCCAGCCCCTCTCCACGTCAGTGACGGTATTCTAAGACACCTAACACATTTAAAAGACGAAGTTCTAGTGTACCCAGATGCCAGCCAGTCATTTCCCCGAGGTTTCAAAGTGACTCTTCAGGGCTGTGGCTGGGTCTTTGACTTGGAAAATAAACAACAAGCAAACAAACAAAAAGCAAAGCTGCTGCCCCCAGGTTGCTGGTCGGTAAGCAGCCAGGTGACATGCGTGGCTGCTGCAGCCTGCTCATTTCCAAACTCTTCTCCCAAATAGGCCCTGCCTGTACAGTTTGCACAAGGCTGTGCTGCGCTTTCCGGGGAACTAGACCCATTTTCAGCCTCAGGGAGGCTGAGTGGACTCGAGGCAGGGGAGCCACGAAGGCAGCCACGTGGTAGCTCCTGGAGAGTCCTGGGCCAAAGTCACCTGGACGAGAACGGGTCTGCGTGAGCCTGGGGCGGCCCACGTAGCGGAGTAGGCAGGCTCTTCAGGCAGAGGAAGCTGGGGCAGTCAAGACCGTGGGGTGCGCAGGTACTCCTGGTGGCCGAGGGCGGAGGAAGCGGCTCCGCCCTTCCCGGAAGCTGCGCCTTCTACGCCCCTGGGGTCCGCTCCTTGCGCAGTCCCGCAGTGGGAGCGGGCGGCACACGGTCCACCGGCCAAACTCGGCCACCTTCGCTTCCCTTTCCCGGCATTACCTGGCTGGGAGCCCCTTCGCAGATCTGCACCGGGGCTGGGAGAAGCAGAAGGTGACAACGGCAAGAGAAGGAGGAAAGTCTGTGGGCTAGCGTTTCGGGCTCAGCCGGCTTCCTTCCAGTTTAGCTGGACTACAGGATGGGCAGAAAGCAGGACCTGGGGTGGCGGTGCTCTGCCGTGTCCCCTGGAGCCTTCCGAGGACTTCCTGCCCGGGTTCTTCCTAGTCTGTCCCCTTTTCCCACTCCCCACCACCACCACCACCACCACCATCCCTCCCCCAGACGGGGCTATGGTCAGTCCTCCGCAACCGTGGGCCCAGCACGCTCAGTGCAGCGTGGGCCAGCTCCTCGACAGGCCCCCACCCTCGCGACCCAGTTAAGAAGTTTAAATCCTCCGCCTGCGAGGGGAGAATCAGACGCAATGAAACTAAGACCTGTTGTCTTTCAAGCTGTTCAAAGCCGACCCAGACGGCGACCCGGGGTCAGTTTAGGACGGAAGAAGGCCTGGGCCGCTGGAAGCAACGGTCTGCCCCTGAGTGTGCCTGGCCTTCGCCAACCAAAGAGTGTGCGGGAGCTGGGGAAGGGGCCCGGGCGCCGCGAGAGGGCGGACCCCAGCGCCTGCCTTCAGCCTCCCGCCCACACCCGCGGGAGGTGCGGTGACCCTGGCCTTCGGGGCGCACAGCCTCCCCGACCAGTATGAGGCGCGGGGGCCCAGGAGACGAGACGCACGGAGCTCCTGTACCTTCACTGCCTCTCTTTTCCTTTTCTTTTTTTCCTCCGACTTGCCTTTCCCTGGACCTTCTCCCTATCGTTAAATCATTAATTAAGAAATTAATTCATAGCTCACAAGGCGTCCGACTCTCAGTAGGTAGGGGCCCTGCGACCACCTTAACCGGTCCTGGTCGCCGGTTCTACGTGGAGACGTATACGTTTCCTGGCTTCACCTCCGGCCGGTGTTAGTGTGAGTGGACCAACACATACACACATGTAGGGCTTTTACTTTCCTGGAAAATATTTGATGTAACATTTTCATTACAATTCTTTACCTCTGGGGTTTTCCCTTCCTCTACTGCTCCTGGAGCCGCCGCCGGATTTCTGAACTGCCTGGTGCGCGAGCCTAGGTCGCCCGCAGCCGGATGTCAGAGCCGGAGCTGCTCCGACCCGGCCTCACCCGCGAGCAGCAAAACTGCCCCTCTGGCCGTGAGCGAGCTTCGCCTTGCCAAAATCAACTTGGATTTTCATTATTCAAATGAGAAAGATTGGGAAGGGCGACTTACCCTCCTGGGCAATCACTTACTCCTTGGAAGAAAAGAGCAAGTGTCCCATGGTCCCCGCAGGGAACGGGAACCTGTCTCCCTCGAGGCCCAGGTAGGGGACTTGGCACTCGTAGCAATTGCGTGTCTCCAGACAGCTGTGTTCCCCAAGCTACCGACTGCTTTATTCTCAGCGATCAGTGCCAGCTCCAGGAAGTACCAGGCCCCCAGCTAGTCAGTCTCTCTTCACCCCGGCGCGCCCCTGGAACCCTATCTCTGCTCAGTGGTGCCCACACTTTCCTCAGGCTACTTGAAAACAGCTGGGGCTAGGGTCCTAGGGGGAGGGAATGGAAATGCACGCTTCAGACACAGAGTTGGGCATTTAGGGGAAAGAACACGTGACAATTTTAGGTCTGAGAACAGAAAGGGACAAGAGTGGCTGAGGCCCTACTCTGTGCCACAGACTGGGCTGGCGCTTGCAGATCCCTGCGTTTCCTCCACCTGCTGCTCCGGGTGTGCCAGAGCTGGGCGGCTGGAAGCCTGGGAGAGGGTAGGTCGTAGCCTCAACTCCTCCCCACGCAGAAGTTTGCGCTTATGGGAAGCTGTGGTGGACACCGAGGGCGCCAGAAACCTCAACGAATGTCATCTCTTGCCTCGAGGTTGCCAGCCTAAACCTAAATTCTTCCTGAACGGCCGACGAGTACTTAGCTTCTCAGTTCCTGACACCCCACTTCCAACTCAACCCCCACCCCCACCCCACAGGCCCAGGAGCTTTCGCACGGCCCTTCCGTTGGCCCTGGTGGTTTAAGTTTGGCTATTCAAATGTGATTACCCTCAAATTTACATAGTTCTATTTAACAGAGCTTTTGTGACAATCATAGAAATCATATCCTACACACGGGGGAAAAAGGTAAAAATGCATTCTAGCCAGGCTTTTTTTCATTGTATTGGCTTCCTGATTTTAAAATTGTGCTTTGGACTGAGAAAAAGACTAATTTATTGGCATGACTAGAGGGAGGTTACATTCATTAGTTAAAATTAAAATTCGATTGGAAAACACTGTTGACTGGCTGCTTCTGGGATTTCCAGCAGATATTCCAGAGCTAATATCAGAAGAAAGTTTTTTGTTTTAAAAATGGTGCATCTGTTTGAAGTTTGATTTTTCTTGTCTCGTGGGCCACAGAGCAAAACCAGTGCCTAGCTCACTTCCGTGGTGAGTTTGCGTCTAAACGGAAACGCTAGGAAGAAGCCTTCTTGGCAGCATTCCCTTTTGCTGGGGTATTAGCAAGATTTGAGGGAACTCTGCCCCCTTTCTGAATGCTGCAGTCCTGGTTTCCTACTATACATGAATCAAAGCAAGAGCTGCAGCTGCCAACATTGGGCAGTACCTGAGGTGGCAGCCTCCCTGGGTCTGTGGTGAGGACTTTGCGGTCCTCTGCAATCAACTGAGCTCTCCCTTATTAGGTCCATACCTTGCTCTAGATTTCTGCCAGGCTCTTATCACTCTCCTAAAGCAAATTCCATTTGTGTCTTTTTCATTTTTTTTTGTCTTCCCCACTGGACTAGAAGCTCTCTGAGGGTGGAGACCACAGTGGTCCCCAATGCCAGAGCACACGCTGGAGACTAGGTAGACTTTCAGTAAAGATTTGTTGACTCAATGAACTAACGGCCCCAATCCAGAAACTAAACAGGCTGGTGTCAGGTGGGAAAGGATCCTGGAGTCTAGAAATTGAACCCGTCCATTGCAAAGTCTCCAAGTGCGAGTATTCCCAGGCAGGAGCCCCAGCCCAGCGGACGTGTGGAATGAATGAACGGACAGACGCATGAACAAATGGACGGACAACTACTTTGGCAGAATGGCTGGGGTCTCAGAGTCGTGCGATCCCCGGCTTCCAGGCCCACTGGGCATGGCTCTTCCCCTGGCTTCCATGGTTGATTTTAACCCAAATCATTGGAGTGACTTCATCAAATCGAAAATGTTCCCAGCGCCCCAGTATCTGGACTTGGCAGAATCAGCGGCGGGGCTTGCCCATCTAGGGCCGTCCACGTGTGGCTCAAGGAAAATGCTCCACTTCTCTCGGCTGTGAAAAGGCAGAAGCCACGCCTTTCCATAGCAGATATTGATTAAAAATTAAAGAACCCCATCAACTTTCCGTCAAGTGAAATGTTTCACTTGGTGCTGTAAAGGAAACGTCGGTGTTTAAACAACATGTTTAAATTGGCAAACGGAGGAAGCCGAGCCCACGCAGTGAGAAGGAAAAGCCTTGTAGCAGAGCTTTGTTAGCCTGGGGTTGTGCTCCCGGGCTTCCAACGCGAGGCTGCCAGCTGCCTTCCGATCCCGAAGCTGGGGGGTGGGCGGCGCCTGGGGCGCAGGGCGCTGGCCGGGCCGGGTTTGCGCAGCGCGAGTCAGTGATATAACCATCCTGGGGACCGGGTTCTCAGCGCGCTGTGGCGGTGGCAGCGCGCGCTCATAATAATCAGGGGCTTACCTGTATTGCCTTCCTGTCTTTAGGATCTAAAACATTTCATTCCACATGCCTTCCCTGTGTGATGTAATGGTTTTCTTAAAGGACCACCAAACCTCTCAGGACCTGCCTTGTGTCACAAGGTATTAACTGGACACTCCTCATGTCAACTTATCCCCCTGAAGTTTTATTTGCCGTGAAAGCATGAGTAGGGAATCCTTGAGAGAGGAAGCAGGTCTGCCTTCTTCTCTTCTGGGCTGTTGTCACTTGGGAAGCCACCTGGCAGCATGGTTCCCCAGCAGAACCTGGCGTCCTTGATGTCCTACCCCCCTTCCCCCCACTCTCACCCGGCAGTGTGGGGTTCAGCTATGGTTCGGATGGCTCAGGATCTGTGCCGCAAGCTCTCTACTTTCAGACCACGCATTCTTCCCGCGGCAGCCCCCCACCCCAAACCTGGTCCCCATGGCCCTGGAGAGGGGATTGGAACTTGGGTGGAGCTGGACCTGCCTTGGAGACTTAGGGTTCTACCAGATCTGGTGTAAGTTTGATTTCTTTCAAATGCTTTCAGTGATGCCGTCAGCTGGGTGGCCCCCACTCTCCTCACCCCTATGGCCTCCTCCAGCCAAATACCTTCCATTGTGAAGTGCTGGTCTCCTCTGACCTCCTTGTGACCCTCCCTTCACACCCCACCAGAAGAAGTGGTTTCAATAAATAAAGCACAGTGCTTGGGTTGAAGGTCAGTTTACACTGGGGCAGAAGCGTCTAAAACTCCTGCAGGTGCTGGAATGAGACTAAACCAGGCCGAAGTCCCAAGAGATGGGAGAGGAGGAAGCCTGCACTAGAGAGGACAGAGAAGATGCAGTCAGGGTGCCGGAAAGGGTTGCGGGGTGTGTCAGGAGCTTGGCTGTGGTCCAGCCGACCTGGAATTTCCTGGGGAACCCCAGGCAGATGCTTCGGGCCACTGTTTCCTTCTTTTCCAATGAGGAGCTTGGACTTGATGCCGTGTTCCAGCAGTTGACAGTTACAGGAACAAAGCCTGGAGTAGCTGGCACGACAGTGAGGCCTGATGACCCCACCCAGGGGAACCAGGACCTGTGTGAACCTAGGAAGGGAACCGTATTGGTGATGGGGGTGAGGCGGTGGCTCAGCTCCTGGAGTGTCAAAGATCTCTCCACGGGGATCCGAAGACCCTGGGAGGACAGGTACCACGAAGAATTTCCTCCCTTTTGCTCTAGTTTTATGGTCTGTTTCATGCTAAATTTTGGGCAAAATCTTTTCCCTTTTTCATTTCCCAGCATCCCCAAAGATAGCATGTAGCAGGAGAGAGAACAGCCTGTCTTCCAATCTCCAAGCCCAGGCAAAACCTCCTTAGCTGGGAGGTGGCTTGGTGCTCCGCACACCCCCCTGGGCAGGGCTGGCATCTCTGAGGTGGAGGGTCTGAGACTCAGTCTCTCTCGTTACACATGCACCAACCTGGCTTGTTCATGCAACTGGCAAGGACACTAGGGTTTCTGTTTAAGAGTATGGGATTTGGAATCGGATCTGGATTCCAATCTGTACTCTGCAGGAGACTTGCTCTATCTGAGTCTCCTTTTCTCATTTGTAAAATGTGTATATTAGTACCTACTTCACGCCAGTTGCATGCAGAGTAAGTGCCCTAAATGGCAACAAAAATAAAGAGCCTCCTCAGAACTCTGGAAGCCTGGGTGGTCTGGGGTCCTGGAACACATCGTGGGAGGTACTGAACCTCATCCCCCCTTCTCCCCACTTTTATAGGTCTTTTGCAGGTGGTCACTGGTCTGGCTCCCTGGACATTGCAGTCCCTCCTGGCCACAATCAGTGAGATAGAGGGCGCTCCCGTGCGGGGAGTGAGCTACTGGTGACTCCCCAGCCCTCCGCATTTTGCATCCATCATGACCCCCGCCTAGAATGCCCTCCCATTCTCCCCCACCCATGGGCCCGCCCTCTGAGGAGACTGCATGGAAGAAGGAAAGTATCACCTGAAGAAGATGCACACTGCATCAGGCACATGTTAAGGACCTGCTGGGGGAGGAGGCTCAAGGCTGGAATAGATGAGAGATCCCACAGACCTGCTCAGGGCAGCAAGACACATTGCTCTCCCCCCACCCTTCAGTGAGAGGAGGGAGGTCTGGCTCCAGGAGCACCCCCCCCCCCCCCCGTGTGTGTGTGTGTGTGTGTGTGTGTGTGTGTGTGTGTGTGTGTGTGTGTGTGTGCGCCCCTGGGGACCCCAAGATGGTCTCCTGGGCCCAGGCACACTAGGTGGACCTGCACCAGTGCCTTGGCTATGGTGACCTCAGGCAAGACCTGGGGCATGAATTCAGGAGGCATCCCTGTTGGAGAGTTGAAGGAAGTACATCTGGGCTTCCAGGAGACCATTCCACTCCCAGCATTTGAACTTGGGGAGCACTGAGATAAGAAAGCAGCACCCCTGATTCATCCAGACACTTTCTCCTTTCCCCCTCAGCCTCCCGTCTCCACTTTCCTTCTCACAGACAGAACCACTTAGGACTCATTTGGAGACGTATCACTTAAAACATTTTCTAAAATCCTCAAAACCAAAGGTGATAATACTGCAAGGGAGATTTAGTTACTGTCTTTTAGAATTATTTGATATAGATTCCCTAAAAAAAAGTTTCTTCCTGGGAGCTTAAGTCCATCTGAAATGAAACAAGGGTGCTGGGCTTATGGTGGATCCTTTAAATAGTAAAGACCCCTAAATATTACCTGGGATGTATGAGAAAGCTCAATGAGGTGCCCAGACTTAATGAAGACAAACAATATAGTACATAAAAATACCAAACCACAAAGGGGTTCACCAGATACAGATTCATCTGCTGAGGTGAAGACTCATGAGTTGATTAACCCCTCCTACTGAGGAGGTTTGGAAGAGCTGGAGCTTTGGGGTGAACCTCTGGGCTTACATGAACAAGGACCCACAAATTTCAAGCAGGGCTAGGATGGGCTAAGATGGTTCTATGTACAAGGCTCTGATACGTCTTTAAATTCTGCTTCACTTAGTAATCAGAACTAGGCAGATAAAATATTTCCATCCCTGGAGAAGAAAAAACCAACATATATTTAAAAGCTTACTGTTTTTCCTTGGATTGATTGGAATTGGGGGAGGTGCCTTTGGGGGAAGTGGGCTGGTACACAGAAGTCTCGGGCAGCCAGTGATCTCTGGCTAAATGCAGCTTCTGTTTTTACAGCTTACTTAGGAGAGCTGTTAGTTTTTCTAAGGATAAACCAGGCATTGGTTCTCTAAGCTCAATGTTTAGGCTACAAAGCACATCCAACAGTCTTACATGTCTACCTTTAGAAAAGGAATGGCTCTGACCTCAAACTCAGCCAAGTCTTCAGTGCGTTACTATACTTAGGGAACACCTAAGCAAAGCCCTTTGAAAGTGTAAAGTGTAGCTGGAATGCTAAATACCAGCCACTGCCTCCAAGAAAAATAAATCCTTAATTCTCAGCCAGGTATACCTACTTCGGACCAGGCTTTTTTGTGTGATTTGTGTCTTTTCTTTTCAAATGGGTAGTTTTACTAACAGAGTTTTCTTTTTGCCCAGTGCTTGCTATTTTTATCTTACCTTAAAAATCCTGAGATCAGGCCTGGGCGCCAGACTTCTGAGGCACCCGGAGAGAAGGGTGATGGCTGACTTCTCAGAGGTCCATCCCTGAAATCCATAAACTCAGATGCTGGAATCACATCAGCGTTTAGGGGCCCGGAGGGAAGTCTGGCATATGTTAGGTCACCATGGGGAAAGTAGGGTGAGCAGGCAGAGGAGAAAGCAATGCCGGGGGAGGAACTTGAGGCAGGAAATCTGTCTCCGTACATTAGTTTCTGTGGATTGAGGCAGTACAGGAAACTTTGGGCAGTGGACTTTGTTGGTTATTCCTATTGTTCTCCTAAGTTCGTTCCTCTGCCCTGCTCTCTGCCCCAGAGGCCAATTTCTATGGGCCCAGTTTTCCTTGCCTTAGGACTTCCGACTGGGTTTGGCCAATAGGGCGCAATGGTGCAGGAATGGAAGCCTCCGGAAGGACAGAGCAGTAGGGGTACTATTCCTCCTGCTTTCTTCTCCCTGCAACACTGTGGCTCTGTCCTTCAATGCCTCTCTGTGTCTACAGGTCCTGTCAGAGGGCCCCACCCTTCTTCCCCACTCCAGCTCTTACCAGGCTCTGCTAACACCTCCTTTTTCACCCTTGCCCCTTCAGACCAAGGGTGGTAATACCTCCCTGTCATTGCTAGGCCTTGAATGTTAGTTCCCTTTAGCCTGACCCAAACCCATGTAAATAGTTCTCTCAATACTCTCTGTCCGCCCCCAAACCCCTTTGAGCATGTCATCTGTTTCCTGTGGGGACCTAACTGATGTGGAGAGGAATGAAGACTCATGCAAGTGAAATATGATGTCTTCAGTTCTTTCCAGTGTCGTCCTCATACTGTAACTCACGGAAAGGCTCTACTCCTTCCCTGTCGCCATCTTGGAGGGAGCTGTAAGGCTCCAGGGTTTCTGTGGTGGCTGCTTTCTTCAGGCAAGGCTGCCTTTTTGTCGAGCGAGGGAGTCAACTCGGAGTATATTTGCTTTAAATTCACCACTATAACTTCCTAATTTGCATTTGATATCATTGTTGAAGTAATTGATGTCAAAACCAAATATTGATAGTATCCAAGTTTTTTTTTTTGTTTTTCGACCTTTGGTGGATTGACCTTTGCTATAAACCAGGGATTGAGACTTTCGCTAGTGGTGAGTTGTATTAACATAACCAGATACTTCAAGTAGGTCTTGTGATCAAGGGGCTCATGTACATTCCCCAGGGCCTGAGGGTCTTCGGCTTCCTCATCTCTATAATGTGAAGTCTAGAGCTCAGTTCTCTCCACACCCGTGTTCTGGCAACAACTCAGTCTTCATTAATGCTAAATCAGTGGCGTTATTGAGGTGTGTCCATCAGTAAGCACTCTCCATGTACCAGGCACTGTGCTAGACACTGGGGATACTAAATTAAAGCCAAGATTCTTGCCTTCCAAGGATTAAAACAATGCTTCCATATCATTTCTAAATTTCCAGGCCACTATGGTTATGAAAAGTTAGTACAAGTGGAATTTCTATATCAAAAGATATGCAAGTGTTTAAGGCTTCTGAGACATTTTGCTGCATGACATCTAGCAAAATGGCAACAGAAATCTATGAGGAATCCTATTTCCTCACTCCCATGCACGTATTCTATTACTGACCTTGTAATTTGATTGGCAAAAATTGCATACCACTGTTTTAAATGTGCATTTCTGAGGTTACTGCTGAAGTTGGACATTTTTATATTTCAATTGGGCATACATAATTCTTTTGGGAACTGCCCGTTCACATCTTCTTTAGCCAATTAAAAATTTGACTGCCTTGTCTATTTCTCTTCCAAATAATATTGATTCCATCCATGTCTGCCATAAATATTGTGAGTTTTTCTGCCAGGTTTTCATTTGCGTTACAATTTTGTTTTTAAATACATAGATGTTTTAAAGAATAATACCCCTTAATATTTTAATTTATAGTTTCTGCCTTTTATGGTTTAATGCTTACAAGTCTTATCTACATCTTCTACTCTTTTATAATAAAATTTTTCATCCAGTTGAAATGTATTTTGGTGCATAACATGAAGTGAAGTTGTAACTTTATTAATTTTCAAAATAGTTAGACCTTTGGGCAGGCCCTAATTGTGAGGGGCCTTGAATTCTCTTTGGAGAACTTTGGAATTTGTTATGTGAGGATATTGTGGAGGTACAGAAGCTGAATGTTACTTTGCGTCTTCCTTTACTTGCTATGTAGTGAACCAATAGGGGGCTCCGAAACCAGATGACAAGAGAACTGGTGGGTGGGGTTTGAGTGATGAAAACTAGATGATATCGTAGTATTTCAATGATTGCTTGAGTGATTTTATGCTGCTCTTTTAAGGTGGCACCAAAAGTATTCACATTATTCATACAAAGGCATTACAATATCAACAATGAAATTGAAATGTCTCCTCCTCCTCCTCCTCCTCCTCCTCCTCCTCCCCCTTCCCCTCCCCCTCCTATGGAAGGTAGACCCAGAATAGAGTTCCTAGCACAGGATTGATTACTAGTTAGGGGACCCAAGGTAAATCCTTTATTTCTTTTTTTTTTTTAATTGGGGAATTGGGGGAGGGGAAACAGCACTGGGGAATCGAGGGACGGGGAACAGACAAGTTGCTGTCCTTATGTTCTTCAGTCTAGTTGTGGAGGACGTTGCTTCACTGGCCCAAGTTGGCACCATCATTGTGCTCTTCCCGGGCGAGGCAGATCAGTCGCCAGCTTCTGGACAGCCGCTCACGGCAGCTGCTGGCCGTTCACGCTGGCTGCTGGCTACACACGGTAGCCCATGGCAACCCACTGCAGCAGGGGACTGCAGCCTATGCCGTCACTGGCGACTCACGGCAGCCCAGCTCCAGGTTGAGCTGTTGTTCAGCATCTTAGCTGTAGAGGGCGGTGTCACTGGCCCTCATATGTGGGATCCAAACTGAGGTCCTCTGGCATCCCAAGCCAGTTCTTAACCAACGTGCCACTCTGCCAGCCCAATCCATTATTTCTTTGAATATCAGTACCTTATCTATAAAATGAAGCTACTAGTATCTACCTCATTGGTGGTATGATATCATATGGATATCTGAATACTTAGTTATCATTTTTTATTATAAAAAGTATTAATGAATAATATTTATTTACCATTTAAATTGTTCCCTGACCATATGATAGATATATTTCAGTTACATTAATTTTTACATTTTTTTTCAGCTTAGGAACATGGCTTATATGTTATTTTTGTGCAGCATTCAGGATGGTACCAAGAACAATTAGTTACTTCTTAAACACTGTGGTTATTTGTTCATTATTTTAATTAAAACAGAAAAGTACTTTACTTATTGTCTGAAGGGGTTACTCCCACTCTTAAAGAGAAGATGCCCTCGGGCAGTACCCATAGGGCAGTGAGATGTGATGTGGGTGCCATGAAACCATAGGGATGACAGATCTTTCTCTGTAGAATGGTTCTCATCTTGTTGGTATTTAGCAACCAGTTTTGAACTCTTGTTTGGGAGTAAAGCACCAAACCATCAAGATAAGAGTATTACTTCCATTTTACAGATGAGGTTGCAGGAATCCAGAGAGGGAAGTGACTTGCCTGAGGTGGCAAAGCTAGGCATCACTACTGGCCTTGTGTGCCTCAGGGAGGCCTGAGGATGCCTGAAGGCACCCATGCCTGCAGCTGGGCTGCTCTGAGGCTCAGCCCCAGGGGACTGTGCAGCACAGAGCACTCTTTTAGCTTGAACCTGTGGGAAGTGTGTTGCCCCCTTGCTGCATCTGGAGTCCCTTGGAGGATTTACAGAGAGTTTTCCCTGCCACTTTCCTGATCTCATTTACTAGTTGCCTGAGTATTTGGAGAGAGGGCCTGCTAAGTGCTAGGCAGTGAGCAAAGAACTATCATCTACACTATTTCATCTAACTGGTTTTTCTTTTTGCCCTTTTAAACAATGGTGAAATATAACACAGGAAAATGAATAAAACAGAAAACAATGGCTTATCACAAAGAAAACAACTCAAACAGCCATGATCAAAGTTAAAAAACAGAACAGTGTTAGCACCCCAAGACGACTCCTGTACTGCCCCCCCCCCATCACCTTCCCTTCTCCCAAGATGACCATTATCTTGACTCTTAGGGTTTATTGCTTTCTTGTGTTTATTTGTAATCATCAACTGAGCAAGCATCCATAAGCACTATAGTTTTGCTGGCTTGGGTTTTAAACTTCATATGAAAGGAATGGTGTAGTATGTACTTACTCCCTTGTGTCTGGCTTCTTAGCTCAATATTTGTTTGAGAGAGATACATCTACGTTGTAACTCACAGATGAAGTCTGTTCATTTCCTTCATGCATAGAATTGCATTTTATGAATATACCACAACCATTTATGCATCCTACTTTTGATGGACATTTGGGTTGTTTCCAGTTTTTACCTACTGTGAATGAAACTTCTATGAATATTGGCGTACATGTTTTTTGGTGCATATGTGCATGTATTTCTATTGGGAGTGGAATTGCTGAGTCATAGAGTATGTGCATATCCAACTTTGCTTCTCATAACCCTTCTTATCTTGGCCATCAGAAACTCTGAATATGGTGAACCGGGTATTTTAATAGAAACTCTCCTGAATCATGCCTTTGATTTCAAGATTCTCTTTACTGAGTTGGACTCCAGGTGGAGAGCATGGAAAATACCTCTTGAAATGTATTCTTAACAGGCACATAATGCAGACATATAGTTTTTTGTTTTGTTTTTAATAAAAGCTTCAAATCTTGTGGTCCAGACTTATTCGTTTAAACGTAAGAAAGAACAACAAGAGCGCCAAAAAAGCAGTTGGTTAAACTGGGCAAAATCGGCGGATCTAGGAGACTTCAGTCCAGGTGTCTTCGAAACCAGCGTCTTCACCTCCGGGAGAGGTGAGGCCGCGCAGTTTTGGGCTGGGAGTCCGAGGCCGCCCCGGAGCTGGCCACCAGCCAAAACGCGCGGGGTGGGCGCCGACAGCGCGGAGGGATCTGCGGGGCCAAGAACAGGGCGCGGGGGGAGGAGGGCGTGCGGCTTGTTGCTGGAGCGACGGACGCGCTCCTCCTCCCGTTGAGCTGTCGGAGCCCACCTGGCGGTTCTGCCCCGGAAAGGCCGGTTGGAGCCGCCGGGAGGCGGCGTTGCCAACCTTCACGCCACGTGGTTGGGAGCCGAGGCATCTCCGGAGGCGGGGTAAAGGAAGACGCGGGCTGGTGCGCGGGTGACTGCGTCTAGGATGCTGTGGGAAGGTGAGGCTGCGGTATTTGGGCGGAGCAATGGTCTCCTCTGTTCTGCCTTTCTAAATCCACTCCAATCTTCCGAAACTCGAAACTTTGGGGCTGGGGTTGGAGAAGGGATTGGGGCTGGAGTAGGGGCAGGGCTGCTGTCGGGGTTAGTGCTGGAGAGCATGAGTTGAGGAGGAACTGGGAGCAGTGAAAACCTGGTGAAGGGGAAGATAGGTAGATGTGACGACCAGGCTGTGGGGAAAGGAGAAGGGGTTTGGAAGGCAAAAGAGGAGAAGGAATCAGAGGGGCAGGGAGGAGGGTGAAAGGTCACAGTGGAGAGAATTTAATTCCCAACAACCTGATTTTTTTTCTGCTATTCTTTGAAAGGGACTGTTTATTTTAGGCAAACCTTAAACATCATTAGGTGAACCCTCTACCTCACTGAGGTCAATGCGTCTAATTTTAGAATAGGGAGCTGTTTTTCTGAGTATGGCCCTAAAACTCTGCTGTGCTTAATGCAAGGCTTATTTGAATAGCCACAGATCCTCAATGAACTATTTCAGACTACCACTGCACGAGTTTAAAGGCGTTCAATAGTTCTTTTATTTTTAACATGTGTAAAAGTTTAACAAATTGTTTTCTTTCCTACTTGCAACTTTATAAAGGTATAATTTATGTTCAATAAACTGCACAGAATGTACAGTTTGTATCATGTGCAGGTGTACAGTTTGATGAGTTTTGACAGATGTATACACAAACACCGTTGAAACAGTTACTGCAAACAAGATAACAACCTTTTCATTTGTCTGCCCTCTTTGCTCTCTATCCCTGCTCTCATCCCCTTCTACTGCCCCCAACCAACTACTGAACTGTGTGAAACCATAGAATAAGTAGCATTTTTCTAGAAGTTTATATAAATGGAAGCATATAATATATACTTTCTTGTGTCTGGCTTCCTTTACTCAGCACAATGATTTGCCAGACCTTTGTCGTGATTACGGTCAATTTATAGTAAGTTTTGCAATTGGGTAATGTAAGTCCTCTAGCTTTTTCTTTTAAAAAATCACTTTAGGGACTGCTGAGTGGTGCATTTGAGAGTTGGCTTGGGACGCCAGCTCTGAGCAGCAGGGCCGCTGGTTCAGATTCCACATGGGCCAGTGATGCTGCGCCCTCTACAGCTAACATGGTGAACAATAGCTCAACCTGGAGCTGGGCTGCTGTGAGTTCCCAGGCAGGGTAGGCTGCAGTGGGGCTGGCCATCTGCTGGCATGTGCTTTCGTGAGCTGCCATGAGCCGCTGTGAATGGCTGTCCAATGGCCAGCCAGCAACTGCCTCAGCCGGGAAAAGCACAATGATAATACCAACATGGGCCAGTGAAGCGACGTCCTTCACAACTAGACTGAAGAACAAAAGGACAGCAACTTGCCTGTTCCCCTTCCCCCAATTCCCCAATTCTGTTCCCATCCCCCAATTCCCCAATACAATCTTAAAAAAAATCACTTTAGTTGTTTTAAGTCATTTGAATTTGTGTATACATTTTATTTTATTTTTATTTTATTTTTTTAACTTTTGAAAAATTTCCAGTTTTACTGAGAAATAATTGACATACATAACTATATACATCCAGCGTGATGGTTTCATTTACATATTGTAACATGATAAACCACAATAGGTTTAGTTAACATCCATCTTCTCATATAAATACAATAAAAAGAAAAGAAAGAAGGAAAGAAAAAAGGAAAAAATAATTTCTCTTGGCTGGCTGAGTGGTGCGTTGGTTAAGAGCTGGCTTGGGATGCCAGAGGGCCCTGGTTTGGATCCCACATATGAGGGCCAGTGAGGCTGCCCTCTGCAGCTAAGATGCTGAACAACAGCTCAACCTAGAGCTGGGCTGCCGTGAGTCACCAGCGATGTCGTGGGCTGCAGCCCCTGCTGCAGTGGGTTGCCATGGGCTACCGTGTGTAGCCAGCAGCCAGCATGAGCGGCCCTCAAGCCGCTGTGAGCAGCCATCCAGAAGCCGACGACTGATCTGCCTCGCCCGGGAAGAGCGCAATGATGGTGCCAACTTGGGCCAGTGAAGCAACTAGTTCCTCCACAACTAGACTGAAGAACAAAATGACAGCAACTTGTCTGTTGCCCTTCCCTCAATTCCCCAGCACTGTTCCCATCACCCAATTCCCCAATAAAAATCTTTACAAAAAAAATTTATAATTTCTCTTTGTGATGAAAATTGTTAGGATTTCTGTATACACTTTAGAATCAGCTTGTAATTTATGTGAAAAAGCCTGTTTGAATTTTGATTGGGATTGCATGGGATCTATAGATCTATTTGGGGACAGTTGCCATTTAACAGTATCGAATCTTCCAATATGTATGTTAACATATTGTATTGTACAACCTTGATAATTCACTCATTAGCACTAGTAATTGCTCAGTAGATTCATTAGGATATTTAATCTAAAAACCATGTATCTGCAAATAGGGACAGTTTTCCTTTTTCTTGTCAACCTGTATTCCTTTTATTCTTTTTCTTGCCATATTGTAATGGCTAGAGCCTCCAATATAATGTTGAAGAGACTTGGTAATAGTTGAGGTATTTTGCCTATTTTTCAATTTTAGGGGGAAAGCAAAGATATAATGTTAAGCTGTATGTTTTTTTGTAAATTCTCTTAATCAGATGGAGGATATTCCCTCATCTAGTCATGTTTCCTATGATTGATTCTCAGTTTGCCCAGAGTTATTTATTTATTTTTATCATGAAGGGGTGTTGGATTTTATTAAATGATTTTCTACTATCTATTGAAATAATCATTTGTATCCTCCTATATTCTGTTAATATTGTGAATTATATTGATTTTTCAAATGTTAAATCAATTTTTTAACCCTGGGATAAACTCTCTATGATCAGGATACATTATCCTTTTTCAGATATAGTTTTGGATTTGATATGCTAATATTTTATTAAAGATTTTTACATGTGTGTTCATAAGGGATACTGGTAAGTATTTTCCTTTTTTAAAAAAATGTCTTTGTAAGGTTTGGTATTAGGGTTATAAAAGTCTTAGAAAATGAATTCCTTCCCCCTCTATTTTCTGAAAACATTTGTGTAAGATTGGAGTTACTTCTTTCTTTTTTTAAAAAGATTTTTTATTGGGGAATTGGGGAAGGGGAACAGCCAAGTTGTTGCCCTTCAATCTTAGTTATGGAGGGTGTAGCTAGCTCAGCTCCAAGTCCAGTCACCATCCGGCTGCCCATTGGCAGCTCGCTGCTGCTTAGCTGAAGGTACGGTGTTCAATCTTAGTTGCGGGTGGGCATAGGCCACCATCCCATGTGGGAGTCCACTTGGAAACCTTGTTGTTAGGAGCACGTGCTCTCACCAGCTGAGCCATCCTGCCACCTGTTGGCAGCTCAGCGATAGCTCAGCTCGGACACAGCTCACTGGCCCATGTGGGAATCGAACCTGTGACCCTGTTGCTCAGAGCTCACGCTCTTAACCAACCGTGCCACTCGGCTGACCTGGTGTTACTTCTTTCTTGAGCGTTTGAGAGAATCATCTGGGCCTGGAAGTTTCTTTGTCATAAGATTTTTGGCAATGAGTAAGTTTATTCAGCATTGGAATATTCAGATTTTCTGTTTTTCATGTTAATTTTGATAAGTTGCAATTTTCAGAGATTTGCTCATCTATTTTGTTGCATTTGTTGGCATGAAGTTGTTTATTGTATTCTCTTATTATCCTTAACTATCTTTTGGGTCTGTAGTGAAAATCTCTTTTTCATTCCTGATATTGGTGATTTTTGTTCTCTCTTTTATTCTTGAACAGTTTTGCTAGGGGTTTTAGCATGTTACAAACCCTGTTTCACTGTCTTTTGGTGTTTGAGGGGAAGTCCTTGGTCATTTTTACTATATCCTAGACATTGTGAATGTTTTCCCTGTAAATAATGTGTTGTTTTTCTCTGCCTGCTTTCAGTATTTCATCTCTGTCTTTGGTTTCCAGCAGATTACATGTAGTTTTCTTTGACTTTATCCTACTTGGAATGTACTGAGGTTCTTGAATCTATAAATTTATGTATTTCTGCAAATTTGGGATGTTCTCAGACATCATTTCTTCAACCCCACTTTTCCACCCCACTCTCCCTTCTCCTTTTTAGATACTGGTTACACATATGTTAGAGATTTTGATACTGTCTTACAGGACTCTGAGATTAGGTTTTTATTTTTTAATCTTTTCTTTCTCTCTTTTAAATATTGGATAATTTCTGTTGATTTATCTTCCAGTTCACTGACATCTCCATTCTGCTAGTCAAATTTTTATTGAAAATATCGTATTTTTCAGATATAAAATTTCTATTTATTTTTATTTTTCTGTTAAGATTTTTTTTTTGAGTCTAATCTTTAGAATATTTTCCTTTACTTCATCAAGCATAGTTATATTAGCTGCCTTAAAGTCCTTGTTTAACAATTTCAACATTTAGGTCATGTCTGGGACAAGCATCTATTGTCTTTGCCCTTGATAATGGGTCAGATTTTCCTGGATCATTTTGTGCCTAGTATTTTTTGGTCATATCTTGGACATTGTGAATGTTTTGTTGTGTAAACTCTGGGTTCTGTTATAGTCTTGTGAAGATTGTTGATATTTTTTCATTTACCAGGCAATTCACCAGTTAGATGTACTGTAAGCTCTTGCTCACTCTGTGGTTGGAGATTATGTTCAGTTAAATCTCAGTTTAGCTCTTTAAGCCTTTGCTGTGTTGCTTTGAGTTTTTCCCATGTGTGCACGGTTCAGAGGTCAGTCTAGATTTGAGTGGGGTTTAGGCACAGAATTGGGGGATTACTTTCTCTGGCTGTCTCTCCTCTGGGATTTTTCTCCTACTCCTCAGTGGTGGTGGTTGCCTGGCATTTTTCTCTGATTCTTCTGGCCAGAATGATAAAGGGCTTTCATTGAAATTTCTGTGGGCTTCTGAATAGTTTAGAAAAAGTTCTTTTCTGAGCTTGAAAACAGCTTTTCTCTATTTTCTATATCATTTTAAACCACCACATTATGTGTTATTTACTATTATTGACATTAGTATTATTGGTATTACTAGGATTAAGGTAGAAAAACCAGTATTATAGAAAGTGTGGAAAAATAGGAAAAATTACAATTATCCCATTTTCTTAGCAAAATTGTTAAAATGTTTGTATTTTTCATTTTAGAGTTTTTCATAAATTATAATTAACACAAACAGATCTCATTTCTACTGATATTTCGAAAGCAAATATTGTTTTCGGAATATTTTTATTTTCCTTGTAAGGCTGACTATTTTACTGGATGGGATAGACTATCCTTGGGCTTAGGCGTTTCTTTTGGAACTGTAGTGTTGTGCATTGGAATTTGATGTTGGTGTGAAGTCCAGGAAGTGAATTGAGGTATTTTGCCATAGATCTAAGAGAATCTAAATCTCTTAATGCGTCACCCTCCCCACTGAGATGCCCATGACCATATAGAGGAGATCAAGACAAGGTAAGCCATATAACCAGCTGGGGCTTAGGTTCCATCCCCAATGTATTACTCTGGTCATCCATTCCCAGTGTATTGCTCTGTAAACTAGGCTTAACATATGAAGGACTCATTTTCCTGCGTGAAGTGTCCATGCGTCTTGGAACCAAGTCATCTGGAGGTCTGCTCTAACTCTACTTAGTTAGAGCCTAGAGCAGAGTTTTGGATCTCCTGTTCCAATAAGAAGAGCAGCCACACCTGCAAGGACCAGAGTGCAGCCTGTTCCAGAGTTTAGAGCATTCGCATAGGTGGTCCTCCCTGTGCATTTCACCATTTTTGGCCACGGAGCTTCCTCCTTATGTCTGGCCAGACCTTGTGGGGGAAGAGAGAAGGCTGGCTCTTGGCCTTTCTGACTACCTCTTTGCTCAGGCATTGAACTTCCTGGTAGAGCAGGAAGGAAAAGGCACAGAGTTCCAATACTTAGGAAAGAAGAAGAGAGTGAGATTACTGCTCAGGCTGCAAAGATGCCAAGCACATTCTGTCCCATTTTAAAGCGCAGAGTAAACTAAGCCAACCTGGATTGTGAACAGCGGGCTTGATACCTTATGTAGGTTAATACTTTCTCCTTTCGGGTTGGCTACATTATTTTTCCTTGAGTGTCTCCAAACGAGAAGTAGTCTCCTTCTTTTACTAAATTGCTACCAAGAGAAAGAGAACATGTTATTTTCTCATGAGACTGGATGTTTAAAAACTATTTTACATATTTTGCAGTGTTGAGGGGTGGGTGGGGGCAGTAAAGGCGCCAAACTTTGATGGACTGGCCCCTTTAACATTGGGATACCACCTATCCACAAAAGTTCTTGTCAAATATAGAAATTCTATTTCTTTTCTCTTTTTTTTACATAAAAAGAGCAACCTTCCTATGAAGAACTAAAGGGAGAAGTGTTAAACAATGAACACTTGTTAAACTTCAGTACCAAACTAAGGGCCTGGGAGACTTTGGGAAGGGAATACAAAGCAGGAACTAAGAAACAAAAGGGAAGTGCAGTTGGGAGAGTCAAGTCAGATTCTCATCAGGTACTAATGTGTTTCTGGTCTGCACTCTGTTTCAGGTCCTACCTTTCAGTCTGTTGTAGGGAGAAATGCAGATGGTGTCACTGTGAACGTATTATCACCTGTTTAAACAATAACAGCCAAAACATGATGAGGAGGATTACACAGCATTTTTAAATAAGGAAACTTCCCTAAGGACTTTAGAAATCATTTCTAATGTTCATATACTATGGCCTGGAAAAGAGACAAAAGATTATTATTTTCACTCTTTTAATGTGAAATCTTGTTACAGACAGAATTGAATTGTCAAAGGTCTCTAGTCAGTGGTGGAACTGTGTAGAGAAAGAACGCTTCCTGATTCTCAGATGAGAGCTCTGTCAGGTAGTAGGTAGGGTCTTGGGTTTGAGAACCAGCAGTGGGTATTTTGGAGATTAAAAGTAATATGACTTATTTAGAGGCTAAATAGGGTGTTGTCTTCATAGTGCATGTACTACATGATAAATGAAGAAATCTATCTAATTGTAAAAATAATTCTTTTATGAGTTGATATAAAGAAATTCAACCAAGAAATGTGGACAGGTGATATGCAAAGAAATGCAAAGTAAAATAAGAAAATATTTTCCACATGTAAGTCTTAAATCCATTTTTGCCTCAGCACAATTTATTTATTTATTGTTTATTTATTTATTTATTTATTTTAAGATTTTTATTGGGGAATTGGGGGGATGGGAACAGCGCTGGGGAATTGGGGGAAGGGGAACAGACAAGTTGCTGTTGTTTTGTTCTTCAGTCTA
>NW_017731440.1:1582583-1588337 GCF_001890085.2 Hipposideros armiger | reverse complement strand
CTCAGTTGGTTAAGAGCTCACTCAAGAGTGCGAGCTCTGAGCAATAGCAGTTTGAGTCCCGCCCAAGCTGAGCAGCCGCTGAGCAGCCGCTGAGCAGCCGCTGAGCTGCCAAAAGGTGGCAGGATGGCTCAGCTAAAAATAAATAAATAAATAAAAAAAAAAAAAAAGAAAGAAAACGGCTCAGAGGTTCTGTGCAGTTGGGGAAAGTTACATGTTCAGAGCAAGGGCCCATAAGAGAGTACATTTTGAAGGGTTCCAATAGAATAGAATATAAGAAGGGAGAGTATCAAATCGCAAATGAACCCCTGACCATGAATTCTGTTTTTTCGGGTATTTTTTTCTCTTGTGTATCCTTTCTTCACACTTCAGTTGCCCGAATTGTTTTATGTAGAGTGGGCTGGAGCAGTGGAGTCAGGAGCCGGGGCACAAGCCTGGGTTATAAGACTTGGTCAGTATCAAATGCCTCGCTCCCACCCCTGCCCTCCATGATGCTGACTTTTAGTGCAGCCTCGGTTACATTCCTGCTGTTTACATTTTCCTTCCCTCTGCCCCAACAATTTCAGAAGATGGAGCTTTGCATAATTTTGGATTAAAGTGGTTTCAGAAGGTTTTATTAGGGTGAGAAGGGAAACAGTGGGGAATTTGTTGAAATGGCTGTGGCTGGGTAGGTGAGAGAGCAAAAAAAAAATGCAAGTGTAAAAGTGGTCTAAATTATGTTTAAAATGTTCTTATGATTAAAATAAGGATATTTGTTGTAAACATTTGGAGTAAACAACATTTAAACATTTGGAATAAACAACATTTTCTTCAGGATAAGCAAGGAATATGGTTCTTCACTTTGGACATGTTACCTTGGAGCCACACAGCGATCCCTGGAGGGAAAGGCAAGGATAGGATGGTCTGGGCCGGGTGTGTCGTCTCTGTTTAAAGCTCGGGTAAGGCCATGCCAGACCTAGCAGTCAGAGCTCCATAAATAATTACATAGGCCGAGCCGGCCGAGTGGCGCGTTGGTTAAGAGCTGGCTTGGAACTCCAGAGGGTCCCGGTTCGGATCCCACATATGAGGGCCAGTGACACTGCCCTCTACAGCTAAGATGCTGAACAACAGCTCAACCTGGAGCTGGGCTGCCNGAGCTGTTGTTCAGCATCTTAGCTGTAGAGGGCAGTGTCACTGGCCCTCATATGTGGGATCTGAACCGGGACCCTCTGGTGTCCCAAGCCAGCTCTTAACCATCGCACCACTCGGCTGGCCCTCAGCACAATTTATTAATAATTCTTCTTTTATCACCAATTTAATGCTGTCTTTATAATATAAGCCATCTTATTTTTAATTCTTTTGCTCACTGAGTCTATATGTTGATTCTGCCAGCAGTATTTCAGTTTTAATTTTCATATCTGTATAAGTTTCAATTATCTTGGAGGACAAGTGCACCCTTATTTACCTTTTTCAAAATTTTGGCTAATCTACTCTGTTTATTATTTCAAATGAATGCAGAATTAATTACCTTTCAAAGTTCAAAATATATATATTTTTAAATTGGGGCACAGCCATGGTCATTGGTTACACATTACATTCATGATACAATGGCACAGTTGACTCTTTTAGGGAGGGCACAGCTCACAGTGGCCCATGCAGGGATCAAACTGATAACCTTGCCGTTATCAGCACCATGCTTTTGGTAGTGACTTCAGAGCTCTCAAGGTCACCAAATCCACTTATGATCATAGATAGCTAGCCCTGCTGAATAGCAGAAGTATTTTTTTAAATTATGATAATAGGAGTGACCGCTTAGCTCAGTTGGTTAGAGCATGGTGCTGATAGCACCAAGGTTGCCAGTTTGATCCCCACATGGGCCACTGTGAGCTGTGCCCTCCCTAAAAGAGTCAACTGTGCCAATGTAGCATGAAAGCAATGTGTAACCAATGACCATGGCTGTTCCCCAATGAAAAGTAATAATAATTAAAAACAAGAATTATCATACAACATAAAATTTAGCATCTTAACTATTTTTAAGTGTATATTTCAGTGAATAGCGGAAACTTTATTATGCACTTGGTGATGACCAAGACTTTACGAAGGCAGTTCAAAGTTCCTATTTTATGAAGGAGCTTTAATTGCTCCCACTGATTCCTAATCATTGGCCAGGTCCTATCAGTGTTACCTTGTTATATCTCTGTTTTCAGTCTTATTTGCCCCCCTTCGTTTATTCTTGCTCCCACTCAATATTACCATCCCCCAAGTACCAGATCCTATCATGCCACTTTTCTGTAAAAAGTTTTTGAATGGTGTCTGGTAGCCCACAAAAGAAGTACACAAACGGCGATGAGGCCTCGTGATTTTACTGCAGCCTTCCTTGTAACTCATCACGCTGTCTCTTCATAAACCCTGCCGGAGCTCAGATGACACATTGTGACACATTGAGGAAAGTGGGCTGGGTGAGGGATGGAAGCACCCAGGACTAGCTGGAGAAGGGAGTGGGAAGTGCTGTCCTGCCAGGATTACTTTAGGTTTTCTGTGCCTGTGCCTACTGTCTCTGTAGGACACAATTACAAAGTCTAAAGAAATGTAAAGTAAGTCCAATAGGGGATTCAGAAGCTCCCACTGTAAAAAAAAACAACAAAAAAAAGATTTTACAAAAAGCTTTAAAGGTTTTTCATGGTTCCTGTGAGAAGGTCAATAGTTGGTTTTAAAATGATATAAGCTAATAGTACCCACTCGTGCCTTAGGGAGCACAGTGAGGGTTCTACCATGAGAAGCTTTTTGGAGCAGGAATTTTCTTTGTCAGCAGAAGTTTTGTGCTATATTTATGACCCATAAATATAAATGTTGTTTTTTCACAGGACAAATTAGTCAAGATGTCCACGACTTCGAAGCACTTTGGGCTGAAATATAAAGAAGAACATTACATATTTAAAGAGCTTGAGAAGGTTCGCCAGGAGACTAAAAAGGATTCACTCCGATTCAAGCACAAGTTAGTTTCCAAGCCAGCTATAGATGAAGTCCCAGTCTGCGGCCTGCAGGCCCCTGGCCCGGCCTGGTATAGGGAAAAGGGGGGCGTTTCCAGCATTGGACCCCAGAAGCCATCAGAGTCCCTTTGGGCTAAAGGCCCTGCGTCCCCCTATGCAGCCCTCCTGCGGCAGGCGCCCCAGGGCGCAGCGCGCCCCCGGGGTCCGAACGAGGGGGCCGCCCCTGCAAAGACCCGGCCGTTTCGCCTCCAGGACTTCTACTTGCGGAGCTCCGCGTTCCTCCGGTACCGGCTGCAGAAGAAGCCGCCGGTCATCGCCTCTGGAGCTGGCACTTCCAGACCTGTGGTCCTGGTGCCGCCACCTGCGCCAAGGGAGAGGCCCGGGGCGCGCTGGGGCCGGAGGATTCCGCAGCTCACGGGCGCTAAGCGCGTCCTCAACCCAGCCCTGGGGTGCGGTGCGAAGCTGGAGCTGGCCCCGCCCGCTGGGGCCCACAAAGTCAAGGACAGGACGGGCAGCTCCATTTCCAGCGAGGAGGGCGATCTGGTGGCGGCCATCGGGCGGAAGAGAGTGAGGATTCGAACCCACTTGTTGCGAGAGGGTGAGGCCAGGGAGCCGCGGAAATCGGCTGGGTCATTTTCCCAAACAGACCGCGAGAGTGTCCAGCTGAGCTACCTGCGGGAGGCCGCCCCACAGGCTCCGCTGCCCATGCGAGTGATCCCGACGTCCATAGAGGAGATCATTGCCTCGCTGCAGTCCGAGGCCCAGCTGGCTTCCGACCAGACTATAAAAGAGCTCATCCAGAGCATCCTCGGCGAGAGCTACGACTTTAAGATGGAAGTAGGTGAACCAGAAGGAGAGTTTTAGTTCTCCTGGGTAAATCCAACCATAGGATACGTGCAGAAAAATATTTCAGCGCATTTGGTGTGTTTTAAGCTAGGCAAAGCACTGGGGTGTTATTCACGTTCTTTTTTGAATTTGAATTTTAGAACTTTCCATCAAGGGAGGGTATCCTCTTTTCAAAGGGAAAGCAATTGATAGGTTATTTCAAAAACTGGTTCAAAGAACATTAGTTGTAGACCTGACTGGTGACCTTTACTTTTAAAGTCTTTGTGATTATTTCGTATTTAAAAAACAGAACAGATGTTTCATATGAAAAAGTCTTTTTCTGTTACAGCTTAGCATTATAAGCAGCGAATTTACATCCTAAGAAGAATAATATATTACTATGAAAAAGTTGAATTTATAAGAGTTCTGTAATATTTTCACGGAAAACCATTCTCTTAAAATATTTTTTTAAATTTACTTTCTAAGTCTTCCCAACTATGGAGATTATAAATGTTGTTTTTTTTTAATTAGGGAATTGGGGGAGGGGATCAGTGTTGGGGGATTAGGGAGGAGGACCAGGCAAGTTGTTGATCTTCAGCCTTAGTCATGGAGGGTGCCAGTCACCATCTGGTTGCACGTTGGCAGCTGATGGCCTCTAAGCTCAAGGTGCTGTGCTACAATCTTAGTTGTGGATGGGCGTACCACCATCACATGTGGGAGTCAAACCTGGCAGCCTTGTTGTTGAGAGTGTGTGCTCTATCCACTGAGCCATCTGGGTGTCAGTTCAACTCAAGGTGCCAAGTTCAGTCTTAGTTGCAGACAGGTGTAGCCCACCATCGAACAGGCAGTCTTGTTTTAGGAGCATGTGCTCTCACCAACTGAGCCATCCTGCCAACCATTGGCAGCTCAGCAGCAGCCCAGCTTGGGCACAGCGTCACTGGCCCATGTGGGAATTGAACCGGCGGCCCTGTTGCTCAGAGCTCACGCTCTTAAGCTAAATCTTAACCAACTGAGTCACTCGGCTGGCTCTATAAATGATTCTTGTGTGCCACGTGCTATGGGACATAGTTATGTGCATTTTTGTCCCAGCAACATCATATCAGGTGGAGACTGGTAAGAGCCCCATTTTACAAAGGAGGCTTCCTCAGCAGCTATAGTAATACATGGCTGAGCTGGGAGTCTTCCCCAGGCAGGCACACTCCAGAGACTATACTGGAACCATGCCAGGACCATGCATTTATTGATTTTAATGTGTCCTTGGCAGGGAACAAAGCTAGATAGGGTCCTAGTTTAAGGTATTTTGCCCATTACATAGGCTTTGCTGTGGTAGGGACATTCAAAACAAAAATGATAAGGGAACCTGAGTCCCACACAGGAAATGGAGGGTAGGGGAGAGAAAAAGAGAAAGAGACAGCCTTTTGTGAGAATGGCAGTGAGAATGGCAGTAAGAGGGCAGAAGATTCTGTTACGGTTCTTGGCTGCAGCTCCAGACCTGCTGTTAGTACACAGGACAGTGCCGCCACATTATATCTTTAAAGGAGTTTCATTCCCACAACACACTCTTGGCTGTGATTTAAGGAATGTGGTCATAAAGCCCATTAGGGAAACAGAAACGTGTAAGAACGCGAGTCCCCAGTGTTGTCTTTGACCTAATGTTTATCAACAGAGTATGACAAATGTTTTCAGTTAAGACCCACATCGCCTCACGACTGCTGAACAAGACCAGTGTGACTACTTGGGCCATTTCAAAATGGGTATTTCTAATTCGGTTTTCTGTGGCTCTCATAGAAGAAGAAATCATGCAGGGATGCGCACTGGAGAGCCTTAACCGAGAGAACAAAGGCCTTGGCGCCTGCCCCTGTGAGAAGTAGTTCTGTGGCATACTCAACGTACTTGACATGAAGAGGGGCCTGTATTAGAAAATGGCTAGGGCCGGCCGAGTGGCTCAGTTGGTTAAGAGCTC
>NW_017731440.1:1548606-1581298 GCF_001890085.2 Hipposideros armiger | reverse complement strand
CGCCGGGAAGAGCGCAATGATGGTGCCAACTTGGGCCAGTGAAGCCACATCCTCTACAACTAGACTGAAGAACAAAAGGACAGCAACTTGTCTGTTCCCTTTCCCCCAATTCCCCAGCGCTGTTCCCATCCCCCAATTCCTCAATAAAAAAAATCTTAAAAAAAATAATTACATAGGCCAACAGGTGCACAGAATACCTGAAGATTAAACTTAGCTGTCAAATGTAAGTCAAACATGCTAAACCAGAGTATCTTAACCTTGGCTCTACTGACATTTTGGGTTGGATAATTCTTCATTGTGGGTGGCTATCCTGTGAATTCTAGAATGTTTAGAATTATTCCTGGCTTCTACCTACTAGATGCCTGTAACACAATCCTCTGCCTGCCCCTGCCTCCAAAGTCATGACAATAAAATATCTTGAGAGGTTGCCAAATGAGACCCTGGGGAGAAGGGCAAAATTGCTCCCCCCATCCCCTGACCCAGTTGAGCACAACTGGCCTAAACAGTGTGCATACACTGTAGCAGGAGCCTTCGAAATGTAATAAGGTCCTATGTTTGTTTTACTGGGGAGTTCAATATTATCACTCACAAAATACATTCTAATTATGAGACTGGAGTTTCAGAGACTACTTCCAGATGTTAATTGAGGATGAAGGAGCCAGCCTGTCCTTGCTTCTTTCATGTGTAGCTGTTTTTGGTCATACAACAACAACAACAACAACAACAAAAAGCTTACTATATCATAAAACTAATTCTACTTTCACTTTGGGAAGATGCAATATGTGCATTTTTCCTTATTCTTCTAAGTACAAGTACTAACCTTGGACATTATTTGTAACATAAACGTGAGAAGACTCCAAAAGTTGGAGAAAGGGACTCATAGTAAAGATGCTGTCCCCTCTCTCCCTTGTGTCCCTGGTCGCCATGTGGGGAACAGTAATGAGACATTCCTCTCTCTCACAACCAGAATGGTATCAGTGGAGGCCTGGCGAGAATTCCTAACCCCACCCAGCAATAACAAAGAGGCCCTCACTCCTGCTGTCAACAGAGACCACGTTGGGAACCTGGACTACTACCTCTACCTGGCAGCAGTGAGGCAGCTCCTGCCCTCCCCCAAATGCCCCTACTACAGCAGTGTCAGAGAAAGCCAGCTAAAACAGAAAGTTTAAATAAGATCCAGACTCTCATAACTTAATACTCGAAATGTTCAGGTTTCAATAGAAAATCACTTGCCATACTAAGAACCAGGAATATCTTGACTTGAAAGAAAAGGCAATCAATAGATGCTATTGAGATGACAGAGATGTTACAGTTATCTGACAAAGATTCTAAAGTGGCCCTCAAAAATAAATGCTTCAGTAAGCAATTATGAATACACTTGAAACAATGAAAAAATAGAAAGTCTTAGCAGAGACATAGAAAGAAATAGAAGATATAGAGGAGCCAAAGGAAAATTTTAGAACAGAGAATAACTGAATAAAAACTAAATGGGGCTGGCTGAGTGGTGCAGTTGGTTAAGAGCTCGCTCAAGTGTTTGAGCTCTGAGCAACAGCGGTTCGAGTCCCGGCCCGAGCTGAGCAGCTAAAAAAAAAAAAAGCATTGGGGCTGGCCGAGTGGCGCGACGGTTAAGAACTGGCTTGGGATGCCAGAGGGCCCCAGTTTGGATCCCACATATGAGGGCCAGTGACACTGTCCTCTACAGCTAAGATGCTGAACAACAGCTCAACCTGGAGCTGGGCTGCCGTGAGTTGCTGGCGACGGCGTAGGCTGCAGCCCCTGCTGCAGTGGGTTGCCATGGGCTACCGTGTGTGGCCAGCAGCCAGCGTGAGCGGCCAGCAGCTGCAGTGAGCGGCCTTCCAGAAGCTGACGACTGATCTGCCTCACTAGGGAAGAGTGCAATGATGATGCCAACTTGGGCCAGTGAAACAATGTCCTCCACAACTAGGCTGAAGAACAAAACGACAGCAACTTGTCTGTTCCCCTTCCCCCAATTCCCCAGCACTGTTCCCATCCCCCCAATTCTCCAATAAAAATCTTTAAAACAAAACAAAACTAAATGGATGGCTCAACAGCTGAATGGAGAGAACAGAGGAAATAATCAGTGAAATTGAAGATGGAGTGAACAGTACAACTTACTTAATCTGAACAACAGAGAGTCAATGGACAGAAAGAAAATGAAGAAAACCTCAGGGACCCGTAGGCCTATAATAAAACATCTTCATGTCACTGAAGTCCTGGAAACTGAGTGAGTCCCAAACCAAAGAAATCTAAAGGAATCCACACCAAAACATAATAGTCAAACTTGGAAGTTTAAAGGGCGGAAAAATAAATCTTGATAGCAGTGAGAAAGAACAATATGTTACCATAGGAGAAAACTACTTGAATGACAGTAGATTTCTCATTAGAAACCATAGAGGCCAGAAGGAATGGGCACAACGTTTTTCAAATGATGGAAGAAAAGCACTGTCCACCCAGAATTCTATATCTAGTGAAATTATCCTTCAGGAATGAAAAGGAAATCAAGACATTGTCAGATGTATGAAAGCTAAGAGAATTTGTCACTAGCAGCCCTACCCTAAGAGAATGGCTAAAGGAAATTTTCTAAACAGAAAGGAAATAAATAGAAAAAAAAGGACTCATAGAATGCCAGGAAGGAGGAACACAATAAACAAAAATGCACAATAAACAAAAATGATGGCTAAATACAATAAACTTACCCTCTTCTCTTGGGCTTTCTAAATTGTGTTTGATGGTTGATGCTAAAATTATAATACTGATGTGGTTCTAAATGTATGTAGTGGAAATATTTAAGACAGTTATGAATAGGGGAGGGTAAATGGACATAAATGGAGGTAAGTTTTCTATACTTTAATTGGAAAATGACAATTAAGTTGTATATATAGTTTAATACCTAGAGCAATGACTAGTAAACCTATACAAAGAGATTCACTCAAAAAACATGGTAGATAAATAAAAACAGAACTCTAAAAACTGTTAAGTAACCCATTGGAAGGGAGGTAAAAGAAAAAAGAAAAAAAATACAGAACAAAAACCAAAAAATAAAGCGACAGCTTCAAACTCTAACATATCAATAACTACATTAAATATAAATGGTCCAAATATACCAATTAAAAGAGATTGTCAAGTGGATTGGCAACTATATGTTGTCTAAGAGAAACTTACTTCCATGTAACAATATAGGTATTGAAAGTAAAGAATGAAAAAAATATATATCATGCACACAATCAAAAGAAAGCAGAGGTGGCTATATTCATTTCAGACAAAGTAGACTTTACAACAAAGAGAATTACCAGAGACATAAGAGGGCATTATAATATGATAACAGGTCAATCCACCAAGAAGACTAAACAATCCTAAATGTGTATGAACCAAATAATAGAGCTGAAAAATATGTGAAGTAAAAACTGAAAGGGGAAATAGACAAATTTATAATTATAGTTGAAGACCAACACTCTTCTTTCAACAATTGATAGCAAAACTAGACAAATTCTCTAAGGATATAGAACCCATCATGACCAACCATCAGGATCTAATAATCTACGTTTATAGAGCACAGCACCCAACAACAGCAGAATGTATATTTTTGTTAACTGTCAATGGAACATATACTAAGACCATATCTGGGCCATAAAAATGAACTTCAATAAATTAAAAGAAATCATACAGAGTATGTTCTGTCATCATAATGGAATCAAACTAGGAATAACAGAATGATAGTAGGAAAATCTCCAAACACTTGGAAACTGAACAATACAGTTCTAAATAATCTATGGTTGAACAAGAAGTTTCAGCGAACTTTAAAAAAGGACATTGAACTAAATAAAAATAAAAATACAGCATGTCCAAATTTGTGGGACACAGGTAAAGCAGTGCACTTATCCCAGAGAAATGAAAACTTGTTTTCAAACAAAAACCTGAGATGAATGCTCTTAGCAATGTATATTACTTAATAACTAAAAACTAGAAACAACCCAGATGTCCTTCAAGGAGTAAGTCGATACATTACTCAGCAATAAAAAGAAATGAAATACTGATGCCTGCAATGCTTGGGTGAATGTCCAGAAAATTATGCTGAGGCAAAAAAGCCAATCTTGGTAGATATTGTATAAATAATTCCATTTATACAACCTTCTTAAAATGACAAAATTATGGGAATGTAGAACAAATCTGTGGCTGCCAGAGGTTGAAGACAGGCTTAGTTAGGGTAAGGAAGGATGGGAGGGAAGTGTGTGTGGCTTTACAAAAGACAACATGGGAAATCCTTGTGGTGATGGAAATGTTTTGTGTTTTGACTAGTGTCAGTGTCAGTACCTCAGTTGTGATATTGTATTACAGGTGTTGCACGATATTATCATTGGGGAAATCTGGGTAAGGGGTAAATGGGATATCTCTGTATTATTTGTTACAAGTGAATATGGATCTACAATTATCTCAAAATAAAAACTTTAAAATTTTATCAGATTCTTTAATATAAGGAAAATAATATATTCTCTTCTAAGCCCTCCCTAGCTCCCAGGCAGTAACCAATAAGTACTATTTATCCTTCTACATTTACCTTAGTTCTTTAGTACAAATGTGTACACATACATACACACATATCTAGAGTTTTTTCGTTACAAAAATAACATGATACACAATATTCTGCAACTTTTTGATGCGTATCAATGGACATATATCAATATAGCTTTGAATTTATTTATTTAATTTATTTTTTAAAGATTTGTATTAAAATATAGCTAACATACAATGTTATATTAGTTTCACCATAGTTATTCAACATTTATATACCTAAAGAAATGATCACCATGATAAATCCAGCAACCATGTGACACCATGCCACCCTATCACAATATTATTGATGATATTCCCCATGCTGTACATTACATCCCCATGACTTACTTGTTTTATACCTGGATATTTGGACCACTTATTGCCCTTTACCTTCCCACCCCTTTTGAAATTTTCAGTTACAGTTGACATTCAATATTGTATTAATTTCAGGTGTACAGCATATGGTTAGATGTTTATATAATTTAAGAAGTGATCCCCCGACTAGTACCCATATGACGCTATACATAGTTATTATCGTATTATTGACTATATTCCTTATGCTTTAAATCGCCATGATTATTTTGTAACTACCAATTTTGTAACTACCAACTTCTTAATTCCTTCACTTTTTTCAAAAACCCACGACCCCAACCCCCCTCCCATCTGGCAACCATCAAAATATTCTCTATGAGTCTGTTTCTGTTTTGTTTGCTTTCACATATTGGGTTGTCAGAAAAGTCATGATGTATTTTTTTTACGTTTTCGTTGCAAAAATTCGTCATGACTTTTCCGACAACCCAATATAAGCAAAATCATATTGTATCTGTCTTTCACTGTGAGGTACTCCACTCAGCACAATACCCCCCAGGTCCATCCATGCAGCTGCAAATAGCAAGAACCCATTCCCTTCCTTAGCAGAGCAATATTCCACTGTATACATGTACCACCTCCTTTTTATCCATTCTTATATCGATGGATACCCAGGCGCTCTCTACATCTGGGCCATTGTAAACAGTGCTGCAATGAACATATGGATGCACATGTCCCCTCAAAGTAGCGTTTCGAGTTTCTTCAGATAAATACCTAGAAGTGGGATTACTTCTTTCTCTCTTGTTACAGCCTTTGTTTTAAAGTCTATTTTGTCTGGTATAAGTACTGCTACTCCAGCTTTTTTTTTTCATTTTCATGAAATAATTTTTTCCACCCCTTTACTTTCAATCTGTGTGTGTCTTTTAATCTGAAGTGAGTCTCTTATAGGCAGCATATGTAAGGGTTTTGTTTTCTTTTCCATTCAGCCACCCTATGTTTTTTTTTAAAAGATTTTTTATTGGGGAATTGGGGGGAGGGGAACAGCATTGGGGAACCGGGGAAGGGGAACAGACAAGTTGCTATTCTTTTGTTCTTCAGTCTAGTTGTGGAGGACATCGCTTCACTGACCCATGTTGGTATTATCATTGCGCTCTTCCCAGGTGAGGCAGCTCGGTCGCCAGCCACTGGACAGCCACTCACGGAGGCTCTTGGCAGCTCATGCTGGCTGCCAGCTGCTCACAGTAGCTTTTATGGCAGCCCACTGCAGCAGGGGCTGCAGCGTATGCCGTCCTCAGCGACTCACGGCAGCCCAGCTCCAGGTTGGCTGTTGTTCACCATCTTAGCTGTAGAGGGCAGCATTACTGGCCCTCATGTGGGATCTGAACCGGAGCCCTGCTGCTCAGAGCTGGTGTCCCAAGCCAGCTCTTAACCAACGTGCTACTCGGCCAGCCCAGCCATCCTATGTTTTTGATTGGAGCATTTAATCCAGTTACATGGAAAGCACTTGATAGATATGTAGTTATTGCCATTTTATTATTCATATTTTTTATCTTCCCCCAACCCCCCCATCCTAAAGAAGTCCCTCCAGCTCCCTGTAATACTTATTTGATGGTGATGAACTCCTTTAGTGTTTTTGTTTTTGTTTTTTGTCTGGGAAGCTCTTTATCTCTCCTTCAATTTTAAATGACAGCCTTGCTGGGTAGAGTAGTCTTGGGTGTAGGCCTTTGTTTTTCATCACTTTGAATATTTTGTGCCAACCCTTCTGGCCTGCAGAATTTCTGTTGAGAAATCACCTGGTACTCTTATGGGAGCTTCCATGTAAGTGACTAGTTGTCTTTCTCTTGCTGCTTTTAGGATTCTCTTTGTCTTTAACCTTTGCCATTTTAATTATAATGTGCCTTCTTGTGGGTCTATTTGGGTTCATCCGGTTTGGGACTCTCTGCACTTTCTAGGCTTTTATGTCTATTTCCTTCACCAGGATAGGGAAGTTTTCAGTCATAATTTCTTCAAATAGGTTTTCCTCCTTCTGGTGTTCCTATAATACGAATGTTGTTACACTTGATGTTGTCCCAGAGGTCTCTTAAACTCTCCTCATGTTTTGGATTCTTTTTTCTTTTTGCTGTTCCGATTGGGTATTTTCTGCTACTGTGTCTTCCAAATCACAGATGTGATCTTCTGCTTCATCTAGTCTGCTGGTGATTCCTTCTAGTGCATTCTTCATTTCAGTTATTGTATTCTTCACTTTTGACTGCTCCTTTTTTATGGTTCCTATGTCCGTTTTTATGCTTGCTATCTTTCTGTTGAAGTTCTCACTAAGTTCCTTGAACATCCTTATAACCATTGTTTTGAACTCTGTCTCTGGTAGGTTGCTTGCCTCCATTATGTTTAATTCTTTTTCTGGAGTTTTCTCCTGTTCTTTCAGTTGGGACAGATTTCTTTGTTTTCTCATTTTGGCTGCCTCTCTGTGTTTGTGTCTGTGTATTAGGTAGGGCTACTATGTCTCCCAGTCTTGCTGGGTAGCCTTATGTAGTAGGGATCCTGTGGGGTCCTGGCACAGTCTCCCTGGCCACCTGCTCTAGGTGCTCTGGGAGTGTCCCTTGTGTGGGTTGTGTGTGCCCCCCTGTTGTAGTTGAACTTTGATTGCTGTTGGTATGTCAGTGGGTGGTATTGACCCTCAGGCTGACTGGCGGTGGGGTTTGGACACATCCATACCTAATAGGCTGCTGTGCGAGGGGCTTACCCCATGCAGTGGAATTTGTCCCAGCGGGTTCTGGTGCCTGTTGAGACCGCCCTTTGTGTGTGATCCACTGTGGTCTGAAGCCAGCCTCCAAGTATGTTGATTCTGGGGCCTCTTGGGAGGGGCTTCTGTGCAGGCCCAGATCAGCCACTGCCTGTGAGCAGCTGGGGGACTACCTGGTAGGAGCTACAAAGGGATCCACAGTTGGTCACTGCCTGTGCTTTACCTGGAGGTGCGTGAGAGAGGCCATGCTGTGAAATGAGGATGGCTGCCACCAGTATCAGGTCTGGGGTAGCTCTGCAAAAAGCCAGGACTCTCTGAGGCCTGCTGTCACCTGCTGGCTCCCATAAGTTTCAGCCACTGATAAAGCCTCCTGCAGTAAGCAAGTTGGGTGAGGCAGGGCCTCAGTGTGTCAGCAGAGTGGAGCAGGGGAGCTCACCAGGCCAGTCAGATTCAGATTTGGCCTATGGGGGTGGGCTCAGCACAGGAAAGATGGCGCCGGCCTGCTGACTGCACAGGAGAAGGGCCCCACATAGAGAAAATGGTCCAGTCCTCGGCTGAATTTACACAAGTCAGTCTCTGATATATGTCTCAGAAACCCCCAGAGTCACCGTCCTCTACCAGAGCCCAGGGTGAGTGCCTGCATGGGCCATTTAAGAGAGTGTCTTGGTTTTCCGCTGACTTCTGTCCCACCTGGACAGTGGGAATGCCCATTGTTTTTCACAGCCAGATGTTGTGAGGACCCCTCTTGCCGACACCAGTACTCTGGGCTGGGGAGCCTGGTGTAGGGGCTTGGGGTCTCTCATTCCTTTGTGGGGAACCTCTGTGGCCAAGATATCTCTCCTGATTTTCAACTGCCATAAGTGGGTGTGGAACCAGCCCATTTCGTATCTCTTCCTTTCCTACCAGTCTCGATGTGGCTTCTTTATATCCTTAGTTATAAAACTCCTGTTCAGTTAGACTTCAGATGGTTCTCCAGGTTGATTGTTCTATAATTTAGTTGTAAATTTGATGTGTTCATGGGATGAGGCAAGCATAACATTTATCTATTCTTCCATTTTGGATCTCCTTATTATCATTACTCTAATTTATTCTTTTAAATAGCTGCATTTTATTCCATAGTATTAAAACATTTTCGTGGCTTTTATTTTTATTTTTTTTCAAATTTTGTTTTTCCTTACCCTAGAAAGAAAACTTTGCTCATTGGAGGTATAAATCAGGGAACCTACCAGGATCTGGGCAAAGAAAAGCAATTTATATTGTTCAAATGACATCAGTACAATTGGGAGGGACTATTTTGGGCAGATCTTTTCTATTCAAAATGACTGACACATTTGTTACACTTTTACACATTGTTTTTGTTTAGTACTTTATTGTCCTCATAGGCATAGCAGCTTAAGCTACTAGTAAGAAGTTTCTTAACTTACAGGGTTGTTTTTTTTTCCTCTGAAGTTTTAAAATCTCTCAGATAATATTTGGATGCTCTCAATTAATACAAAATGCTTATGTTTTTAATTTTCATTCATTCATTAAAGATGGAAAATAAGATGTTTATATTAGTTCTGGAAGGAAAATTCCTATTCCTTTAGCCATTTTGATTGTAGTAATGATTTTGAAAAAACTAGAAGTTGTTCCTTTAAAATAAATTTATTCTTAAAAACATAAAAAAATGAATAAAATGAAATAAAATAAACTCGTTCTTTGTTGAATACAAGTGTAGTTTCTTTTCCATGAGGATTTTCTTTTAAGATTGAAACACAGAATTTCTTGAAAAATTAAATGCTAATTTATTGTAAAATTCAGATATATTTTTTCTATTTCTTAATACAGATGCTGCTCAGAAATGATTTTTTTCCTTTTGCCTGTTTGTATAATGAAATCCCTTAATTTAGATCATAAAGGACAAATGCATTTGAATTTTGAAAGTGATCCATTTTCACATATACCAGGGTTTAAGTACATGCGGGATAAAGTGAGGAATTTTTAAATGTTTGCAAAATAATTGCTTTTCTCTGACTATTTCAGGTACAATTATTTGGATATTTAGGATAAAAGCATTTTCCCTCTGTAGATTGTTATTTCAATATGTAACCAAGTTTTAACTTTGATTTTTCAATGTAGACCTTTTTAATGCTTTTAAATTTTAAAAACTGGTCCAAGTGCTTGGAATCTCCTTTAGTGGAAGGTGAGGGGGGGGGCACTAGGGGATAAGATGCATATTTAAAACCCAACACTAAATGCCAACTTAACATTATAGAGTTTTAGTCTACTTTAAGGGTAATTTTTGTGATATTTTCAAGGCATAATTTTCATGTACTTTGTGTAAAATGAGAAGGAAGAGTTAATACAATGAAAAGAAAATTTAAATGTAATGTTGATATCAGGGCTTAGAACAATATGGCTACCTTGACAAAAAGTTGAACCAACCGAATATCCCAGTTAAGTTCCACTTCATTGACTTATTGTACATGGGAGGCTGTTTATTATTGAAAAGTACAGTATTTGGTTGAGATTTAAGCCTGTCATTCTGTAGCTATAAACAGCCTGAAGCTAGGCAGCTGTGTTCTTACAGTGCTTGTTTTAAAGCATAATAGGTAAGCATGTGGGTTTTAATAGGGATGGGTAGATAAACAGTTTTGACAGTAAAATGAAAATCTTGAGAACCAGCCAACCACAATTGTGTTTAAGAATCTCTCATCCCAAATGAAAGGAGTCTGATAGGCTGTGCAGCACATTTTCAAGTTGTGCTGAATATATATTTCATTTTGGGGGGAATATTCTTTTACAACTACCTGATTTCCTTTGTCCACTGCAAAGTGTGCTGAATTTTGGTCTCATCGTAGTGGAGAAGGATGCCTTGCCAAAATCAGCCATATTTATTATCTTTATTTATTTTTTTCAAACATAGTAGGAAAAAGGTTAAATTCTTAGTCTGTTGCATTGAAACTATAAATAATAGATTCTCATTTAATACATTTTCTTTCACATATTTTACTTTGTGTTCTTATTATATAGAAAAGAACTTTCAGAGTCCTGGTGATAAATTTTTCCATAGTGTTTCCTGACTCTCATTTTTCATTAAAATAATGCCTGTAGCTGGAAGGTAAACTAATTAACTTTCTGTTATAGATAACAAAACAGACCCAATGAGAGAAAGTGACTTTTTGCAAGGCCATACAGCCAATTAGCATAGTTGGGACAAGAACCCATTTAATTCTTCTGAGCCAGACCTGAATTGTTTTTATTCTCGTTACATCATGTTGATGGCACTTCCTTTCTCTTTTCCCCCATCTTCCCTTCCTTTTTCCTTCACTGTCTTAAGACCTATACCCCAAGTATCCAGAATTGTTTCTTACTGTGACTTCTTTTCTCTCATACCTGTGATGACTGCATTATGATGACATCTCTTGGGGTGGCCATCCAAAACGTCTTTCTGGTGACTTCTGAGTCCAGCACACTTAGGCCGGGGGAAGGTCAGTAAGAAGTAAGGATTTACTGCTCACAAAGCCCTGCGGTGGTGGTAAAGATGGTGGATGTGGGCTGGAACTCGGGTTGGGCACCTAAGGTACTGCGTTGTGTCATAAAGTGAAAGGATACAGGTGGCACGAATTACAGGTAAGGAGGACATAAATTGTTGGTTATATGATCACTAATGGGTCGCAGTCGGTCAGATACCACTGATTCTGACAACTGAGCTTGCTGTTAATATGAATAAAGGATACAATTTCCATTATCTGTCATCTCTCGTGTCAAATAAGGCAAAGTAACAGACTGACCCACTTCTACTTCATCTCATTAGCTTTATTTTAATTTGAAATCTTTGAGCTATTCTCGAAGGGAAGAGATACCTGCAAGTACTTTTTCCTTTTAGCCTAATGGATATAGGTTATGACTACCCGTTCTTTTGTGGAAGAACTACTTTTGACATGCTTGAAATCTTATTATATGTGGAGGGGTTGGGGATGTTGTTGAGATCCCTCCACTTGAGAGAATCCTGTGTTGTGTCAGTGGCCTTACCGGGAGTTCCCCAAAGCCAGGAGGAAAAAAGCCAGCATTTTGGATATTACCTAAGCAAGGCAATGGGATTGCCATGATCACATGGTTAGCTGTTAATCAGCATACCGGCCATCAGATTTGACCAGTTTTGATAATAAGTGGAGTCCCCTGCACCCTCCACCCCTTTCCCACCTTTTAAATTGGTAGTCTATCTTCTCTTTAGATCTCACAGATAATACAGTAAATAAAATTCCTGTCCTTTGCTTGGCTTACTACAAATTTATTAGGCACACAGGAGGAGATTAGAATAAAGCCAGACCTTATCATTTCAGCCAGATTTCCCCTCAAGAACATTTCCAGTCTCAAGCTCTTCATCTCTTAATCATTGGCAGTAAGGTTCTGAAGAAATGAAAGATTGAGGCAGCTGAGACACTTTTCATTGTTCTGATTTCATTAGACTGTTGAGACCTGCCTAGATGTACCGTCTTTGACAATCAATTATTTCTCTAGAAAGTGATTGTTAAACAGTTCACTGAATTATGGCTTTTTATGCATAACTGTTCTATAGCTCTTTAGGGTTAAGTGAAAAAGCTTATTAAATATCCATTTACAATGGAATCTTTGAAAATGCTAAGTGGAATGCATAATTCATATAGTCTGTCACTAGTACAATGCCAATCAGTTTAGCCAAATATCAAGTAACAAGAAAATGGGAGTAGGTGACAGTCCTAATAGAACTAGTTCTGGGCAGCTGAGGGGTGCAGATAATCAGAAAATCCAAAATAATAGTGACTTAGACAACAGGGACTTGGAAGTTTATGTCTTTCTTGCAAAAAGATCACGTAAACAGTAATGTAGGACTGACATGGTGTTTTACAGAGTCAGGGACCCAGTATCCTTCCATCTTACTGTTTCACTGACTGTTTCCTTCATCATAAAGGTCATCTCAAGGTCCAGTATGGCTGCTATGGCCATCAAATATGCATTCCAGCCAGCAGGCTTTAAACAAGAAAAGTGTGTGCCTACAACTTCTGTTTGTATTTAATTAGCCAAAACGTAGTCACATGACCACATCTAGCTACCAAAGAGGGAAAAATGAAGTCACTGTTCTGGGCAGCTATGTGCCAAGTTTCACATTCTATCACTATGAAGGAGAGTAGGATAGATATTGGGGAGTTTTTCTCATTAATCTCTATGGATCATGCACCTTCTATGGAGACTTTTGTGGCTCAAAGAGTTATTCCCTCTACCAACAAAGGTTTATTGAGCACCTGCAATGTTTAGCATTGTGCTAGGCACTAAGAATTGAACGATTTTATGTGACACAATTTTTAGCTTTAAGAAGTTAGGTTGCATAACAAGAGAACTAGCAGACAATGGAAAATGGTGGAGAAAGCCCTGGGGTTGCAGCTTAAGGACCTAGATAGAGATATTCGATTTGTAATTTATTTGTCCCTTAAAATTATTGATGCCTCAGTTTTCTCATCTGTGCAGAACAGTTAATAATACTTATAATACTGTGAGATTAAAATGATCTTAAGTAAAACAACACATGTTAAATATACTGTATTTTTAAAGGCCCTTGGTACATACTTCCACTTTGCCTTCCAGTAAAGTTGAACCACCTACATCCCCACAAATAGTGAGTACCAATCTGTTTCTCTATACCCTTAGCAGCATTGTGCATTACTGTGTTTTTGCATCTTAGTTAATTTGAAAGGCCAGTGGCTTTCCAGTACTTTTCAGATGTGGAAATCTTTCTTCAAATTAAATGGTAAATGAATGTTAAATATCCCAAAAAACATTTACTTTATTTTTTTTATTAGTTTCAGGTATATAAAACAGCATAATGATTAGGCGTTTATACACCTCACAAAGTGATAACCCCAAGTCTACTATCCATCTGACACTGTACATAGCTGTTAAAATACCATTTACTATATTCCCTATGCTGTACTTTACGTCCTGTGGCTATATGATGTCTGACAATCAAGTTCGTGAACTTGTTGCAATGCTGTTGCTAATGTTGCTAACCTTTTTTGATATCACAGGGATTATTCATTATAAATTTGTACCAGCTGAACAAACAATTAACCTAGTTTACTATTTGTAAGTGCTGAAAAAGCTGCGTGAAAAAGTTAGACCACCTGAACTTTTCACCAACAATTCATGGCTCTTGCATCACAACAATGCACCAGCTCACATGGCACTGTCTGTGAGGGTTTTTAGCTAGTAAAGAAATAATGGTATTGGAACACCTTCCTACTCACCTGATCTGTATTTTTTTTTCCTGTTCTGATTGGGTGTTTCCTACTAGCTTGTCTTCTAAATTTTTTATTTAATCCTCTGCTTCATCTAATCTGCTGTTGATTCCTTCTAGTGTATGCTTCATTTCCATTATTGCAGTCTTGATTTCTGACTGGTTCTTTTTTATGGTTTCTATATTCTTTTTTATGCTTACTATCTCTTTGTTGAAATTCTTTCACCTTTGTTTTTTTTTTTTTTTTTTTTTTTTTTTTTTTTTTTTTTTGCAGAGTCATCCTGGCAGCTCAGCTGGGGCTGGGACTCAAACCAATCTTGCTCAGAGCTCTCACTCTTGAGCGAGCTCTTAACCAACTGAGCCACTCAGCCAGCCCTCTTTGTTGAAATTCTCACTAAATTCTTTAAGCATTCTTATTGCCAGTGTTTTAAACTCTGTCTCTGATAGGTTGGTTGCTTCCATTTCGTTTAGTTCTACTTCTGGAGGTTTCTCCTGTTCTTTTATTTGGGACATGTTTCTTTGTTTCCTCATTCTGGCTGCCTCTCTGTGTTTGCTTCTCTGTGTTAGGTAGATCCCCTGAGTCTCTTAGTCTTTGCCAGGTGGCCTTATGTAATATGTGGTCAATGATGCAAACTTTCTGATCCCCTGTGCATGTGCTCCAGGAATGTCCCTTGTGTGTGTTATGTTATTCCCTGTTAGATTTTAGTCTAGATTGCTTTTCGCACATCAGTAGGTGGGACTGACTCCCTGGCTGACTGACTGTGAGGATTGGCTACCCCCACAGTGTATGAGCTTCTGTGTGAGGGCTCACTCTTCCAAGTGGTGTTCGTTCCCTCAGGCTCTTGTGCCTGTTGAGTTGACCCTGTGGGTGTGCCACTTGTGGGGCTAACCACATAGTGCTCTGGTGTGGTCTGAAGCTGGCCTCTGTGTGTGTTGTCTCTGGTGTCTCTTGGGAGGGGCTCTCATGGAAGCCAATTTCAGCCTTGCTTGTGACCAGCTGCCTGTGCTGGACCTGGAGGCATGTGGGGGTGGCCTTGCTGTGAACCAAGCCTGGCTGCCACCAGTATTGGGCCTGGGGAAGCTTAGCCTAAGACCCAGGGCCCCTATGCCTGTTGCCACCTGCTGGCTGCCTGTAAGGCTCAACCATTGAAAGAGTATTCTTAGGTGTGCAGGCCAGGCTGGTTGACCCAGATTTGAGAGTGCCCCGAAAAATGCAGCCCTAGGTGAGCAGAGCTGGGTTCCAGGGAATTACAAGGTGTGGGCGCTGGTTTTCACAAAGTTAATACAGTTTTTGTTCTTGCACCAGTGCTGGGCCTTTGACCACTTTGCAAAAATGCTCTGAGAACTCTGCTGCCAGCAACCTCTCACCTCAGGCCTATAGGTCCCGTAGAGCTGCCAAGAGAGGCTGTGGTGCAGGGTGCAGCTCACTGCTCACCACCAAAACTTGCTCGGGCCACCTTGGGCTGTCTGCTGCTGTAAATGGCTTCCATAGCTTGTGGGGTGGGGCCGGTCACTCAGTATTCGAGAGTGCTCCGGATGATGCAGTACTAGTTGGGTGGGGTGGTGACCAAGGGCGTCACCAAGGTGGTGTGCATGTGCAGATTTTACTATACCAATATGGTCTCAGATTTGGCTCTTTGGGGGAAGGTTCAACATAGAAAAGATGGTGCCCACCTGTAGGCTACATGTGAGGCAGGTTCCAAACAGAGACAATGGTGGGTCGCTCCAGCCCTCACACTGAAGCTATACAACAGCCTTTCCCTGAATGTACCTGGTGCCTCTCAAGTTGCTGCCCCTCCACCAGAGACCAGGTGAGTGTTTGCAAGCGGGTGAGTCTTTGTGCGGTCCCTTTAAGAGGGTGTCTGGGTTTCCAGCCACCTTCCAACTCACAGGGATAGACAGACAGTCCTCGCTGATGTTCACTGCCAGATGTTGTGGGAATTCCTCTTTCTGGCACAGGAATCCTGGGTTGGGGAGCCCCGTGTGGGGCTGGGACCCTTCTGTCTTTTGGGGGGTACCTCTGCCAAGGAGATGTCCCTCCAGGTCTTCAACCACTATCAGTTTCATGTCTCCGCCCCTCCTACCGGTCTTGATGTGGCCTCTTCTTTATATCCTTAGTTATAGGGGTTCTGTTCAGCTAGTCTTCAGATGATTCTTGAGGTTGATTGTTCTATAATTTATTTATAATTTTGATGTGATCCTGGAAGTCAGTAGGCATAGCATTTACCTAATCCACCATCTTGGACCCTGTCCCCCTCAATATCGCAAACATTTAATATCATGGCAACAGTGTCTCAATTGGGGATGAGGGACCTGGAACCTACTTGCTGGATTCAGGCTCCTACCAGCACATTCTTTGGCCTTTAAGACATTTGTGTATACATTTAGTTAAAAAATTTTTTTCTTAAAGTATAGTTGACATGTATTAGTTTCAGATGTACAACATAGTGATTTGACATTTATATACCTTATGGTGTGATCACCACACTAAGTCTAGTAACCATCTGTCATGGTGCAAAGCTATCACAATATTATCGACTATATTCCCTTTCACTTTTTTTGCCAACCTCCCACCCCTTTTCTCTTTCAACCATCAGTTTGTTCTCTGTTTCTGTGAATCTGTTTTTGTTTTGTTTTGTTTTTATATTCCACATATAAATGAAATCATGTGGTATTTGTCTCTATATGAATTATTTTGTTTAGCATAATAACCTCTAGGTCTATCCATATTGTTGCAAATAGCAAGATTTCATTCTTTTTCATTGCTGTGTAATAGTTCATTGTGTGTATATGTGTATGTGTGTGTGTGTGGACAAAACACATCTTCTTTATTCATTTATTTATTGATGGACACCTAGGTTGCTTCCATGTCTTGTCTATTATTAATAATGTTGCAGTGAACATAGGGCTGTATATGTCTTTTTGAATTAGTATTTTTATTTTCTTTGGATAAATACCCAGAAGTGGAATTGCTGGGTCATAAGGTAATTCTATTTTTATTTTCATTGAGGAACCTCTAAGCCGTTTTCCATAGTGGTTGCACCAATTTATAGTCCCATCAAGAATGCGTGAGTGTTCCCTTTTCTTCACATCATCGCCAACACTTGGTGTTTGTTGACTTTTTGCTAGTAGCCATTCTGACAGGTGTGAGGTATCCATTCAGTTTTCTTGCATGCCTATTATGTCTGGCACTCTATCAAACACTGGGAAACAGCAATGAACAAATGAAGACCCTGCTTTCTTGGGGCTTACATTCTAGAGAGAAGAGGCAGAGAGTAAACAAATCAGTATAATGACTGTCAGGCGGCAATAAGTGGCATAAAAAAGAATAATGCAGGATAAGAGAGATAAAGTATGATGGGCTAGAGAAATATTTAAAACAGATGGCCAGGAAAGGACTCTAAGAGAACCTGGCATTTGAGCGGAGATATGAAGGCAGTAATGGAGCAAGCCGTATAATTCATGTATGTGGCAAGATAATTCCAGGTTGAGGGAAGAAACACTGCACATCTCCCAGGTAGGAATGTTCTTGTGATGTTTCAGGAACAGCAAGGTGGGGGGCTTTGGATGGGGAGTGTGGTAGGAGAGAAAAGTCAGAGATTAGCCAGGCAGTGGTTCTCAGGCTGTCAGCCCCGGCGTTCCTTTTCCATGGCATATACTTTCATATATTTTGTCTCTTTTACGATCCTGAAATAAATGGATAGATAATTATTTACCTACCCATGTAATGTCAAAAGTTAATATATGCTCCATTTGTAATGTAAAGAGAAAATGAGAGTAATTTATCATTAAATTATAATTATAATGACTACACTGGAAGACAAAATGAAGTTGGTAGCTGCTTTTATCTACTGATAATAAATGTGTTTGGGGTAGGAATATAAGTAGCCATAATGTATAAGAATGACCAGAAAATGAAAAAGCAGTGCAGGTGGCACTAGAATCCATGCTAGGATAAATAATAGCAGACTTGACTTATGTGTATTTGATAAGAGGAAATGGGAAAGAGACTCAAATGAAGTAGTGATGTATGCTATGACCAATTAATGACTTTTGAAATGGAGAAAATGGGCTAGGCCTCTTTGTAAGTGCAGTGTCAAAATAAATCCCTGTTGTAACATGGGACAAAGTGTATTTAAAAAACCATATTTTCCAACTTGAAATCTCAACATATGTCAGGACACATTCAGTTTCTGGAACTTAAAAAGACCTTGGAAGCCATGTCTTTTGATAGATGATGAGACTACATGATGGGCTAGAAAAAGAAAGAAAAGAAGACATGAAGAAATAGACCTCTGTGGACAGTTTGAGAGTAAAACAAAAACAACAGTTTATTAAAAATGAAATACATAACTTCAATATGTAATTTTCAGGACAAATTTATCATTTTGCTAAAAATATTTAAAAATTATATAAATTGACAACATATATATTTAAAACTTAAAAAAATTAAATATTTATTATTCCTGTGTTTCACGTGCCTCTGCTAAATTAATTATATTTAGTTCTAAGTTTATAAAATGAACTTCATGTATCTGTACATATTTGTATGCAACTGCCACCACTGCAGAATGAAACGGGTATGTTGTTTTGGTGAATAAACTGCTAGCAGAGTTGCCTTTGGCTGTCCATAGATTCTAAAACGGGAAGGAACTCTTGTTGAAGTCCCAAGAAAACAAAGTACAATCTCCCTTGGATTTACACAGTAGTTGCATTCCTGGAAAATATAGTGTGGGCTAAATAATAGTAATATTTTGTGTTTAAGTATATAAAATGGAGTTAGATTCTGGCCCCAGATACTTCTAAAATGTTTTTCACCCATGTGAAAGCCTTTCCAGACATTTGAAATTTATGCAGGATGTGGGGCATTTCTTTGTTTTGTGGGACTGTCCTGTGAAAAAAAATGTTTCTCCCACCCCTCAGGCAATTTATAAAAGTCCCCTAGGGAGCAGTGTCATCCCTGCTGAGGATCACAGATGTGTAGAGTCTTGTAGGCCATGGTAAGAACTTTGAGTTTCACACTGAGGGAGGGTTAGACGGTTTTGAGCAGAGGCGTGACATGATGTGGCCTTGTTTTAAAATAATCATCTGACTACTTTGTGGACTATAGATTATAGGGGGAGGAATGGTGGAAGAAGGAAGACCAGTTAGGCTTATTGCAATAATCCAGGTGAGAGATGATGGTGGCTTGGGCTAACTATGGTGATGGTGGTAGAAAGGAGGTGAGAAATGGTCTGACTCAGCATACATTTAGAAAGTTGCTTATGGGTTGAATGCATGGAGAGTGAAGAGTCAAGGATGACTCCATGATTTTTGATGGGTGAAGCTAACTGGCAGAATGTACTTTTTAGTTTCTGAGATTTTTTTTTTTTTAAAGATTTTATTGGGGAATCGGGGAAGGGAACAGACAAGTTGCTGTCCTTTTGTTCTTCAGTCTAGTTGTGGAGGACGTTGCTTCACTGGCCCATGTTGGTATTATCATTGCGCTTTTCCTGGGTGAGGCAAATGGCTTGCCGGCCATTGGACAGCCGCTCACGGCGGCTCACGGCAGCTCACGAAGGCTCACACCAGCTGCCGGCCAGCTCCACTGCAGCCTACGCTGCCACCGGTGACTCAGGGCAGCCCAGTTCTAGGTCGAACTGCTGTTCACCATCTTAGCTGTAGAGGGCGCAGTGGGATCCAAACCTTGGCCCTGCTGCTCAGAGCTGGCCTCCCAAGCCAACTCTTAACCAACGCGCCACTCGGCCGGCCCTAGTTTCTGAGATTTTGACGGCCAAAGATGAGTCAGGTTGTGGGGTTGATTTTGGACATGTTAAGTTTGGGATGCTTCATATACTTCCAAGTGGAGATGTCAAATAGGCAGTTATAATTCTAGGGTTCAGGGAGGAGGTTAGAGCTTGAAAGATTGGGATTATTTGTGATCAGATGATAATTGAATTCATTAAACTAAAAGATAGCCAGGGGAAAAGTGTAGCCGGAAAGGAGAAGAAATTTAAGGACTGAGCCTAGGGGCATGCCGTTGTTTAGAGGCAGAGAGAAGAGGTGGAAAGATCAAAAGAAACTGAGAAGGAGAGCCGGGAGAAGGGCTATGGTGTCTTGGAAACCAAGTGTAGAAAGTATTTCCATAAGGATGCAAGAACTGTGTCAAATCCTGCAAAGTCAAGTAAGATGAAGACTGTAAGGTTTAACCATAACATTATAATGATATAATTTAACTACACTCACACATCCCTGTCTTACAGATTTTATTGTTCTTGTGAATGGTCTTTTCTATGTACAGTTTAAATTATTACCATATTGGTTTTAATGTCGATCTTGTATCTCATAGCCTCTCTGAACTCCCTTATTTGTTTTAATAGTTTGCCTATAGAATATTTCTGTTTAATAAAATTGGTGTTTAATGAAAGTAGTGCTAGTGAACATCCCTGTTTTATTCCTGACTTTAAAACAAAGGCTTGGTTCTTAGTGTCACCACTATGTTTACTGTCGCTTTTTGATAGATATTCTTTATTAGGTTCACTTACTTTCTCAGCTTGCTAAGAATTTTTATCATGAAAGAGTGTTGAATTTTGTTGAATATTTTTTCTGCTTCTATTGAGATAATCATACTTTTCCTCCTTAATCTGTTATTGTGATATATTAATCCATCTGAGTTATCCTTGTGTTGTGGGAAAAATGTTCTTGGTTATGTTATAGTATGTGTTTACACACTGAGAATTTCTATTAGGGTTTTTGCGTTTGTGTTCATACATGAGATTGGTGAACACTTTTTTCCTTGTACTGCTCTTGTCCGTTTTTGGTATCAAGATTCTACTAGCTGCATAAATTGGATGCTTTCTATCTTTTAATGTTCTCTAAAAACAGCTTGTATAAGAGAGGGATTATTTGTTCCTTGAAAGTTTGGTAATTTTCACCTGTAATATTGTCTTGGCTGGTGTTTTGGGTAAACATATATATTTTTTATTATTTCAGTTTTTTTTTAAGAAGAACCAATATATTTTAATATAACAGTCCAAAAATTTATTGATACAGTTTCAGATGCCACATTGCAACTAACCTTTAAGAAACTCCACTTGTTGAATCTTGGTATAATATTAAAGAATATCTATTGGGTTGTTGGAAAAGTCATGATGCATGTTTGCAACAAATGGCACTAGTTCATTTTTGGAAGTACTAGAGTCATTCGCATCTATGCTATAGCTATGTCATTTGACAGCTGACAGTTCTAGCTTCATTCTAAAAAAAAAATTGAGCGATTTGGTTGAGTTTTGGAGATTCTACAACAAGTGGAAGATGGAAGACCAAACTGTGCATTTTTGCCATATTTTACTGTTTTACTTCCATAAAGGGAAGAACGCATGTCAAGCTTGTGAAAAGTTGCATAAAGTTTACAGTGACAATGCTCTACAAGAATGTCAGTGCCAACGATGGTTCACGAAATTCTGTGCTGGTGATTTTGATCTCAACGACGCTTCTCGGTCAGAGAGGCCCACCGAGGTTGATGATGACAAAATAAAGGCATTGATCGAGTCAAACCCACATTACACAACATGAGAGATTGCAGAAACATTGAACATCCATCATTCAAGGGTTCATGATCACCTGAAGAAGCTGGGATATGTAAGCAAGCTCGATATTTGGGTTCCATATGAACTCAAAGAAGTTAGTTTGACAGCCCATATAAACATCTGCAGGGCCGGCCGAGTGGCGCGATGCTTAAGAACTGGCTTGGGATGCCAGAGGGCCCCGGTTTGGATCCCACATATGAGGGCCAGTGACACTGCCCTCCACAGCTAAGATGCTGAACAACAGCTCAACCTGGAGCTGGGCTGCTGGGAGTCACTGGCGACGGCGTAAGCTGCAGCCCCTGCTGCAGTGGGTTGCCATGGGATACCGTGTGTGGCCAGCAGCCAGCGTGAGCGGCCAGCAGCTGCAGTGAGCGGCGGTCCAGAAGCTGACGACTGATCTACCTCACCAGGGAAGAGCGCAATGATGGTGCCAACTTGGGCCAGTGAAGCAACGTCCTCCACAACTAGATTGAAGAACAAAACGACAGCAACTTGTCTGTTCCCCTCTCCCCAATTCCCCAGCACTGTTCCCATCCCCTCAATTCCCCAATAAAAATCTTTAACAAAATAAAACAAAACAACAACAAACAAAACATCTGCAATATGCTCATTAAATGTGAGGAAAATGATCCTTTTTTGAAGTGACTGATAACTGGTGATGAGAAGTGGATTGTTTACAACAATGTGATGCGCAAACGGTCTTGGTCCCTACATGATGGTTTGCCTCAAATGACATTGAAAGCAGACATTCATCAGAGGAAGGTTATGCTCTCAGTGTGGTAGGATTTTAAAGGTGTCGTGTTTTTCAAGCTCCTACCAAGGAACCAAACAATGAATTTGAATGTGTATTGTCGGCAATTGGACAGTTTGAATGAATCCATCATCCAGAAACGTCCAGAACTTGTTAATTGTAAAGGAGTTGTGTTCCATTGTGACAACACAAGACCACACACAAGTTTGATCACCTGTTAAAAATTATTGGAGCTTGGATGGGATGTATTTCCACACCCACCATACTCGCCTGACCTCGCGCTGTCAGACTTCCACTTGTTTTGCTCTCTTCAAAACTCCTTGTGTGGTATAACGTTCAATTCAGATGAGGCTGTAAATCAGCACCTTGTTCAGTTTTTGCAAATAAAGACAGGTCCTTCTATGAACGAGGAATTATGAAGCTCACTGAAAGATGGCAAAAGGTTATCAGACAAAATGGGCAATATAGCATTGATTGATCTTTGTTCTTTATATAAATAAATGACCTTTGAAAAACATAGACAAAATGTGTCATGACTTTTCCAACAACACAATACAATTACCTGAAAAGGCTATTAATATACTCCTCTGTATTTCAACTACCTAACTGTATGAGGCCAGATTTTCCTCATGTATTTCAACTAAAACAAGCTATCTTAACACATTGAATACAGAAGCAAATATGAGAAATCAGCTGTCTTTTATTAAGTCATACATTAAAGAGATTTGCAAAAATGCAACAGTCCCATTTTTCTCACTGAAGTTTTGGAAAATATATAGTTATTTTTTCACTTACATTTTTGTTTTAAGATTTTTATTTAAAACATAGTTAGCATAAAATATTATACTAATTTCAGGTATATACAATAGTTATTCAACATTTGCATGCCTAAATAAATGATCACCATGATAAGCCCAGCAACCATCTGACACTGTACAATGCTATCACAATGTTATTGACTATATTCCCCATGTTGTACATTACATCCCCATGACTTATTTGTTTTATACTTGGAAATTTGGACCACTATTGCCCTTCAAGTCCCCCCCCTTTTCAATTACAGATGACATTCAAAATTATTTTACATTAATTTCAGGTGTACAGCATATGGTTAGACAATTATATAATTTAAGAAGAGATCCTCCTGACTAGTATCCACCTGGCACTACACATAGTTATTACCACAATATTGATTATATTCCCTATGCTTTACTTTATATCCCCATGACTATTTTATAACTACCAATTTGTACTTCTTAATCCCTTCCCCTTTTTCACCCACCTCCTCAAACCCCTCCCATCTAGCAACCGTCAAAATGCTCTCTGTGTCTGAATCTGTTTCTGTTTTGTTTGTTTATTTTGTTCTTTAGGTTCTACATATAAGCAAAATCACATTGCATCTTTCACTGTCTGACATACTCCACTTGGACAGTACCCTCCAGGTCCATCCGTGCCTCAGCAAATGTCAAGAACCATCTCCTTCCATGGCCAAACAGTATTCCATTGTATACGAAGTCTGCCAATTATGTTCGTGAACTCATCCTAGAAAAAGTGCTACATACCTCATTGCTGAATATCACTAGGGTCACCTTTGAAGTACTCCCCTTGGGAAGCTATGCACTTATGCCAGTGCCTAGTGCACCCTTCAAAGCAATTTTGGAACTGTTTTTCTGGCATGGCCATCAGAACTGTTGTTGTATTACCCTTGATGTCCTAAATGTCATCAAAATGTCTTCCTTTCAATATTTTCTTTATCTTTGGGCAAACAAAGAAGTCATTGGGGGCCAGATCAGGTGAGTAGTAGGGAGGGTGTTCCAATACAGTTATTTGTTTACTGGCTGAAAACTCCCTCACAGATAGTGCCGTGTGAGCTGGTGCATTGTTGTAATGCATACACCTTTCTTATGCCAACATTTTCAGTTAAGATTTTCCTGTTTCTCTATTGATGTTTACTGGGTCTGCTTCTCAATCAGCTGACAATTTCAATGCATAATTCGACAAATTTTTGCAATGTTTTTGTCAATTCTATTTGCTACTGGCTGCTCTGACCTCTCTTCATTAGTGACGCGTTCTCTCCCCTCAGAAAAATGTTTAATCCATTTGTACACTGCCGTTTTCTTCATGCCATTATCCCCATAAACTTGGACTAACGTGTCCCTGATTTCACTTCCATGCTTGCCAAGTTTAACAAGAAATTTAATGTTTGTTTGTTGCTCTAATTCAAGCTCAGACATTCTCACGATGGCACACAAAAACACAAAACAATAATGAATGCCACTCAGCAAGACACCGCCACATGTGGACACGAAAACAGCTGTGAGACACTGATATACCAAGGTTATGAAACCTTACTGAGCTATTTGTACAGTGCTGCCAATCTAAGCGCATGGTGGCAAGTTCGCAAACTTAATTGTCAGACCTCGTATATGTACCACCTCCTCTTTATCCATTCTTCCATTGATGGATACCCAGGCTGCCTCCACATCTTGGTCATTGTAAACAGCGCTCCATTAAACATATGAATGCACGTGTCCCCTTGAAGTAGAGTTTTGGGCTTCTTCAGATAAATACCCAGAAGTGGTATTACTGGGTCTCTGTTTCTTGTTATAGCCTTTGTTTTAAAGTCTATTTTGCCTGGTATAAGTATTGCTGCTCTAGCTTTTTTTTTTTCCCCATTTTCATGAAATAACTTTTTCCATCCCTTTACTTTCAGTCTGTATGTGTCTTTCAATCTGAAGTGAGTCTTTTGTAGGAAGCATATGTAAGGGTCTTGTTTTCTTATCCATTCAGTCACCCTGTGTTTTGTATTGGAACATTTAATCCAGTTACATTGAATGCAATTGTTAATGGATATATAGTTATTGCCATTTTTATTATTCATATTTTTGATCCCCCCCCGCCCCCCCATCTTAAAGAAGTCCTTCTAGCTCCTTATAATACTGGTTTGGTGGTGAATGAACTCCTGTAGCTTTTTCTTGTCTGGGAAGCTCTTTATTTCTCCTTCAATTTTAAATATTAACCTTGCTGGGTAGAGTAGTCTTGGTTGTAGGCCTTTGCATCACTTTGAATATTTTGTGCCAATCCCTTCTGGCCTGCAAAATTTCTGTTGAGAAATCACCTGGTAGTCTTATGGGGGCTTCCTTGTAGTAAATAATTGCTTTTCTCTTGCTGTTTTTAGGATTCTGTCTTTGTCTTTAACCTTTGCCTTTTTAATTGTAATGTGTCTTGGTGTGGGCCTGTCTGGGTTCATCCTGTTTGGGACTCTCCGTACTTTCTGAGCTTGTATGTCTATTTCCTTCACCAGGTTAGGAAAGTTTTCAGTCATTATTTCTTCAAATAGGTTCTCAATCCCTTGTCCCCTCTCTTCTTCCTCTAGTATTCCTATGATGTGAATGTTGTTACACTTGATGTTGTCCCAGAGGTCTCTTAAACTCTCCTCATTTTTTTGGACTCTTTTTTCTTTTTGCTGTTCCAATTGGGTATTTTCTGCTACCTTGTCTTCCAAATCACAGATTATGGGCTGCTTTGTGGGGGACTTACCCCATGGAGTGGGATTTACCCCAGTGGGCTCTGGTGCCTGTTGAGACTGCCCATTGTGTGTGCTGCTTGTGGGGCTAATTGGGTAGTGCTCTGCTGTGGTCTGAAGCCAACTTCCAAGTATTCATATGTTGGTTCTGGGGCCTATTGGGAGGGTCTCCAAACATGGCCCAGGTCAGCCACTGGTTTTATTAGCCGGAGACTACCTGGTAGGACCTACAAAGTGATCCATGTTTGTTCACTGCCTGTGCTGTACCTGGAGGTACATAGGGCTGGCCACACTGCAAATCAAGGATGACTGTCACCAGTACTGGGTCTGGGGTAGCTCTGCCAAAAGCCAGGACATTCCAAAGCCTGCTGCCACCTGCCGGCTCCCAAAGCCTCCTGCATTAAGCAAGTTGGGTGAGGCAGGGGCTGAGTGAGTCAGCAGATTGGAACAGCAGAGCTCACCAGGCCAATCAGATTCAGATTTGGTCTGTGAGGGCGGGCTCAGCACAGGAAAGATGGTGCCTGCTAGCCGCATGGGAGAAGGGCCCCACCCAGGGAAAATGGGGGCCATCTCTTTAGTTCTCCCTCACCCTGAAGTTACACAACTCCATCTCTCACTAAATGTCTCCAACGCCCCCAGAGTCACCGTCCCACTGCCAAAGCCCAGGGTGAGTGCCTGCACGGGCCCTTTAAGAGCATGCCTGGATTTCCCTGCAGCCTTCCATCCCCTCCCCGCCCCCCCGCCCTCCCCCCAGTCAGAATCCCCACTGTTTTTTGCAGCCAGATGTTGTGGGGGCTACTTTTCCTGACACCAGCACTTGGGGCTGGAGAGACTGGTGTGGGGGGCTGGGGTCCCTCTCTTCTTTGGCGTGGAACCTCTGGCTGAGATATCTCTCTCAATTCTCAACTGCCACACATGGGTCTGGGCCCAACCCATTTCACATCTCCACCATCCTACTAGTTTCAACGTGGCTTCTTCTTTATATCCTTAGTTACAAAACTTCTGTTTAGCTAGACTCAAGATGGTTCTCCAGGAGGTTAAATGTTCTATAATTTAGTCGTAATTTTGATGAGTTCACGGAATGAGGCAAGCACAATGTTTATCTACTCTACCATCTTGGATCTCTTTTCTTTATCTCAGTTTCTTTAATGGATATTAATTTGTTCAGGCTTTAAATTCCCTCTATGTCCCAGGTGAATTTTGTGACATGTGTTTCTAGACAATAATTCTTTTTATCTGTTTCCCCACATTTATTGGCGTGAAGTTATTCATAGATTATTGCTTCTTATTTTGTGGCTTAGTCTTTTGATTTTATAGCTGTGGTGTCTGTCTCAGCATATAGTGGGTATGCATCTCAGTCTCCAAACACAGATGTGCAAGAAATATGTTTATTTCTCTAGAACTCAATTTAGTCTTTATTTGGAGTTTTCATTTCATCAGTACCATAGAAATTTGATCTTAGGCAATTTGGAGATCCCTTCTCCATTCCTGGGATATTTACAGAGTTTCTTAAGGTCATGTGCCATGCTGACATTTGCTGAGACAGCCATACTTCCATCTGGTGGTACGCTTAGGTCTCATTGGGAAAGGGAGTCTTGTGCACGCAGTTTTTTGATTCCCATTCATCTCATAAGAATGGGCCTTGCGCCTGGGACACTTCCTTACCAGGGGATAAGGAGTCTTCACAGCATGTGCTGGGCTTGTAGCCTTGTGTGGGAATGTCTTTTCCTGTTTTAGACTCAATGTGTGCTTCTTTGTTTTGCTTAAGTGTTTGTGTGTGTGTCATATGGCACCTGGCCAGCCCCACTACAACATCTGTCCCCTGAAGGGAGGGGATGGGACCCTTCATTTCGCAGAGCAAGAGGGGTGTGTTGAAGGCCAGTGGTTTTGCATTGGCTGTAGGGAGGGACCTGCTGGCCATGGTGGACCGATGGCCGCTACTAAAGCTGATCTTGCTCTGTCTCGTCTTTATGTAATATTGTTCCATCCAGTGTCTGACTGTGTTTTCTCTGACAACTCCAGTACCAGGATGTAGTAGGCAGAAGTGTTTGGACTATTACTCCTGATAATAGGCAACAGATGCCATGTACTGGATAGATCTCCATCATCAGTCCGCACAGAAGTCATTTTACTTTTCTCAAGCTATGCTGGGGCTTGGTAAACTCTGCGAGATTATGTAATACTCCATCTGCCTCGACACTCCCACGTGGCCGTGTCTTCACCGGGATCTTGCTCCTTCTTGACTTCTCCATAGGAAGTGTTCTCAGCTCTTTTCTGCTTGTCAGTCACACAAACACACCTTACTTCCTTTGGGCTTAGCCCTGGGGTGCTGGGTGTGAGCCTCTATCCTGGGGACCCAGCAGCATTTAGGTTTTCATTACCTCCCTGCAGACTTCCTCTGGCTCAGGAATTTAGTTATGTTCTAGCTGCAGTGGGAGGAAATATAACTGAAACAAACTCATCTTGGTTTTGCCTAAATCCATTGTCATTGTTCTGTGTTCTTTTGTTCCACAAGATTCCCAGATTTCTGAAACCTGAAAGCCAGAGAATGACTCTTGTTGTATCATTTTATGTTATCATTTTACCTGAGGTTATGGGCCCAAAATGGCCAAGTTGGGTGCAAGGGGAACACTGGGTTTGTGGGTTGAAGGGAAAGCTCAACGGGTACTTTAGAATTCCCTCTTCAGAACTGTCCTCTGACAGGTGAAGAGACAGAGTCTCAGAGAAGAAACTGATTTGCCGAGGTCACGCACGTACAGTTAGTGGTGGAGCAGAGACCACACTCCAGATACCCTAACTACTGCTCTTCAGTGCTTTCATGCTACATATTGCCTAACAGTTATTTAAAGTACACATGGAGTTTAGGCTCTATAACCCAAGCATATTTTACGTAGATTTTAAAATACACTGTAACTGCCATCATGAGGGTCTCTTAGCAAATGAATCATGTTAGATGCTGAATTTTCTTAATAATTACAGATTCAGCCCTTTCAGGACAAAGAGGCCCTTTTTAATGTTTACTTTTTCATTGGAAGTGTTGTCTAAAATCTGTTATACTTTTTCCCTTTGTAAAAACAGGCGCAACTTGTTCCTCTTAGCATTCCCATTACCCAACTCAGGTGTGCCCTGGCAGAGGCGTCAAGTTGACCTTTTGCTTGAGGATAAATGGCACCATTTTGGATGTTGGTTGCTTATACTATGCTACACTATAGTGATGCCCAAAGTCTTTTTGGGTGAATGAAATGTTTGCCTCACCCCCTATATTCAGCTGTGCTTTGACTTCTTTCGTTTATTTTTTTTTAGTTTTTTAAAAAATAATTTTTGTTTCCTCCTTCCCACCAGGCTGACTGTGTTTTGCAATTAGTATTTCAGTACACTGTAAGTAGCCCCTCTTCTATTCTGCCCTAGGGTTCGAAACTAGATAAGTAAGCCTGGTAATATTGTTTGTAAAGTGAGAGTAAATAGCCTCTGAGAGAGGGCCTCAGCAGCTCTTTCCTATGGGAAAGTGTGTGAGCTTCCTCTGCTTGGGCCTTGGCTGACATCTCTTTTGCCTGCGTGAAGGCTTTTTTTTTTTTTTTTGCTTACATCCGGCTTCCTGTCTTTGCTAGATCCGTGAGGTGGCAGGATGTCTGCATAGGGACTAGGTGAGAAATAACTGCTTTTTTTTTCTTTTCTTTTTTTTATTGATTCAGAGATACTGTGAAAATATTTTGCATTTGAATAAGCCACATTCTTAGCATAAACCTATTAATTAGATATGTTGCAAATCAGAATAAAAAATAACTGTAGAACCACAGAATACCTTTGGGCAATTTGATTATTTAAGATGCAAACGTATATACCTCTGACCTTGGGGGCTTTTTGAACCACAGTTGTCAGTTTAAACAAAACTCCAAACCTAATTAAACTTTTGTTGGATGGGGTGCTAGTTTGAGAACTGGTTGGACAGCATTTAAAACTTAATGACGCACTTCTTCCCCAGAAAACAAATAGAAATACTGATACTTAGTGCATATATTCTTTAAGGCTAACCATAAAGGTCTTTGGTTTATACTTTCTGGAAAATGGAGAACAATTTCCTGCATACAAATTAAATGTAATGTTTACAAATTTTCTTCACATAGTTGTTACATTGTAAACTTGGGGTGAAGCTATTTTCTTCCAGGCTCCTCTCCTCCCCTCTTTCCTCTCCTCTTATTTTCTTTTTCTTCCTCTCATCCTTTCCTTTCTTTCTCCCTCCCCCCCCCACCTAAATACAATTTATAAGTTGTTAGTTTCTTGTCAGTATGTAGTTGAATATTTAAGTAAACATAGTCTGCCTTTTCAATATTGGCTCTTAGAAGAAATTGAATGTTTATATATTTTTTTAATCCATGATTAACTTTTGGGCCATTTATGAAAACACCGAATTTTCCTTTAATAAATGTTTACCTAGCGCCTTCAAGGTGCCAAATATTAGGGATATGTATATATATATATATATATATATATATATATATATATATGTTTATATATGTATATCCATTATACATATATAATATATATGATATGTATGCAATATATATCATATATATATATTACATAGGTTTCATATATGTGTATAATTATATATACAGAATATTTCTGTATGTGGGTTGTTTCATATGACTCAGGTATAGAGTGCAAGGTTGGTGCCAAGCCATGTGGGATGAAGTTGGAGAGGCCGGCGGTGGCCAGCTTGTGGCCATGGAAAGGAGTTTATGTTTGATTCTGATGGCATTGGGATACCACTGAAGGATTTTAAACAGGGGGGCGATGTGATAAAATGAATGTTTTATAAAGATCATTCTGGTGACAGTGCCAACATGGACTGGTTGGAAGCAAGAGTTAGGATGCTGAAGGCTTAATCCAGAAAGAAATGAAGAGGGCCTGAATTAAGGTATGGCAGAGTGGCTGGACAGCAGGGCCCAAATGAAACAGATAGCAAGAGATAATCAGGTGATGGACTCAGAAATTGGTGTTGAAGGTGACAGTAAGCCATTAGGTTGAACCATAAGAAATTGCTGTTTTTATAGGTAAAAAACGATCAAATCAGCAATTTCATATGGTCCAACTTAATCCATTGCAGCAGATTGAGGGGTGATGGTGAGGACCTGACCAGAGAATAATTTGCAATAAGACAGGCTGTGATGGAAAGAAAGGAAATTGGACTATACTGTAAGAGGTTATATAAGGATTTTCTTTGAAAGGATGTTTGTATGCTGAGGGGGAAAACCTCAGGGAGAGAGAGGGATTGAAGATACTAGAAGAAGTGGATTTAATGTTGTTGTTTATTTTATTGCTTTATTTTAAATTCTTATCTTGGTGTAAGTAATGCATAAACAGTTAAAAAAATCGTATAGTACAATAGGCTTATATAACAGTTCCTTGGCAAATCTTTCTATACAACTATTTTCCAACCTTTTAGCTGTTTCATCTTATATATATATCTGTATATTTCTGAATCATATTTTAATGCTGCTAAGTTTCTAATTCTTCTCCATATTCCATAGCATCTATTGATTTCCTATTATGTAATATAACGATTTAACTTAGTGCTCTTACCATCATCCATCCACTGATATTACATACACTTTCCTACCTTTTTAGTATAGTTAATCATAATTTTTGGTATTTGTAATATTTAGGAAGCTATCACAGGTAACATTTCATCTCTTGAGTAACTTCTTTTTCCTAGAGTTGATGATTGCATAGTTCCCCCTTCACCCCCAATTACTTACTTTTCTATCTATACATCACTAATTGATCCCTAAGCTCTTTGATGCAATCTTAAATATCAACTGAACATGCTCAGACGCATTAGATAATCTCTCATGTCCTTTTTTAACGACATTCCTCTTGGAGCTCTTTGATTTCCTGGTACAATTGAGATTCATTACTCTTTGGGCCATTACCTAGCTGGCATTTGCCACCATCATCTGCTGATTGGAGCCCATGTTTTCTTCTTTCTTGATTTACCATCTACCAGGAAAGGATACATGGGGAGGTTTTTTGTTTTTTTTTTTAAGATCTCATCTCTGGAAATTTTATCATTTTACCTTCACCAAAAAACAAAAAGTTTTCTCATAGACTGCTAGGTTGGAAATCATTTCACTTAGATTTTTGGAAGCATTGTTCCATCATTTAACAACTGTGGTTGCAAGTGAGAAATCCAGTGCTGTTTTACCCCAAGTTTTATGGAATTTCACAAGGACATGACTTGACATAGTTCCATTATTATTCATTTGTGGTGGACCCTGAGTAGCTCTTTCTATCTTCCTCCCTACCTCCCTTCCTTTATTTTTTTTTTAAATTTTAACCATTTTATTAAAACAACCCCCCCCCACAAAAAAAACCCAAACAGTTCACCCATTGTTTTCCACCCTCAGGTCTCTCCTCTGACAACCACCAATCTGTTCTCTGTATCTATGATTTTGGTTTTTGTTTTGTTTTTTTAGATTCTACATATAGAAGAGATCATATGGTATTTGTCTTTCTCTGTCTGCCTTATTTCACTTGGCATAATGTCCTTGAGGTCCATCCATATCCATATTGTTCCAAGTGGCAAGATTTCATTTGTTTTTAAGGCTGAGTAATATTCCATTGTGTGTGTGTGTGTGTGTGTGTGTGTGTGTTTGTGTTTGTGTATGCCCATACAACAATTTTTTTTATCCATTCGTCCACTAGTGGACACTTAGGTTGTTTCCATAGCTTTGCTATTGTAAATAGTGCTGCAGTGAACATGGAGATGCACATATCTTTTCAAATTATTGTTTTTGTTTTCTTTGGATAAATACCCAGAAGTGGAATTGCTGGATCATATAGTAGTTATGTCTTTAATATTTTGAGGAAACTCCATACTGTCTTCCATAGTGACTGCACCAATTTACATCCCCAAAAACATTGCACAAGGGTTTCCTTTTCTCCACATCCTCACCAACACTTGTTATTTTTT
>NW_017731440.1:1544575-1545561 GCF_001890085.2 Hipposideros armiger | reverse complement strand
TTGGCAGCATGGAGGGGGATCTAGGGAGGCTGTTTTTACCCCCAATTGCACCCTCACTTTTGGAGATTGATACTTTCAATTCCTAAATCTTTGTGAGATTCTGTAGTATGAATTATTTTGCTTCTGGGCTTTCATTGTTGTAAAATGTGGTTAGCTTCAATAGAAAGTTTATATATATATATATATATATATATATATATATATATATGTTTTTTTTTCTGTCTTTGTGAGTGACCAAACTGCATATGGGCAGCAGGACGAGATACTATATTTTTATTATTATTATTATTAGTTTCAGGTGTTCAAAACAATGTAATAGTTATACATTTCACCCCTCACAAAGTGACATCCCCCTCCCTGAATCTATTGCCCCTCTGATGTCATATATATCTACTGCAATTCCATTGACTCTATTCCCTATATTATGTATTAAATTATAGTTGACATACAATATTATTCAGCTTCAGCTTCAGGTGTACAGTGCAGTGGCCAAGCATCTACACCATCCATGAAGTGGTCTCCCTAAGAAGACATGTGCCCATCTGACACACTACAAAATATTTCTTTTTAAATTTTTATTAAATGTATTGGGATGACATTGGTTAGTACAATTATACAGGTGTACATTTCAAGTGTACATTTCTATAATGCATCATCTATATATCGCATTGTGTGTTCACCACCCAGAGTCAGTTCTCCTTCCATCAACATATATTTGATCACGTTTACCCTCATCTACCACCCCCTCTCCCCACTTACCCTCTGGTAACCACTAAACTGTTGTCTGTGTCTATGAGTTTTTGTTTGCCTTGTTCATTTTTTGCTTTCAGTTTTATATCCCACATATGAGTGAAGTCATATGGTTCTTGACTTTTTTCTGTCTGACTTATTTTACTTAGCATAATAATCTCAAGATCCATCCATATTGTCACAAAATGGCAGTATTTCATCTTTGCTATGGCAGAGTAGTATTCCATTGTGTATAT
>NW_017731440.1:1540337-1541685 GCF_001890085.2 Hipposideros armiger | reverse complement strand
CCCCTGATCACTCCTCTGAGGTTTATTCATCATGACTCGAATTGTGAAGGGGCCTCAAATACTTTGAACAGGAACCAGCAAAAGACTCTGGTTTCCCAGGAAATACAAAAACAAACATTAATCTGATGTTATCACCACCCAATATTTCATTCACGGGCATTCATAAGGGACGTTGATACAAAATCGCTCCTCTTTAGAGTGCACAGTTGAAGGCTTCACGTCTTCAGACTCTTAACCGTCTACCTTAACTTCAGTTTGTTGGTTTTAATAAATCTGTAAAGTTGGAATGATAACAACTACCACATGGGTTTCTTGTGAGAACTAAATGAAATAATTTTTGTAAAATTTTCACCAAGGCACACTGTAAGTGCTCAAAAATTGTTCGCTTTCATAAGTCCATGGTACCTTCTTTTGCTTATCTCTTGTCAAGTATCTAACCATTGGGAGTGGGTTGAATTTTTTGGAAACAATCAAATGCCATTTAAAGCAACTTCTTCGTCACATCGATTGAATACTTTGATTGTTGTGAAGCCACTGTGGGTCAAAAAGCCAGGGGGTCTCAGTGAAGAAGAAGACAAATTTTTTCCTGTGGATGGAAAATTGTTTCTGCAGGCAATTCCAAAAACTATAGAAGTATAGAACTTCGGAATGGAATCCTTCAAGTAGTTGACAACCCTGAGGATGCAAATAAAAATAAGCTATGACTCAGCATTAATGCAATCACAAAACACCTTTGAGCAGCTACTGTATGCCAGGCACTGTGGTACAGTCTCTGCCCTTATGATCTGGTGGGAGAGACAGGCTTCAAACACTAACTATTTTGTAAGCCACATCGTGCTATGATTGTGCTATGGATAGATGTTAGGAATGTCAGTGTGTGTGTGTATATCCCATCAATTTGATTTGAGAGCAATGACCTGACAGTAGTGTGAAGAATGAACAGCTATGATAGGAAGTTGTGAAATTGGTTGTGAGTTATAATAATCATGAGGCTGCAGTGGATATTCCGGAGATACATAGGCAGACATTTACTGATTTGGTGACGAACTGGATTGGGGAGGGGAGCGATGTCAGGGATGGCTCCTCCTTTCTGTCATCTGGCTTCTTTGGGATGCCATTCCAGAGATGAATACCAGGAGAAAACCAGTTTCTTGAAATCTGTAAGGAACTAGAGGTGGTTGATGTTGATTTCAAGAGTTAATCCAAATTCTAATTCTCTTACATGTCACATGGAAACCTTTTTTTTTTTTTTAAAGGTTTTATTGGGGAATTGGGGAAGGGGAACAGACAAGTTGCTGTCCTTTTGTTCTTCAGTCTTTTTGTGGAGGACGTCGCTTCACTGGCCCAT
>NW_017731440.1:1528766-1538242 GCF_001890085.2 Hipposideros armiger | reverse complement strand
TTTTATGACTGTGTTGCTATAAAGAGAAACACAATCCAGGCTGTATTCATTATTACACGTTAATCATCATTATTGTTTTTTTCTTCTTATTTTAAAAGAAATGAAAACATTTTTGTAGGTCCTTAATGTATAATGGGCCTGAGGCACTGAACTCACTGAGTCTACTGGATAAATCAGCCCTGGTTAGGGCAGGGGGATTGGGTTGGGGGAGGGGGGTTATTCTTCATCTCTTAGTGGGACAGTGTTAATTAATCCTTTCATTGTCTACTTATAGCACCTGTGGCGCCCCCTCTGCACCGTTCCCCTCCCCAGGCCCAGCACATACCTACTGTGAATCAGACTTGAGTCCCATTGGGCTGGACCACCAGACAAATCTGAGACAGAATTGTCTCCTCACTCAGAAGACCAAGGCTTTTCTTTGGGATTCTGCTCATCATGCTCTTTTCTTCTTAGTGTTTTTGTTTTTTCCCCAAGTGACACAGATGAGATTTTGGGAAGTGTGGCCCATTAGACTTTACCAGATATGTCCAAACATATCTGAGTCACATTTAGACTCAAGATGGGGCTCCCTTATATTAAAAAAACTTGAGGGTTATTTTTTATGAATCTTGTTTCTTTGATCTGTAAGAATCTCTGTAAGGAATGGAGAAAGAGTGAATAAGAAGTGTTCTTTTAAACCTCTATTTCCACTGACAGTGCCTTAAGTTAGGTCCTCATCAACTTTCACTTGGATCCCTGCAGCATCTTCAGGACCAGCTTCCAGTTCTCACCTCGACTAAAGTTTTTCACCAGGCACTTGTATTGTTACTTTCTTAACTAAAAATTTGGCTGCATCCCTACTGACCATAAGATAGAGTCCAACTCTAAAGCATAGATTATAGCGTAAAGGGCTCTTTATGATTTGACCGTACAAGGTCAAACCTTTTCTCTTGCCAGCTAATGTCATTCACCAGCTGTATCAGTCAGCTAATGTTGTGTAACAAACAACTTCCCAAACCCAGTGGCTTAAAACAGTATTAGTATAGCTCTCGCGTTGGAGTCAGCTGATCTAAGATAGGTTTGCATATGTGTCTGTGGGTCATGTGGTTTGTTCATGTATCAGTGGATCAGCTGGAGACTTTAGCTGGTGCTAAATGCTCCGTGTCTCCCCTTTGGGAGCAACACACAGGCCAGTCACTTCTATGCATGTTTTCACCCTGGAACCATTGTTTTGAGCAGGCATGCCTTCCTCATAGTGACAGCACAGAAGCTCAAGAGAGTGACATGCAAGCCCTCTTGAGCCCTAGGTGTGGAATCAGTACATTATTACTTCTGCCTCAGGGCAAGCCACATAGATGAATTCAGAGTCAAGAAATAGGAAACTATACTTTGTCTTTTGATGGGAAAACTGAAAGGTCATCTAGCAAAAGTGGATAGAGTGAGAGGTGAAGAATTGTGGCGATTAATATGATTTACCACACCAGTCAGCCACTGCACTTTTAAAGCTTCCTGGACACGCCATGTCTGTTTAGGAAAGGGATGGTAAGGATTCATTCTGGACAACTGTGTCATGAGGGGGCCTGGCAAATCTATTTGAAAAGACTGTAATGATGCTTCAGTGTCATGATCCTGTGACTCCTTTAGTTTCTCTCCCACTGATGCTGTGCGTCTTGCCAGCCTTTCAATGCCTCTATATTACAAGCCTGTTTCTGAGGCTCCCAACTGAGAACCTTGATTGGGTCACATGATAACGTGAATAAACTCCTCGCTTCTTCCCAGAGATTAGCGTTCTTACTTCTGAAATTAAAGTGAGAAGAGGTAAATTAAGGATGTAGATAATGTAGTACCAGTTCCCACAACTTCTTCCTAATCAGATGAATAGAATGATTTTCCTTTTGAATTGGAATCTGGCTCTCCGCAAAGCCATCTTTGAGAGTCAAGTGAGCTTGATACAACCACAGGGTTCATCATCACCCCTTGATGTAGAGCTGAGGGTATGGAGTGAGGGAGCCAATGTAAAGATACCCTCCATCCTCACCCTGCTTATCTGCAGGAAGGGGCATGTGTGTGCCTGCCCCAGAGAGAGAAAAGACCTGAAAATCTGTCCAAAGCGCCCTTCTCCACATGGAATACCTTTTGTATCCAGTGGACACATTTAGTCCTAACTTTTTCTTATGGCCCATTTTAAGGAAGCATTGCCTTCTATTCTAAAGCTATTGAATCTGCCCCTCCTCACCCCAACTCTATGGTACAAATTTACTTTCTGCTTTTCCTATGACATGTATTATTGTTATTTATGTACACATCGCTATGTATGTTTGTCCAGGCTGTGAATACTTAAGTGATCACTAGAGTCTTACTCGTCTTTTTATTTTTAGTAGGATGGATCAAATGAATGCTGAATCTGCCTTATAAGACCGTAAACAACATGGAGACAAGATTATTCATCTCCTGCCTTTTTATCCCTCACATCACCCCACATAATTCCTTGGACTTTGTAGTCACTCTGTAAATAAATATTTATCAAATGATGTAAAGAAAACAATGCTTACTCTTGAAGACCTGAATTTTATTACTGAAGTATTTGTTTATGTTATTAAATCATGCATTGAGATTAGGCTTCAAGAATATTCGTATGGATTCTTCTGAAAATTTGTTATTTCCACTCACAGATCCATATGAGAAAAGTTTGGAGAATTTAGTATGGAGAAGAGATAACCGAAGGCTGATTATAAATGCTTTTTTATGGATGATGTTCATCAGTCATTTTTCACCTTAACTGAGAAAGGTGTATACATTACCTAAAATGTAAACATAGATGAGATGTTATTGTTTATAGATTTGTGTGACTCAAGGGACTTACAGAATTTCCTTCATTAGCTTTGTTTAATAATAGGACAAAAAACTATGTTCTTGGTGTGGGTTTATAACTATAATAGCAAGCTCTTTAATTCTTTGTGATTCTGTAGTTTTCACAAATATTGCAGTAGTGATGCATGGGTTGTCTTTTAAAGTTGCTGACATATGTAATGAAATATTCCATGATAATATTTCATGATGTATGGGATAATTATGTGGGACAAAGAAGGGCATATTAAGTATCACCCAGTATATATGTATGTACTTTTTGTTTTGCTTAAAGATCTAGCACAAAATACTTCACTTTCTAATGGGTTTTATTAAACAATATGTATCTTTTTAAAAAGCAAAAAATTATGGAATAATAGGCAGTAAGGAAGAAAATACATATTAACCTAAATAAATAATAATTGTTATATGATTTCGAGATCTTAGATCTTAAATTCTCTAGGAAATGCTACAAAATATCTGAAGAGCCAGAGTTTTACCTTTAGAGTCCTTTCTAGTTATTTATTTCTTTGTAAAAAGTTACCCCAAAACTTAGCAGTTTAAAACAATGAGCATTTATTATTTTACACAGTTTCTGTGGGTCAAGAATTTAGTTGCAGCTTAGCTGCATGATTCTGGCTTGAGGTCTCACATGTGGTTGTCATCAGGATCTCGCTGAGGGAATGCCGTTATTTGAAGACTTGATTGGGACTGGAGTATCTGCCTCAGTCACAACACTGGCTATTTGGTACTGGCTGTTGACGGGAGGCTTCAGTTCCTTACCATGTGGAGCTCTCCATAGGACTGCTTGAGAGTCCTCATGATGGACAGCTGGTTTTCCCCAGAGTGACTGATCTGAGAGAAAGGAAGGGAGAAGTTGCAGTATCTTTTATGCCATAGCCACACACTGTCATTTGTGCTGTGTCTTACTGATTACATAGGTCAGCCCTATTTACTGAGGAGGGGACTACTCAGGGCAATGAATACCAGGAGGTATTACAGAAATCGCTGGGGACCATCTTGGGCAACGGCTGCCAGAGCCTTTTCGTAATAAGATCTGAAAATGGTACTACAAATGTTTTTGCTGAATGTTAGGATAGGTTAGCTGTGTATTAACTTAAGTTTTATTTTAGTTAAAATCTTTTTAATGATTTTACAATAGGAAACATTTAAGAAAATTAATCAAACTTATTATTTGAGTTAGGGAAAGCAAAGACAGCTTTTCAGATTTAGTGTCATTTGAGACACCGTAACAAATGTGTTTTCATTCTTGCTTGCTTTGTGTTTGGAAAGTTTTAGTTTTATAGATTTCTGTTGACCAAATAAACAAAAGAAATATAAGAACTTTCAAAATTAATTGATGCAGGTACATAATTATTTTCAGCTGTCTTACATAAGATATGAAATGAGAACTGTGCTTCTCCCTTTTTTCTTTTCCTCCCCTGCATCAGCCCAGGAACCCAGCTCTTCCCCAGATTTGTTTCTCAATGGCATAATTGGAACTGGTGCATTTTCTGATATTTATACTCTTACCCTCATCTCTCTACATAAACTGAATTCCCATTGTCCTTGGAGCCTGTGCATAATGATTATGCTTGATTGCATACATTGCTTTGCATTAAAAAAAACCCCCATTATTTCTGGGCTGTTATTTTCATTTTTTCTAACAGATTGTAATCCTCTTGAGGAAAAAAGAATCTTGCTTTGTGTTTCTCCTGGATTCCTTGACCTGAAGTACTGTAACACAGTGTTGCTCATAGCTGCTCACAACTCACTAAATAGAACTCAATTCAAAGAAAAGTCACACCAGACACAGAAGATACTATAACCTAGAAGCAGGCATATTAATTCAGATTTATCTAGAGGCCTCTGAAAGGAAAAACCTGGATTTTGTGTTGTCTTCCTTGATGTGATTGTCCAGGAATAAAGGAGATAGTGCATAGCCTGACCATAGGCTCCATCATATTCTGGAAATAGCTTTCTGATTACATCTGTTTTAGACGACCTGGGTTAAACAAGCCTTTCATAAATGCTTCAATTTTATTTTTCTAAAAGCATTATATAGTTCTATGGTATACGGCACCTATCAAAAAACTGATAAGTAGAAATGTACTTGAAACACAGTGGCTCTGGAAATATTTTGATTTTTTGAGCAGCCTTAAATAATGCACTATAGTCTGTTAAAACTTTGTAGAAAGGATACCATGCATAGTATAGATAGTGTCTGTAGCAATTTTATGTTTAAATTTATATGGCAGCCATTGAGAAGTTCTGGGTTATTTTTTCTAATCGTATTTTCCAGAGCTGACAGTTTACTGAATATAGGATTCAGCCACTCAGAACTATCATATGAAATGTTTCATGAAAAAAAACAAAAACGGTCAAATGTGGTTAAGAATGAATGCAAAGCAGTTCTGGCACATTCTTGTACCTGTAAGCAGGATTCTACAGGCCAATGCCGGCAGGGTTTTGCCTGCAGGATGTAAGAGAAAGTTAATGCAAAGCAGGGCAGTTTCTCAAGAAAGTAACCTGTGTGGACAAGTATTTGTGGAGGGCCATAAAAATGTCTTTTCTTTCCTTGTTTCTGAAACTTGAACTTCATAGTAAGTTATTTAAAGGCAGTGCAACTTGAATCAGTGCTGATGAAACCACAAAAGGGTCCATGTTAGAAACACTCTTTTGGCCCATGCCTTTGCAGCCAGCCTCATTTGGTGGGAACCTGGATTGCATGAGGAAAGAGTGTGTGTGTGTGTGTGGGGGGGGCAGGGTGCGTGTGTAAATTGCTCTCCCACCTCTTCTTTTAAAGATGGTTGAAAAATACTGGATCTGCCTCACCATCCGGTGGAACACTGCTGCTTCTGTTGTTTGTCCATCTGCTTGTGGCAGTTTAGGGGGAAGACCGGGTACTCTGTTTTAAATCCTACACAGCACACTTTGGGGCTCAAAGCTCTTGTTTCAGTGTCTGTAAAAATTAGGGCTTTCTTAGGACTTTACTGATCTTTCAAGTTCCTTCCAGTTCTGACATTTTGGACTCTAACTTAGATACAACTACTCTGTGAAACACACGAAAAATGTATCCAGGATTGTGAAATTGGGCTGCTCGTGGATTCATAAATTTTCAAATATTTAAAAAATTGGTTCAACACTCTGCCAGAAAGATGTAGAACACTCATTATATTTAGTTTCTGACTTAGTTAGGGAGGCAAGATAAAATTAATACGTGTTAGGCAAAATACTAATTGTATTTTTTAAAAAAAATTCTTTGATTTTTCTTCTTAGTCTCAAATCCAAGATTTTTGATTCAAGGCAATTTTCATATCTGAGTAAAGTATTTTAGTTTTCCTCACATTTCTTAAGGCACTGTTTTGGTCATTTATTTTTTTGTTGCTTTTGTGATTTTGTTGCTTTTCTCATATCCTAAATTTGGTTGTTGTAAATTGATTTTCTGTCTAAATAACCTTATTTCTAATAGTTTTGCAATAGGTTCTTTTGGGGTTTCTAAGCATATAGTCATAGCCTCTTCAAATCACAGTAATTTGTTTAATTCATTTCTTATATGTTTTATTTCTGTTTCATATCTAGAATTTTCCATATAATGACAAATTATGATGGTGACAACAGGCATCCTTAGTTTGCTTTTTATTTTAATGTGAATAACAATAGCTATTATTATATATAAGGTATTTTCTGTTTTCATATATTATCTCATTTTTTCCTCACAATAAACGTGTGAAGTATGTATTACTATTATTTCCATTATACAAAACTGAAGTCCAGAGAGATGAAGTAAATGGTTCAAGTCTGCCCTAAAGTGATTGAGGCAAGATCTGAATCCAAGCAGTCTGACAATAGAGCATGTGTACTCAGCCAACTTGTCATACAGTCTTCTATGTGATTTGCACTTGAAATTACCATGGAGATGATTATATGTTTTTGTTGTTTTTTTTTTTTTTTCAAAATTTGACTTATAAATTAATGAATTGCCTAATGTTAACTGAAGCATTCTCTATCCAAATTAACCATTGGGAGTTGCCCTTCAGCTCATCATTTGCTTCCAGAGTATGTCAGAATACCTTTTTTGGGTATAAACTTCAGACATTTGCCATATTTCTAATTAAATACTTTACAGAATATGTTTAAATGTGTTTTTTATTTTCACTGATATTCCCCCCCCGCCCCGGTACACAAAAATGCAAACCTTTTAAACTTATCTACACCTTTTATATTTTGAATCAGTTATATGTTTTCTATCAAGCTACTGACTTTTGCTTAAATTTTATTTACTTTTGTCTTCAGAAACATCAGTTCCCCATATTGTCTCTTCATTTTCTTTCTTTGATTTTATTACTATCTTTCCATTACTTCTCTCCCCACTTTTGGTCATTTTCCTCTATATTTCGGAAGATCTTATCATTTGTCTTCTACCTTCTGACTTAATTTTCTTCATTATCACATTAAAAATTCTGCTTTTTTTTTTTAAATAAAGATTTTATTGGGGAGTTGGGGGAGGGGAACAGCCAAGTTGTAGTCCTTCAATCTTAGTTGTGGAGGGCACAGCTAGCTCAGCTCCAAGTCCAGTCGTGACGCTCAGCTCAAGGTGCTGTGTTTAATTAGTTGCGGGTGGGCGTAGCCACCATCCCATGTGGGAGTCCAGCCGGTAGCCTTGTTGTTAAGAGCCTGTGCTCTATCCCCTGAGCCACCGGGGCGGCAGCTCAGCTCAAGGTGCAGAGTTCAATCTTTAGTTGCGGGTGGGCACAAGCCCACCATCTCGAACAGGCAACCTTGTTGTTAGGAGCACATGTTCTCACCAGCTGAGCCATTCTGCCACCTGTTGGCAGCTCAGTGGCAGCACAGCTTGGGCGCAGCTCACTGGCCCATGTGGGAATCGAACTGGCGGCCCTGTTGCTCAGAGTTCGCACTCTTGAGCAAGCTCTTATCCAACTGAGCTATTTGGCCAGCCCTAAAAATTCTGCTTTTAAATATATATATTTAAACACTATTATTGCAGTTTATTTTCCATCAAACCTTCCTATTTCATTCAGTTTGTTTTATTTTCATCTTGCTGTTTTTTTCAACTCATTCTCTTTACTCTGCATGGATTTCTGTATGTTTGATAGAATTCATCTTCTTGCATCTTTTGAGCACATCACACAGCTTATTAAATTTATTTCTTTGAGATTTCAAGGTGTTATCATCTTTATCCTTCAATGATTTTTCATAGGCCTTCAGTTGCCTTTTTCTCTTTACTCATGAACCAAATGTGTTCTGTAAAGTCCAGATGTTTATGAGCTTAATGGTTTGTGGACACCTTTTACTCCATAATTTTCCGGGGTAGGTTGATTTGCCTAACTCTGAGTCACATTACCTGGTGCCAGTAATCTTTCGCTATGGAATCTCTGTTTCACCATAGTGGCATCTTCTCCAGTACCTATGGTATGGATTTTTGAAATGTGGAACTAATGAAAAGCATGAAAACCTGTAGGTTTCTTTTTGTCCACATTGATTCCCTTATTTAGTTTACTATATATATTTTACTTATTATTTTAGTGGTTACCTTTGGGATTACAGTTAATATCCTAATTTATGACAATCTGGTTCAGGTTCATGCCAACTTAACTTTAATAATATGCAAACATTTTTGCTCATGTATAACATTCTCCCTCTCTTTGTGATGCTATTATCATACAAATTACACGTTATATATTATGTGTCTATCAACACATTTATACTTATTGCTTTATGCTTTTTTTAAATCATAGGAGAAAAAAGTTATACACAAAAAATTCATTTGTATTGTCATTTATATTTACCTATGTAGTTACTTTTACCTTTGTTCTCTATTTTTCTTGGGTATTTAAGTTATTGTCTAGTGTCCTTTCACTTCAGCCTGAAGGACTCCCTTTAGTATTTCATGTAGGGCAATTGTGGTAGTGACAAACTCTCTCAGTTTTGTTTACTCAGAATGCCTTAATTCCGCCTTCATTTTTTAAATTTATTTTATTTTTTTTAGCTGAGCCACCCTGCCACCTGTTGGCAGCTCAGCAGCAGCTCAGCTCGGCCGGGACTCAAACAGCTGTTGCTCAGAGCTCGCACTGTTTTGTTTTTTTTTTTAAGATTTTTTTTATTGGGGAATTGGGGGATGGGAACAGCGCTGGGGAATTGGGGGAAGGGGAAAAGACAAGTTGCTGTCGTTTTGTTCTTCAGTCTAGTTGTGGAGGACATTGCTTCACTGGCCCATGCTGGCACCATCATTGCGCTCTTCCCGGGTGAGGCAGATCAGTCGGCTGCTTCTGGATGGCTGCTCACTGAGGCTGCTGGCCGCTCATGCTAGCTGCTGGCTACACATGGTAACCCATGGCAACCCACTGCCACAGGGGCTGCAGCCTACCCGTCGCCAGTGACTCACGGCAGCCCAGCTCCAGGTTGCTCAGTTGGTTAAGAGCTTGCTCAAGAGTTTGAGCTCTGAGCAACAGCGGTTCGAGTCTAGCCCGAGCTGAGCAGCCGCTGACCTGCCAACAGGTAGCAGGATGGCTCAGCTAAAAAAAAAAAAAGATCTTTTTATTCATCTTTGACATTGTTATGTTACCCACATAAAATGTAATGAGAAATTTCTTTAAAGCACTTTTATTATGAAATATTTAAATCGTAGG
>NW_017731440.1:1519775-1523201 GCF_001890085.2 Hipposideros armiger | reverse complement strand
TGGGAGTGCAGCTGCCTGCTGTCTCACTCAGCCACAATTTCCACTGGTTTTTATAGCCAGAAATTATGGGGACTTCTCTCCATGACACTGAAACCCTGGGCTGGGGAGAGCCTGGGATCCCTTGCACCTCTGAGGAGACGGGGTGGGGGGTCCTTCACAGCTGAGATATCCCTCCATTTTTAATTGTCACATGCAGGTGACCAGCCTGTTTTGTGTCTCTGCCCCTCTTTCCAGTCTCAAGGTGGTTTCTTCTGCATGTCCATGGTTGTAGGGCTCTGGCTCATCTAGACTTCAGGTGGTTCTCAATAATGGTTGTTCTGTGGTTTAGTTGTAATTGATGTGGTCCTGAGAGGAGGTGAGCACAGGGTTTACCTACTCTGCTATCTTGACCTGAAATCTGGTTGGAAAAATGTCTTTTTATTTACTCACATTTTTATCATTCTACTACTTATTTCCATGTGAACATTCAAATTTTAATCTGATAACATTTTCCTTCTGCTCGAAGAATTTCCTTTAATATTTCTTGTAATGCAGGTTTGATGGCAATGAATATTTTTACCTCTTGTTTGCTGAAAATCTATTTCACCTTTGGTTTTGAAAGATATTTTTGCTGGATATAGAATTCTATGTAGATAGTTGTTTTCTATCAGTGCAGGTCCTCTAAAATATGTTGCTTCCTTGTCTCCTGGCTTGCATAGTCCTGACAAGCCTGCAGTATTAATTTATGGTAATTAGTTGTTCGTAATGCTTTGTTTATTTGTACTTACTGTTTCTCTGAATGGTTATAAGATTTTTTTCTTTATTACTGTTTTTCACCAGTTTGATTATAATGTGCTTGGCACAATGTTCTTTGTGTGTTTCTGCTTGAAGTTCATGGAGCTTCTTGCATTGGAAGGTTATAGTTGTTATGAAATTTAGAAAATTTTGGCCATTTTCTGCTCACTCTACACTGCCCTTTCTGGGACTCTAATTAAATATATGTTAGATTGACCATTTATTCATTTTGTTCAGTCTTTATATCTCTCTGTAATTCATTTGGTATAGTTTCTATTGCTATGTCTTCAATTAATTGATATTTACTTTTTTTTTTTTTAGATTTTATTGGGGAGTTGGGGGAGAGGAACAGCATTGGGGAATCGGGGAAGGGGAACAGACAAGTTGCTGTTCTTTCGTTCTTTAGCCTAGTTGTGGAGGACGTCGCTTCATTGGCCCATGTTGGTATTATCATTGTGCTCTTCCCAGGTGAGGCATTCAGTCGCCGGCCATTGGACAGCCGCTCACGGCGGCTCATGGCAGCTCATGCTGGCTGCCAGCTACTCGTGGTAGCTTACGGCAGCCCACTGCAGCCCCACTGCAGCCTACGCCATCGCTGGCGACTCATGGCAGCCCAGCTCCAGGTCGAGCTGTTGTTCACCATCTTAGCTGTAGAGTGTGCAGCGTCANATCCCCATGACTTATTTGTTTTATGCCTGAAAACTTGAACCTCTTATTCCCCTTCACCTTTTCTCCCCTTGTTTAATTTTTTAATTACATTTGACATTCAATATTATTTTATATTAATTTCAGGTGTACAGCATAGTGGATAGACATTTATATAACTTAAGAAGTGATCCCCCTGACTAGTCTAGTACCCATCTAACATCATACATAATTATTACCATATTGTTGACTGTATTCCCTATGCTTTATTTTACATCCCTGTGACTATTTTTTAACTACCAGTTTGTACTTCTTAATGCCTTCATCTTTTTCACTCTGTTCCTCAAACCCCCTCTGATCAATCACCCCTATAATTTTAGTACCACTCTGACACCATACATAGTTACTACAATATTATTGACTATATTCCTTATGCTATATCCTATACCCCCTTAACGTCTTTGTAACAACAATTTTGTACTTCTAAACCTTCCCCTTTTTCACCCATTTCCAAACCCCCTGCTGCTTGGCAACCATCGAAATGTTCTCTATATCTAGAGTTTGTTTCTGTTTTGTTTGTTTGTTTATTTTGTTCTTTAGATTCCACATATAAGTGAAATCACATTGCATCAGTCTTCCTCTGTCTGACGTACTCCACTCATCACAGCACCCTCCAGGTCCATCAATGCCTCCACAGATGGCAAGAACCCATTCCTTTCCATGGCTGAGCAATATTCCATTGTATACATGTACCACCTTTTATTTATCATTTCATCTATCGACACACCCAGGCTGCATCCACATCTCAGCCATTGTAAACAATGCTGTAATGAAAATATGGATGCACATGTTCCCTGGAAGTTGTGTTTTGAGTTTCTTCAGATAATCACCCAGAGGTGGGGTTACAGGGTTTTTCTTTGTCACTTGTTATAGTTGGCGTTTTAAAGTCTATTTGGTCTGGTATAAGTATTGCTACCATAGCTTTTTTGTTTGTTTGTTTTATTTCCATTTTCATGAAATATTTTTTCCCCATCCCTTTACTTTAAGTCTGAGTGTGTCTTTTGACCTGAAGTGAGTCTCTTGTAGGCAGCATATGTAAGGGTCTTGTTTTCTTATCCATTCAACTACCGTATCTTTTGATTGGAGCATTTAATCCATTTACATTGAAAATAATTATTGATAGATATGTAGTTATTGTCATTTTATTATTCATATTTTTTTCTTTTTTTAATTTTTATTGGGGAACAGTGTGTTTTTCCAGGACCCATCAGTTCCAAGTCAAGTAGCTGTTTCAATCTAGCTGTGGAGGGCACAGCTCAGCTCCAAGTCCAGTCACCGTTTTCAATCTAGTTGCAGAGGGTGCAGCCCACCATTCCATGTGGGAATCGAACTGGCAGCCTTGTTGTTCAGATCATGCACTCTAACCAACTGAGCCATCCAGCTGCCTACCAGCAGCTCTTCAGCAACTCAGCTCAAGTCTTTATCTTCAATCTAATTGCAGAAGGCGCAGCTCACTGGCCCATGTGGGAATCGAACCAGAAGCCTTGTTGTTCAGAGCATCTCTCTGACCAACTGAGCCACTGGGCCACCCCCTTTTTTTTTTTTGTCTTAAACAAGTCCCTTTAACATCCCTTATAATACTGGTTTGGTGGTGATGAACTTCTTTAGCTTTTTCTTATATGGGAAGCTCTTTACCTGTCCTTTGATTCTAACTGATAGCTTTGCTTGGTAGAGTAATCTTGGTTGTAGGTCCTTGCTTTTCATCACTTTGAATATTTTGTGTCATTCCCTTTTGTCCTGCAAAGTTTCTGTTGAAAAATCAGCTGATAGTTTTAAAGGAGCTCCCTTATAAGTAACTAACTGCTTTTCTCTTGCTGCTTTTAAGATTCTCTATTTATCTTTAACATTTAGCATTTTAATTATGATGTGTCTTGGTGTGGGCCTCTTAGGGTTCATCTTGTTTGGGACTCTGTGCTTTCTGGGCTTGTATATCTATTTCCTTGCCAG
>NW_017731440.1:1444332-1516705 GCF_001890085.2 Hipposideros armiger | reverse complement strand
TCCCAAGCCAACTCTTAACCAACACGCCACACAGCCGGCCCAATATTTACTTACTTTTGCAATGTTTTCTCCTCTATTGATGCCACTCAGTCAAATTTTTATTTCAGATAATGTATGTTTTATTTAGATGTTCCATTTGATTCAGTTTTTATAACTTACATTTACTCCTTATTATGTTTATCTCTTTGAACATTTATAATATTTATATTAGAAGGTTAAAGATTCTTATCTGCTAATTTCAATGTCTCTGTCATATTTGGGTCCCTTTCTACTGATTTTTATCTTGGTTATATATCACATATTCATGTTTTTATGATTGGTAACTTTTGATTGAGTGATGAATATTGTGTATTTTACATTGTAGAGTACTGGATTTTGTTGTCTTCACTTAAAAATTTTAAAGTTTATTCTGATAGGCAGTTAAGGTACTTGAAGATCACCTTGATTATTTAAAATGTTGTCAAAGTCCAGAAAGCATTACTCTAGGGTTAATTTAGCACAACTACTAATATATGGTCCTTCTGAGGGTTATGATGAATGTACCATGTATTGAGCATGTCTGGTGAGAGAGCTAATGGTTCCAAACCTTGTGTGAGCTCTGGGAATTGTGGCTTACAGCTCTTTGGTAATTGTTTCATTTTTATCCATGACAGTTTTTCTTTGTCTGGCCTATGGATTTCACCATTGCATGAGCAGATTGTCATTCACCTAAACAGCACTCTTTGAGTGCTTCTGCCAATTTCTGGAGCTTTTTCTTTATGCAGCTTCCTCCTCTCCGTACTGTGTTTAACATATTCTACCCTCTTTGTCTTTTCCTTACTCTAATTTCTCTGTCCCTTCAACTGAGTAAGATACCTGGTCCCTGTATGGTTTCCCCTTCATTGTGTTTTGGTCTGGAAACTGCGTTAGGCAGAAATCTGGGGTGATTTGGTCTTAACCTTTTTTGTATCCATTTCCTCAGTCATCATAGTCTTGCACTGCCTGTTGTCCAATTATAAAAGAGTTGTTCTAATATTTTGTTCAGTTTTATAGTTATTTATGACAAGAGGGTAGAGTAGAAGCCAGTAGCCTCAGTTGCATTTTTTTTTCAATGAAGCAAAGAAAAGGTAGAAAAGCAGAGTTTTAAAGCACAATGAATGTTCATATCTTACTATTGACGTTATTAAAAGGCTAAAGGAGTAAGGGGCCTTAAAAAATCATGTTGTCAAATATGCATTCTAAGGATGATTAACCTGAGGTAGGAAGCAAAATAACTTGCCTGTGGATGCCTGGACTGTGATTTACAGTCTGGTCAGAAGCTGGGTCTCTTTGTTCCTATTCATTGTTAGACATGGTGGTATGTTATCTTCTTACCACTTCAACTGAGTAGAGTATATAATAGCAATTAGCATTAGTAATGATAAAAATGACACTAACAGTTATACCTATTAACATTTAAATATATTCATATTCTTTTTTTTTTTTAAATATTTTATTGGGGAATTGGGGAAGGGGAACAGGTTGGGGAATTAGGGAAGGGGAACAGACAAGTTGTTGCCCTTCAGTCTTAGTTGCGGAGGGCGCAGCTAGCTCAGCTCCAAGTCCAGTCACCATCCGGCAGCCCAGTGGCAGCTCGCCACCGCTCAGCTCAAGGCGCCATGTTCAGTCTTAGTTGCAGGTGGGCGTAGCCCACCATCCCATGCAGGAGTTGAACCAGGAAACTTGTTGTTAGGAGCACATGTTCTCACTAGCTGAGCCACCTTGCTACCTGTTGACAGCTCAGCGGCAGCTCAGCTCAGGTGCAGATCACTGGCCCATGTGGGAATTGACCCAGTGACCCTGTCATTCAGAGCTCACGCTCTTAACCAACTGAGCCGCTCGGCTGGCCCTCATATTCTTTCTTGCTCCTGGTTAGATTAAATTTTAGTTTTGATTTTATCTTTCTTGTGCAGCCGTTTAATAGCAGTGTTTTACAGTATCTGATTTAATGTTACCTAATTGTCTTATTAACCTGATGATATATTTATAGAGATCAATAATTTAAAAAGCCACAAAATTGGAATAATAGACAAAATATTTTTATCACATCTTTTGTGTTTCTCATTCCATGCATAATATTGACTTGCTTATATTTCCCTTTTAAATAGTCCTCATTTATTGCATTATATTGATTAGCATTTTATTGCTTTGGATAATATGCCTCAATGATTTTTAAAATTGGCATTATTTTAATTGTTTCTTTTTTTTTTCCTTTAAGGATATTTCTTTAATTGGAAAAATGTACTGGCAGAAAACATCTGAAGTGCAAACAGAGCAAGGATTACAGATAAGTATTGAGGAACCTCAAATGGTAAAGTCTTTAATGAAAATTCTCTTTGCCTATATTGAGGTCATAGTCAGCCTCCTGTTGCTTGAATGTTTATTTAGAAAGTTTTTTTTTTAATCTCCTCTGATTTGTTTCAGAGGTATGTTTAACTGTAAGCACATCGAATCCAGTACCACTTCAGAGGTCTTGACTATTTTGGCTCACTTTTGCTAACCTATCGTAGAACTTCTGAGCTAAGGCCCCAGACTCTTTATAGAAGGGAAAGATTTTAACAATTCTTCTGGTCTAGAGACATTCAGATCTAGAAGTTTGGAGAATTAAAAGTTATTAGCTTCTAAGAAAGCATCGCATTATTCTTTATTTAGCTAGAAGAATTATGAGAAGCATTGACAAGAGGAGACTTTTGTAGAGAAATATGGACAATTGGTGACAGGAGTTTGTTTCAGATATAAGGCTTCCTTTTCATCCACCATTGGCAAAATACTATGGGAGCCAAAGCGATCTGGAACATATTCCCCGTGAATGGGAAGTGTGTCTCTCCGTGTACAGAAATCCACATTTATGTAAAACAAGTGATGGCATGATGATCAATTCCTTTACAAAGGATTTGCAAAATGATATCCTTAAATAGCAGCCTCCTTTAGTTCCTGAAAATATGATTCCATATACATAAAAATTCTGACCAAACTTCATTTTTAGGATAATATATCATACTTAGAAGTGTATGGAATCTTTTCACAAACGCCATGGATCCTGTAATGTTAGAGTTACCGTAAATGGTTGAACGACTAGAGGCTGAGATGCTTCTGTGTTGAGACAGACAGAACTCTGTCTGTCCATCCGACCTGTCTGTCCCTTAGCCTTCTAGAAGCTTGCTGGGGTAAGATTTGTCAGGACAGCACTGGCTCACAAGCTCTCCTCCCAAGATGGCCTGCTCTTTCTATGTGGTGCCTGGCACCCTACCCTCAGAGCATGGCAGCCTTGGTTGTGAACATCTCAACTCCACAGGCCAGAGTTCTCTTAGTCATTTGATGCAACTTACATTCTTCTTTTTAAAAAGAGCATTCTTAATGGGATATCTTTTCTTTTTAAGTAACCAGCATTTTAAATATAATAGTTTTTGAATCATTATGGAGAACAATTTTCTCAGATACTTACAAAAAAATCAAGGAATGTATTCATCCATTCCTTTTCCTATAGTGTGGCAGGCATTGTTTTCATCCTGGCTGATACAAAGATAGAAAAGACAGCTCTTGCCCTTGAGGAACTCATATGGAGGAGACCAATATATAAAGAGACAAAGTACAGTACTGTTTAATGTATATTCTAAGTAGAGACTAATTACATAGTCAGGAAGATATTGATATAATTTTATTTATTTATTTATTCACTTATTCACAAATAATAATAGAAGGTCTGCAATGCGCTTAGTGCTTGAGATATAAAAGATAGGTGAGATACAATTTTTTAAAAGGAATTCTCAGACTTTAAAGTTTTTAATTAAAGTACTCAAGCATCTTGGCCTTTAAACTCTTAAAATATATTTCATGGACCCAAAGGAGTTTTAGTTTATGTGGATTATATCAACCGATATTTACCATATTCAAAATTAAAAGAGAAAAACATAAAATATTTATTCATTCATTTAAAATATTAATAAGCCAATTACATATTAACATAAACATGTTTTTTAGGAAAAAATAGTATTCAAAACAAAACAATTTAGTGAGAAGGATAGGATTGCCTTACATTTTTTTGCAAATGTCTTTAATATCTGGTTTAATAAAGAGTTAGTTTCTCATATCTGCTTTTGCATTTAATCTGTTGTGTATGTTTTTTTTTGGTTGAAATATATCAAGGAAGACTGGTCTCATACAGATTAGAGAGGTAATCACATTTTAATAGCCTTTTTACATAGTTATAGATACTCCTCTTTGTTAATATACTAAAACGCCACAAGTGATAGTGTCTTAAATATTAGTTGCAGTGGAGAATCTGAAACCAGATAAATGAACTTATATCATTACACTAAAATCCATTTATCCACCTTGTTCTTTGAATGGATCTTTAACTCCTACATGATTTTGTAACCTCATGTATTAATCATTTGAAAAGTATTGGTTCACTGTTTTACCCACCACTGCTTTTCCATCATCATGCTAATGTCAACACAGTTAAAAAGGCAAATATGCCTTAATATTATTATGATGTTGCAGGATCCCCTGAAAGGGTCTTGAAGACTGTCAGCAGTCTTTGGACCGCACTTTGAGAACCACTAGTCTATTGGGTGGAGGAAACAGAGGGTAAGAGTCCAATTTGGGATCAGGTTGTCTAGGTTCAAGCACAGCCCTGCTACTTACTCTCAGTGTGGCCTGGGGCAGGCTCCTTAACTTCTCTAAGCTTTGGCTTCTTTATCCATAAAATGGGATTACAAACAGGTCCTACTTTATGCAGTTGTGGTGAAGATTAAAATTAAGTGAGATAATGCTCACATCGTATGTTGACAATTATGATTATGATAATGATTACTTAGACAATTGTAACATAGTGTGAGACATGCTAGAATAGAGGCAGGGTGCCCAGCAGTGATGGGATCAGGAGAGGCTTGTGGATGAGATGAGGCCGGGCAGAGTCCTGACAATCAGCTGCAGCTGGGGGACTACCAGTGCCCTCTCTTCGTGCTTTTCTTCTTCCATTTTCTATTTCTGCAGGGCGGTCCCTTCATCTATTCAATCTCCCAAACCAGAACCCTGGAAGAGTTTGTTGAGGAAGCCAGGAGCAGAGAAATTCAAAAGAAAGGGAGTGATGAACAGTGCCAAGAGCTATGGAACATAAAATGAATGAGTTTGTCATAGGTAGACAGCATAGAGCCCATAACACACATTACCCCAGTGTATCTATTCTGCATTTAGTAAAAGGATTTTATTATAGCGCCTTTCACCCAAGGAAGAAACTGAGGTTAAAGGGGGTTAAGTAACTTGTAACACCTATTAATTTACAGATCCAAGTTTTGAATTAATTCCCACATGGTTACAAAGCTCTTACTCTTTCCACAACACCATCCAGTAGCTTTATAAAAACATGAGCTCCAGATTCAAATTTCATTTTACAAACACAAATTTCATGGTTCAAGCCATCCTTTCTTGCATATAAAGAAACTTTTACAGTATTTGATACTTTATGCCATCTTTGACCTTTATTTTACTTATTAACAAATAAGTGTATTGAAGAACAAAGTAATACAGTTGCATTTTGAAGTCATTCTATAGAATTCAGATTTTTATGTAAGTCAGACTAATTTTATCATTTGCTAACTTGAGGTAGTGAAGCTTTAATTGCCAGTGCTCCATAATCCCAAATAATCTTGGTTTACAATTGGGTAATACCCCAATATGGCTATAAAGATGCCTTTCTTAGGACTTGGTGAAACAGATTGAGTCACTGAGACATTTTTAAGGAACACAAAACAGGTGTAGGAGTGACATTTTGTGAGAATTTCTCATTTGATCTTGGAATGGAGCTAGGGTGTCTGGATGGTCTTCCTGAGGTCTCTGGATCAGCTGTTCTCTGAGAACCTGAATTCGGGCTTCCAGAACAGCACCTGGCTAGCAGAAACCCCACTTCTCCGGACCTAAGAACCTGAGGTTGAGCAGAGGTGACATGTGTCCATGGGCCTTGATTCTGTGAGGGTGGGGTGGAGTCAGGGTCAGATTGGAGTCTTGTTATTTCCTTAGAGTTGGTGCATAATAACTGTGGGGTAGCTATATTTTCCGGACAACTGCTGAGGAAAATGATTTGCCAGTCTTTATATTTCCTTAAGTCAATTTGAGTTTCTCTTTGTAAATCTTCAAAGGAAACTTACTACCTCTGTTTAATTTCAATCATGCATTTTCATAATTATTTTGTTGTCAGAGAGAAAACATTGTATGGCTTAAAACTTTGGAAGGACCAATAATAAAAAGCATTGTTGTCCATTTTCCAACAGAACATGTCTGAGGAACTCCCTGAAGCTACAAGTATTTTACAGATTGAACAAGAGGATATGTTGGAATGGGGAACCTCAGAAGCAGAAAATATGGTATATAAACTTCAGGAAACTGTGGAATTTCATTCAGCAGATGAACCAAGTAAACCTTGGGAAGATGAACAGCCCACATGTGATTCAAAAGTGGCCAAACAGGTGTCTTTAAAGGTAAATACTACTTATCTTAAAAACAGATTTATGAGAGTTGAGGATGTTGCAGGTGTGAAGAAATGGCCCAGGCAGGGACCAAGGAATGTTGGGGGAGTTCACCCTGGAAAAATGGCCTCAGATGTGCCAATTGTCCATTTGGGAAAATGGGACATCTTCTCTTTTGAAGGCTTTGAGTCTCAAATTTAATTGCAACTTTGCAAAGAGAAGATGGGTTTTTGAGGGAAGGAATCTCAGGGCATTCAGAAATTGACCCCAAGAGCCTTCCCCTTCCCACCAATGACCATCGTGTTCCTACTTTGCTTCACCCAAGTCAACTGGTCATTACTAGTTCTTTAACTTTTGCCCACAACTCCCAACTCTGAAACCTTGGATTTATCTGTTACCTTCCATGCCCCTTGCCTTTCACACATAATCGGTCGCCAAGGCCTAGATTCCTCTTAATCATTATTGCTTATAATTTTTTTCTTCTTTTTTCCAGTTGCTCTCATTCTTGTTTGGGCCCTGGTGACCTTATGCCTGGATTAGTGCAGTAGTCTCCTGGTTTTTCTTCATTTCTCAATCTCTACTTCCTTAGTTTCACTCTATATGACAGTAGCATATTGATCTTCTGGGAATAATAAGTAATAAGGAAGATCCTCAAGTAATAGTTGGCTGGAGAAAATCCAACACTGCTGTCGGGGAAAAGGGCCTTATGCTGTGACTGGTAACTGACTCCTTCAGAAGTCATGCTTCTTTCTAAAGCACATGCTTGGGTGTATGAAGTGAAGCCTGCCAATGCTGAGTGAACCCACTCGTTGCTAACTACCCAGGTGAACCCTGTGTCAGTCTAAAACCTTCTAGTTGTGGAGACCTTAGTATCTTTAAAGACTATGACATCTTGATGAAAACGTGTTAGGCTGGTGGGCATAGGCAGTGTTTTTATCTTTCCTTCTAACTGGACATTGGGACTTTGGAAATAAAATGTGGGCACGAGAGGCAAATAGTTAGCTGTTAATGTATCAAAGAATAAAGTGGATTTTCTGGGCAGTGGTGTAACTACCATGGCCTGTCAGGAATTCAAATCCCTCATTGGAAAAGTTAATGTTAATTCTTTTGTCTTGTTGTGGTTATTAAATTTTATTAAGAAGTTATGCAAAATTATTTAGTTTTGGTAAAAAGAGGTAGTCCTTTCCTAAGGTAACTAGAATTTATTTAGTGTTGACTATGTGTCACTTTGCTAATTGTTTTACACATATTATCTTATTTTTTTCTAATAACAACCCTACTGTTATCCTCATTTTATAGATGAAACAGCTGAGTCATAAAGGAGGTCAATAATTTGCCCAAGTACAAACATCTGAGAGGCAGGACTTGCACTGAGGTGGTCTAATTCTGGAATCTTTACTCTTTACTGCTTTGCAACACTGCCCTTTCATAACAACAATGAGCAGGCGTCTGGCTGAGTACAAGAACACTGACCCTCAGTAGCAAAAATGACTAGGGATGGAGTGTCCCCATGAAACTAGGAGGGGTGGCTTGGCGAGAGAGACTTGGAGAATGGATTAAGGGAGCTCTAAACTGAAAGCAGAAGTGTTTCAAGGGGAGGAAAAGAGAATGCCTGATAAGACATTATGGTTTATTGTGAGCTATCATGGGACACGGCATACCTAGATGCCAGAGAAAATAACATTGGAAGTATCCCTGTGACTCATCCCACCACGTCTTCACTCAGTATCTTGTTATTTATTTGTTTGTGTTAACATCTCAAGGTGTTATTGTCTATGAACTTTGGACATTTGAGGCCATAAAGTTAGTCTCTAGCATCTCTGGCACAGGAATGGGGAACAATATGCTCCAGCAAGGCAGGCCAGATTAGGGGACAAGAAGACCTCTCTCTCTCTCTCTCTCTCTCTCTCTCTCTCTCTCTCTTTTTAACATTTCCTTTGGCAAAGCTCATAGCTAATAAAAATAGCACGGAGGTGTGATAAAGGAGCAGCGCATGACTTCCGCTGCTCACATATATACCAAGAGGTCTCGTTCAGCTAAAAAGTAGAGAATTTGATCAATCCATACTTTATTGACCATTTCTACTCTTACCAGCTCGTTAGTATAGGAGAGGTTATTAGGACTGTGGTCTAAGTCATGACCAACAAAAAGAGAAATTAGATAATGGAGACTCTGTGAAGAAAAAATGACTGACCCAAGAGCTCGTGAGAAAATTGTTGACCGTTTTTAGAGGGAAAAAGGTCAAAAGTCTGTAAAAAAATATAGATGTTACATTTATTTTGAGATTCTAAATGGAAAGAAGTTTAAGAGATGTGGGATACCCTAGGTCCTCCAAAATTCTCACAAAACAATTATAAGTGATCTATTGCATTCAGTTTTAAAAATATACAAAAGATGAAAGAAGAAACACATATCCATAGATAAACATAAAAGTGGCATGTGGCTATAACAATTACATCAAGAAGGCTAAGATCCAGAATGGGTTGAGACCTGTGAATAATGCTAAGAATAAAAAAGTTTTTTTTGTTTTTTTTTTTCACTTCATGTTAGTTTTGGAGCAAAGAGAGAAAAAAAGAAAGGATAACCCTGTCATTTGGGATGAATAGTGTGATGACAACATATGACAGAGCTGCCTTAACTTAGTTTTAGAAAAAGGTTGAAGTTTTAAATAAACAGAAATATGACAAAAAGAAAAGGAAGCTGATAAACTTCTACTTCGCTTCTTTTAAATCTGACAAGGGGGAATGATCTTTAGTATAGAAAGAAGAGAAAAAGAGTTGCTAAAAGAAACTTGAAACCCGAGATTGGTAAAAGATCTTGAGTTAATTTAGATACCTGAGCCTGTTGGCTTACCTAGAGAGGCTTAATGTTGAGCCCCTGTGGGCCGCGGGCTTGGAGGAGCTGCCGGGGGACAGGTGGTAGAGGCCTGGAAACTGGCAATGGCAAACCTGAGTTTTATTTTTTTAAGGGTAAGGGTTATGGTTTCTGTAGTGTATGATTAATCACAGAGAAAACTCTGGAGTGGTTAAGTTCATCATTAAAAAAATTGGGTTCGAACCCTTGTAAGAGGAAGCAGTAATCAGTTGGAACCAGCATGGCTTCCCTCAGGGACAAGCCATGAAAGACCAACCTTGTTTCATTTCCTAGAATTATTAGACTGAACATCAGAAAAGAGTCAGACTTGGAAGGAAACACAAGAATATCATGCAGAAGAGCCTGGCCTACAGGAAAACGCAATAAACATTAGTTGTTGTTATTATCCTTTGTATTTCAGCCATCCTCTTATGACAGTCTCCCAATGACAATTCTGTAGACAAGGCTGTGGTCAGGCGAACTGCTAGATGGATTTGTAATTAGTTTTGCAAAGGTTGCACAATTCGCCATGAAAATCCTTAGTGGACTGCTATAGGGCGGTGTCCAGTTCAGCATATTTACTAATAATTTGGATGAGACTATGGAGGATTTACTCATTGGATTTGCAGCTAACATCCAAAATATGACATAAGATATGATTGGGAAGATCACAGATGAAACTTAATTAGGGTAAATGTATGTAGGGTTCTGGCCTGGGGTCTGCAAACTAAATGCATAGATATGGGATGATATGACTTAGGGCAAATATGAAAAAGACTTCAAGGTTTTGGGCTATATTTAATGATAGGAAAACAAGTGCAATCATAGTTTGGATTGATTGACAAATAACATAAAAGAGGATCATCTTTCCTTGGATTGATCTGATCAGATCACACCCCAACTACTGTGCTCAGATATGGGTAACCAATCCCAGGAGAGACACTGACAAATTAGAGACTGGAAGAGAGCATTCAAGATGACAAAGCCCAGTACTTCAAAATTATGTTATGTAAGGTAGAGTTGCAGGAACTGGGGATGTTTATCTGAGGAGGGGGTCAGGCCTGGGGACTCAACTATATTCAAATATTTGACTGTGTCAAATAGAAGAGAGATAAATTGTGAGATTTGAATTGAGAACAGTGGATGAAAGTCATTTGGCTCTCTAATAAACAAACAAAAATTCTAATAACTGGAAAAGTTTCAAAGAGAAAGGCTGCCTTTGGATGGATCCAAATCCTGTGTTTCTGATCATGTTCAAGCCAGGATTCCCCACCATTTTGTGGGGAAACTAGAGGAAATTGAAACATTAACTGCATGGTGAGATGGAATGGTCTGTACCCTGAGCTTTCCTTATATTACTTCTTACCCAAGAAATTTCAGTAGCTCTTTTATTACTACTGCACTGAACACAAACCATCCACCTAATTTATAAGAATCTTCCTTTTTGTGGCCTCCTTCAACCTATTCAACCATATCTCCATCCTTTCCCCACAGAAAGCCTCCCTGCTTTCTTTCTTAAATCTAGTATGAAAAAAAATAGACCAACCCATGGAGAAAAATATTTCAGATGAACTATTACCATAAATTCTACACATTTTCTAGGAAAACAATACTCCTAATATCTATAATGATTAAAAGGCAGTTATTTAAGAGACAGACAAGCATTTGATGTTTCCCAAGCAGTAGAAATAGAAAACAGTACAATAAGAAAGTACAAATTGAAAAACATTGCTGAAAATAGTTATATAAAGCATTAAAATTGATTTTGGCTTGTACTTGCAACCACCAGTGATGCCAAACTTCTTTTTTTAATAATTTTTTATTTTTCAATTACAGTTGACATATTATATTAGTTATAGGTATACAACATAGTGATTAGACATTTATATAACTTATGAAGTGATCACCCCAATAAATGTAGTACCCATCTGACACCAGAGTTATTACAATATTACTGACTATATTCCTTATGCTATACTTTGCATCCCATGACTATTTTGTGACTACCAATTTATATCTCTTAATCTCTTCCCCTTTTTCACCCTTCCACCCAAGCACCCTCCCATCTGGCAACCATCAAAATGTTCTCTGTTTCTATGGGTTTGTTTTGTTTGTTCATTTATTTTGTTTTTTATGATTTCATATGTAAGTGAAATCATATGGTATTTGTTTTTCTCTGTCTGACTTATTTTACTTAGCACAGTACCTTCTAGGTCCAACCATGTTGTTGCAGATGGCAAGATTTCATTCTTTTCTATGGCTGAGTAATGTTCCATTGTATATATGCAACACCTCTTCTTTATCCATTCTTCTATTGATGGACACTTTGGTTGCTTCCATATCTTGGCTACTGTAAATAATGCTGCAATGAACATATGGGTGCATATGTCTTTTCAAATTGGTGTTTTGGGTTTCTTCAGATAAATACCCAAAAGTGGAATTGCTTCTTTGTCTCTTGTTTTTCCTTTCTTTTTTATTTAATTAAAGTTTATTGGGATGATGATTGTTAGTAAAGTTACATAAGTTTCAAGTGTATAACACTGTAATACATCATCTATAGATCACATTGTGTGTTCACCACCCAGACTCAGTTCTCCTTCCATCACCATATATTTGATCCCTTTTACCCTCATCTACCACCTTCTGCCCCCCTAACCCTCTGGTAGCCACTAAACTGTTGTCTATGTCTATGAGTTTTTGTCTCTTATTATAGCCTTTGTTTCAAAGTCTATTCTTCTGGTATAAGTATTGTTACCACAGCTTGTTTTTTTCTATTTTCATGAAATATCTTTTTACCATCCCTTTACTTTTAGTCTGTTTGTATCTTTCGACTGAAGTGAGTCTCTTGTAGGCAGCATATGTAAGGGTCTTGTTTTCTTATCCTTTCAGTCACCCTGTGGTTTTTTGTTTGTTTGTTTGTTTGTTTGTTTTAGCTGAGCCATCCTGCCACCTGTTGGCAGCTCAGCGGCTGCTCAGCTCGGGCCGGGACTCGTACCGCTGTTGCTCAGAGCTCAAACTCTTGAGCGAGCTCTTAACCAACTGAGCCACTCGGCCGGCCCCACCCTGTGGCTTTTGATTGGAGCATTTAATCCATTTACATTGACAGCAATTGTTGATCAATATTGCCATTTTATTATTGCCATAATTATTATTGCAATTTTATTATTCATATTTTTAATCTTTTGTTCCGCCTGAAAAACAACCCTCTTAACATTCCTTGTAATACTGTTTGGTGGTGATAGACTCCATTAGCTTTGTCTTATCTGGGAAGCTCTTTATCTGTCCTTCGATTCTAAATGATACCTTTGCCAGGTATAGTACCCTTGGTTGTATGTAGGTCCTTGGTTTCATTACTTTGAATATTATATGCCAATCTCTTCTGGCCTGAAAACTTTCTATTGAGACATCAGCTGATAGTCTTAGGGGAGCCTCCTTGTAGGTAACTCACTGCTTTTCCTGTGCTGCTTTTAGGATTCTTTCTTTGTGTTAAAACTTTAGCATTTTAATTACGGTATGTCCTATTGTGAACCTGTTTGGGTTCATCTTTTTTGGGACTCTGTGCTTCTTGGGCTTGTATGTCTATTTCCTTTGCCAGGTTAGGGAAGTTTTCCATTATTATTTCTTTAAATAGGTTTTCAACTCCTTGCTCTCTCTCTTCTCCTTCTGGTACCTCTATGATATGAATCTTGGTACCCTTGATATTGTCCCTGAGGCCTGTTGAACTATCCTCATTTTTTTGGATTCAGTTTTCTTTTTGCTGTTCTGATTGGGTGTTTTCTGCTACCTTATCTTCCAAGTCTCTCATTTGATCATCTGCTTCATCTAATGTACTGTTGAGTCCCTCTAATGTATTCTTCATTTTAGTTATTATATTCTTCATTTTTGATTGGTGCTGCTTTTTATGTTTATGTGTCCATATTTATGTTTCCTATCTCTTTGCTGAAGTTCTCCTTGAGATCAGTGAGTCTCCTTATAACCAGTGTTTGGAACTCTGCATCTGGTAAATTGCTTGTCTCCATTTTGTTTAGTTATTTTTCTGGACCTTTGTTCTGTTCTTTTATTTTGGACATTTTTCTTTGTCTCCTCATTTCGGCTGCCTCCCTGTATTTCTATGTATTAGGTAGAGCCTCTATGTTTCCTGGTCTCAGTACAGTGGCCTTATGTAGTAGGTGTTCTGTGTTGCCCAGTGGCACAGTCACCCGACCAAGGTGCTCTGGGTTCATTGTGTGGGCTGTGTGTGCCCTGTTGTTGTAGTTGAGGCTTGATTGCTATTGGCACAACAATGGGAGGGATTGACCCCCTAGCTGACTTGTTGTGAGGACTGGCCATGACTACAGTAGAGGAACTGTTGTACCAGGGCTGACCTTAAAGAGTAGGATTCACTTTAGCGGGGAACTGCTGCCTGCCCAGCCTGACCTTTGTGTATGTCCTTTGTGGAGATGGTCAGGTGGTGCTCTGGTGTGGGCTGAAGCTGGCCATCAGGTGTGTTGGTTCTGGGGCCTGTTGGGAAGAGTGTGGTGCAAGGGAAGTTCAGCTGTTGCCTGTGTTCCACTCAGAGCCAATTGGTATGAGCTACTAAAAGATCTGCAAATGGTTGCCACTTGTGCTGGGCTTGAAGGTGCCTGGGAAAAGCTAAGCTGCAAATTGAGGCCAGCTGCCTCTAGTGCCAGGCTTAGGGATGTTTAGCCAGAGGAATAGGGCACACCATGAGTCTTGTTTGAAGTTTGTGAACCTTTGAGACATTTCAGGAAAGTCAGCAGCATGAGCTAAGACAGGCTGTTTGTATGGAAAAGCCACTGGAAGTGGCTTGAGTGGGCCTACTACTTGGGTGGGATGGGGTCTCAGGCAGTCACCAAGGTGGGGTGAACTGTGTTAGCCAGATTGATGGAGACTCAGATATGGTGCCTGCTTGCACCTGTGTGTGCAGGCAGGGTAGAGGGAGGGCTCAAAAAGGAATAATTGCTCTTCCAGCATTCCTGTCTGGAGAAAGTTCCCCCTCCAGCGCTTGCCCTAAAGCCAGACAATTCAGTTCCTTCCTGTTTGTCCCTGACACCTTTAGAGCTGCTGCTCCAGTGCTGGAGCTTAGAGCGAATGAGTCCATCAGCAGTAAGCCTGTGTGTGGGCCCTATAAGAGCAGTGCCTGGGGCTCCAACTTTCCTCCGTATCACTCAGCCATAGTTTTTGCTGGTTTTCACAGCCAGAAGTTATGGGAATTTCTCTTCCCAGCACTGGAACCCCTAGGCTGGGGAGCCTGGTGTGGATCCCTCGCTTCTTAGTGGGGGACCTCCACAGCCGAGAGATCCCTCCAGATTTTTATCCCTGCCACATGTGGCTGTTGGATCAGCTTGTTCCACATCTCCACCCTTTCCACCAGTTTCCATGTGGCTTCTTCTGTAGATCCTTAGTTGTAGGACTTCTGTTCAGCTAGACTTCAGGTGATTCTCAGTGATAGGTGTTCTGTAGTTTAGTTGTAATTTTGATGTGCTTGTGGGAGAAGGCAAGCACAGCATTTATCTACTCTGCTATCTTTACCAGACCCGCATGCCAAACTTTGAGACTAAGGGTAAATCCTATTAAAAATACCAATCAAGAAGAGTATATATCTATGGAGGAAAAAATTTTTTATTTCTTCTGTAATAGTTTTAAACAAACAAACAAACACATATAAATAAATGTAGTATTAATATTTTTATTGCTATGAATGTGTATATGTAAAAATTTAAAAAGGATTTTAGAGGAAAATATTAACTCACCTTTAGGGTTTATATTTTGTTATAAAATATACATAAAAATTAAAAGTTTAAATATAAGATGGACTATAAATATGAAATATCTAATTCTCATGCTACAACTTTCCTTAACAGCACAGTTTTATATTTTTTTTAAAGGTGAAATCATCAGAATCGTTGCAGATCAGAGGAAAAGAAGTTGAGCGAACACAAAAGAGTAAATTAGGAATTCCACAAAAAAGAAAGCCTACAAAACATCTGCGGGATCAAAAACTACCTAAAAAAAAGTAACTTAATTTTACTGTCTGAAAAGAGGTTATATAATAACATTGATACCTGAAGATGCATTTTTAAAGGAAAATTAAATGTTTTAGAAATTCATATATGAGATCTAAGTTAAACCTTTTCACAGAAGAGTTGGTGGCAGATAGTACAGTTAGGATATGTATACTGGACTCCATACGTCTTTCTATTCCTATTTTTGACCAAGGTACTTAGTTTAATGACATAACAATAGCTAGCATAAAAATAGCTCTTTGAGGGCCGGCTGAGTGCTTAGGAGTTGGCTTGGGACGCCAGCTCTGAGCAGCAGGGCCCTGGTTCGGATCCCACATGAGGGCCAGTAACTCTGTGCTCTCTACAGCTAAGATGGTGAACAACAGCTCTACCTGGAGCTGGGCTGCCATGAGTCACTGGCGATGGCGTAGGCTGCAAGTGGGGCTGACCAGCAGTGGACATGAGCTCGAGCTGCCAAGAGCCGCCGTGAGGGGCCGTCCAATGGCCGCGAGTGACTGCCTCACCCAGGAAGAGCACAATGATAATACCAACATGGGCCAGTGAAGCGACGTCCTCCACAACTAGACTGAAGAACAAAAAGGGCAGCAACTTGTCTGTTCCCCTTCCTAATTCCCCAGCACTGTTCCCCTCTCCCAATTCCCCAGTAAAATCTTTAAAAAAAAAAATAGCTCTTTGTGAGGCTAAAGAAAACTAAATGTTGACATGTTAGAGTTGAATTTTTTCAGTCACTGTAATGTCTAATTAGGATTAACTGCTTATTATATTGGTTACTTTTGTTATTATAAAATAAAATAAAAGACAACCCAACACAAAATGTCCATAGGCCAATCGAATTGTTTATTTAGATGGCTTTTTTTCTCTACTATCATTTCATGTTTCATCTCCTCCCACCACATTTTTAATGGAGTTTCTTATTATACAGGAGTGTAACCACAATTTTGAATAATAGTGTGTAAATGCAGTTTACATGTATGGTTTTATCTTTTGTCATTCATCTTGTTGAAACAGATTTTCTCCTTATTTCACCACTAGGTTTTTATGGGTTGTTTTAGTCTAGATTCTTCTTCATTTAACTCTTTATGGGGGCTTAAAGAAGTTTTAATTATTAGCTTTTGTTGTTGCTTAGGGCACTGAAAGGTGTGCTGGACCTGGAAGACAGCCTTTTTATGGCCAGCCTAAACTTTGTAAATGGATATTACTCACAATTTAGTAGCTGAGAATAGACTCATGGGAAAAGAATTCCAAAGTTTATGAAAGAGTCAAATTGGCATTTAAGTGACCCTGTACATGCCATTGCTTATCTACATTGCTTTAAGCTCATTTAGTTAGCAAGATTATGTATTAAAACAAATAGTGACAGCAGACAACAAGTATTTTACCTTCAATAAATAGTTACTGTCAGATTATCAATGAAGCAGAAACTTCTTGATTTTTTCCCCCCAAAACCTTGCATTTAGTGCATTAAGCAAAGTAGCATGGCCACACACAGAGCCAGAGTCTTTTCTTTTTTATGTCTTGGTGTTTCAAAGAATGACAAATAGTCCTGTTTAAGGAGAGTATGCTATAAAAACACACAGCCTTTCTTGAGCATGCCAAAAATATTTGTAGATCTTTTTGATATATATAGTACTGTGTTAATTCATTAAAACTGAAATTAGAAACTTTCATTAGAAATAAGAATGACATGCAGAGGAATAAAAATCTGATATTTAAAAAAATTATAAAAGACAATTTTGGGAAAATGTTTCTGAAAATCTTTTATTCCTTGTTCCTGTTTCTTTGATCAATTTTTTTTTTTTACCAAACTTTTCTCATCTGTGAGTAGGCCCCAGTATGAAATGTTTTCTTGAGACTTGAGCCATCTTTTGATAACATAGTGTTATTTAGCTCAATAACCAAGGGAGATTCACTTACAGATTTATGTTATTAGAGTATGTTGGGAACATAGGAATTCAGATTGGTTGTGGAGCTTTTTTAAGGAAATAAAAAAAAATGTAATCTCGTGTACATTCCACTAGCCAGGACCTGTCCAAAACAGAATGATGAGTAGATGAGTTTGACATCAGAACTTACCTTTTTCTCTCCTCATTTTTTTCAGTGCTTTCTTAGGATCCCTACTTCCTGGACACCCATTTTTAACCCTCCAGTTAGGCCTCTCTGTCTCAGGCATTTCCAAATGCATTCGATTTACCTCTCTTCTCCTCCTCCACTCAAACATGTTCAAATTTCATGTCCTCTTCTTTTTGGGTCCTGTGCTGTTTTGGAAATGGCACAAACCACTCTCTGTTAATGATTAATGTACATATCATGCATAGCAACTTGTTAGGTGCTGTGTGATGAAAAATTTTAAAAACAGCAATAAAAATAGAACAAGCATTTCTTGAACGTTTCATAGATCAGGGACTTATTGTTACCAATTCTTAGAAAGGCAAAAGTTAGGAATTTTTATTCTCATTTTACAGAAGATCTTCACAGACGTCAGTGATATAGTTTGCAACTGTTAGAACTGAGATTCTGATCCAGGCCCCACCAACTCCAGAATCTATTTTCTTTATACTATGCTACTATCCAGACACATAGAGCAATTGGTGGACAGACTTGCATTAATTAACCCATTAGATAAAAGGTCAGAATGGATAGCACAAGGATAGGGCAATGTATGAAAAGAGATATTTGTAAAAAAGAAGAAAAAAACACATTTTGCAGAGAAGTTATTCTTGGAGATATTGTTTGAAGGATGTTTAGGTGTGGACAAAAGGACAGGCAACATTCCATCCATAACTGAAGGAACCAACAGGTCTCGCTGGCCCTGTGAATTTTCCTGGAGACTGATAATAACACTAACATCTGCCATGTGAGAAACGCTATTTTAAATGCATTCACTCCTTTTCTTCTTAAAATAGTTTTATCTAGAGTGTGCTAGTGTTGTTATTCCCAATTTACTGAGGCATAAAGAACTTAATTGACTTGCTTGTGACCATGTGATAATTTTAAACAGGATTCAGACAGCAACAGTCTGACTCAACTACACTACACTCTTAACCGCTATGTTAGAAGTAGGGTCAGATGCTAGGAGCCTTAAAACTTAGAGAGAGGAAGTTAGATGAATGTAGCAAGTAACAAAGAGTCATTGTGCTGGGTAAAGGAGTATTTAAAGATCAATGTGATAGGATTTTGCAGGAGATACTGGAGAGGGGAGGAGACAGAGGGTACAGGGCTCAATCCAACGTGCCTTAGACCCTTGCTCTTGCAGGCTGAAGTGATGAGGACCTTGACTGTGTTGGAAGAAAGGATGGAGAAGGAGCACCCCTGGGCAGCCCTGTGCAGGGGAGAAGCTCAGCTCTTCATTGGATGTGCGGGTGAAGGAAAGAGGACTTGAAGATAGCTCCAATGTTTTATACCTTGAAGATGAGGAATCTAGATGAAATTTGAGAGCTCTCAGCACAGAGGAAATAGCTGAAACACTGAAGTTGATTTTTCCAATGTAGAAAGAGAAGTTCAACCTTGGAAGCCAGACCCAGTTGAGGAGATGGAGAAAGAAAAGTCAGTAACTGAGTCCAGTTGTGTTGAATTTGAGAGGTAGATGAAGAGCTGGGATGGTGCAGGCTTAAAAAAACTCATGGAGAAGCAACTTCAAAAAGGATCATCAATATTATCAGCTGTGGCTTGAAGGTCATAGAGAACACAATCTAAATGCCTAAGGTTTATTTGATTTGATTTGATGAAAAGATCATTTGGTGAAGAGTATAACGTTAGTATAAAGGTGGGGATGAAGTAATACTGGATAAGGGCCACTTCCATCTCAGGGTCGTTAACAGGCATTGATGGGGAAATAATTGGTTTATAGTCAGGAGCATTGTGTTTAGGTCCTAAGAGCTACTCACTAACTTTGTGACTTATCCAAATAAGCCTGGTCTACTATGAGGGTAATACGACCTCCCATATAAGTTCATTGTGGGGGTTAGAGAGAATGTGCGTCAATCACCTAGCAGAGAGTCTGGAACATACTAGGTGCTCAAACAGTATTTGTTGATTGGATGGCAAATGACACTGTGGATGAAGAAAGCAGATCTTTACTTCTCTACTTTGGAGAGGCAAGTTCTAGCATAATGGGAAGGAAGATACTACATTAACTGAAAGAGACCCAGGGTTCCCCTGGTGCTAGTTGATGGACAATGTACTATATTGTTCTATGTCTTCAGTGACATTAGCATTTGAACAAAGTAGCAAAGGAGTAATGCAGAATGGCTGGATATGGTGTCATCGACTGAGTTACAGAATTCAAGAGAGAAGAGGTTTGGGATGGGATGATAATGAGTTTGCTTTTAGATCTGTTGCTTTTGGGGTATCTGTAAGACACATAGGTTGACATGTTCTCTAGGAAGTTGGATATATGACTTTGAAGATTCGGTCAATGGCCTGCCATTGTGATATTAACTTTGTTGTAAATCATTATTATATTATCATTTTAAATCTCATCTCCTACATACAGGCATCCTTGTTAGAGCCTCAACTAAACTGTCAATGTAAATGTATTTTATATCGAAAGACCACACAATGATAGAAGAAGCCCACTTTTCTTTTCTTTGCTGCAGAATCCCACAGGACTATGCCACCCCTACCCTTCATGACCTGTGCATCACTGTCCCAGCCCAGGAGCTGCCCATCGACTTGTGCCTGGCTTCTCGGGTGTATCACACGGCTGATAAGAAGGGCCACAGCGCTCTGCTTGAACTATTGGGAGACTCGTTCTTAGACGATCACTCTACAGAAGAAGAGCAAAGACATAGGTAAGAGTTCCACTGTTAATTCTGTTTTAAACTAGAGGTTCCAATTTTGAAGACTTGATTCTGTTCTTGGACACCAGAAAGGAGCAGTTTTTGTCTTTTTACATTTCTTCCCAGGACATCCACAGTTTAGTTCGGTGTTTTCATTTCCTGCCATTATTAACATGAATCATGCCCTATCATAATAAGGTAACTTTAGTGATTTATGGTTCCCAAAGGGTGTCACGTACATTGCCTCACTTGTTCTTCCTAACATCTCTGTGTGTATAGACGTGGAAATTGAGGCTTATAAAAGCCAAGCAACTTCGCCAGGCTCATACAACTGAGAGAACCACAGATTTGGAATTTGAAGCCAGTCTTTTAGGTTTCATTGTCATTGGGAATACTTGGATCCCAGGATCATGTACAAAAGTCATTGCCTCTGGAGTTTCTTTCATTTCTCCCTGTGCCTCACTTTCCTTTGAATCTGAGTAGTCTTTTATGGAGAGTGTATAATTTTTAGCATCCTCAAAAGAGAGGAGAAAAGGGAAGGGGACCAACATTTATTTAGCGGTAAGTATTCTTCTACCACTGTGCTGTGTGCTTTGCACCTTTCCTATTTAAATCTTCAACTGTAAGGGAGAAGTCATAATTTCCATTTTATTCATGAAGAAACTTTGGCTCCATAATATGAGGACTCTTGCTCAAGTTCTTAACTGCAGAGTTAATGATTAGAACCCACATGTATCTAACAGTTTTTCTCAAACTTTTTTTCATTATCACCTCCTTAAGGAGCCCTTCTAGATGTTTTCCCCCTAATCACCCTTTCCTATTATATTTTAATACCCCAGATATACTATACATCTGTTTATATTAATATAAAATAATATTTTCATAGTTTAAAAGATCACTTAATTACACTATCACAAAATTATTAGTAGTTTATCCAATCTTTTCATGGTATATTCTGAGCCTACTTCCTCAAATTGACTTTTGGTAAAAATTGTAAAACTTTATTGCCTTCTTTCATTGTTTAAAATCATCTGGTTTCCCTGTGTTTAGCAATCACAATAAGATTCAGTTTGAGTCTCTGAAGGAAGGTCATTCTCATGTTTATTTTCTATTTAGACAAAAAGATTTTTTTAGGACTTGTTGTTTATAATTTTATACATCTAAGTCTTTTAGTTTTAATCTGTCAAGTCAATGTTTGCTAAATTTTTGAAAAAAATCATATGTGAAGAATTTCAGAAATTTCAAAATTGCTCCAGTATCTCTGCCAGAAAGTAGCAGTTTCATATGTTATTTTTTGAAATGTGTATTAAAAAGCCTAAAACTGAAAGAGAGAGAGAAAAAGACATAAACATAGTCATAAAACTACTATTTTGAGTCATTTGTGTTAGAGATCTACAAGCAAAGCATCATTTTGAGGAGTTACAGCTTCTATTAGTCATGCAAAGTGTTAAAAATACTGGTTTCTTTCTAATTAAAAAAATTTTTTTCTTCAAGTAGATCTCACTTTCTTTTTCCAAGAGAGTCAATAAATGTTCTATTTGATGATGATAATTCTTGGCAATTTGTTCCTAAGTACCAAACAAGAAGTTAATTTAAGTACTGAATATTTAATTCTCTGGCATCCATCTCTTGAGGATTACCTTGCTAAACATAGCTTAACCTTTTCAAAATATATCTGTCTGATGAGCCTACAAGTTTGGAGAAATGTATAATTTTTTTTCTGCACTAATAGGTATTCTCAAGAAAGGTAATTGTAAACAGAAAATGAATACCCTTCCCCTTTGTGGCTTTTCCGTTTTTCTGTGCAATGAACAGCTAACTACAAAGCATAATAATACACTTTGTTGTATAGTTTTATAGTTTGTGTATAGTGTTGTATATGCTTTCCTAATTCTGCATATAGTAATTATTATTTGTGACAAACACCAGGGATATTTTAATGAAATAACATGGAAACATACTTAAGCTTATTTTAAATAGCAAGGTATTGTTCAAACTTAAGTTTATTTTCCTAAATAGGAATTCTGATGAGAACTATAAAAATATTCTATTTTGTTCATATTTTTGCTTTTCAAATTTCTGTATTGTAAGGAGAAGTTTATAGACATTTAGTTAGAATTCTTAGCGTGGTATTTTAGGTTTTAAAATAAGGGAAATCATTAAAAGTGTTTAAACAGCTAAATTGATGTTTGGTGAACAGCTTTCTGAACATCTCTTGTATATGCATGTGTTTAAACCATGCATGACATTCTATAGAAGGATCTTATTCACTCAAGGTGTTAACATTTAAATTATTTCATGTTACTCTCTAACTTAACCAAGCTGCAATGTAAAAAAAATTCCTAGGTGTGGAATTATTTATTAAACTTTTTGTTTTAAAATTTTTGATGCATATTAATGGACTTCTCTCCAGAAAAAGTATACCAACTTATACTCCTATCAACTATTTATGACACTATTCATTTCCTTTCACAGACTACTAATTGTCAATCTTCTATTTTTTAAATTTATTTCTATAAGGTTGAGTACATTTTTAGATGTTTCTTGACTATTTGTTTTTCTCCTTTTGAGAATTACCAATTCATGTTCTATTGAGTTGTCATTCATCTTTTTCTTATTGATTTATAAGTGATCTTTTTATATTAGATTTTAATAATTTGTCATATATTGTAGACTTTGTTTTACTTTGTTGTTTGCTTTTTAGTTTGTTTATGGTGTTTCATGCTATACAGAAGCTCTAGTTTTTATGTAGTAAAAATTACCCATCATTTTCTTTATGTGTTGTAGTCTTGTTGTCCCTCTTAGAGTTTTTCTACACTTAAATTGAAACGTATTTTTTCATTTTTCTTCTAGTAGTTTTATGGCTTTTAAAAAAAGGGTTAAATCTTTGATCCATCTGTAATTAATTTGACAAAAGGACTAAGCATTATTGTTTTTTCCCAAATGACTAGTCAATTGCATATCATTTATTCAGTTAACCTACTTTTCCTCCATAGTTTGAAATACCATCTTTGCATACCTTAAATTCCAGTGTGTTGTTGACTCTATTTATGGACTTACATTGTGTTTCACTGACTTGTCTATGTAACTTGTGTATTTTGTTGATCCACCATTAATAAAGAGAGAGTTGGCAAAAATGCTGTCCTACAAAAATTGGTTGACCTTCTCAAGTCAGGTAGCCCATAGAGCCAGCTTTCTGGTGGTAAGCAATGCTTAGGCTGTAGTCAGCAGACCTAACCCTCCTCTCAGCTTCAAATTACATTGAAATTCCTAGTCATGTTAAAAAAAATGTGGACAGGATGTTAGTTCTATACATTAAAACAATAGCAGTGACAACAATAATTATAAAACCAAAGGTTAAGTGTCAGAATTCAATATTTAATTTCATTTATTATTTTGATACAAAAATCATAAAAATACAACATTTTAGCAAATATGCAAGAAGATGCCAAGAAGAAAATTACACAAAATCTTGCCATCTAGAGATAATACTGTTACGTTCTTAAATATATGATTCCAGACTTTTCTGTATGCAAATAAATCATATAGAACAAAACTGGGATGCTATGTACATAATGTTTTGTAACCTGTTTTTAAAAACTTATTATGTTGTAATTATCTTTCCATGTCAAGGAATACAGATCTGAATAGTCACTTAAATCCATCGGCAAATTTTTTTTGTGTACCTACTATGTGGCAGGCATAGAGTTAGGCACTAGAGAAGCATCTACAAACAAGAGAAACATAATCCCTGCCCTCAGGGAACTTGGAGACTAGCAGAGAAGAAAGGTGGTGAATTCATTATTGTGAATATGATAATTAGTATGCAGGTGTGCAGGGAGCTATAGAAACATGGAAGAAGAGTTCCTCATTATCTTGGGAGGTTTGAGGAAATGATACTTAAATTGAAACCTGAAGAATGAGTAGAAGATAGCTAGGAGGAGGGAAAAGAACATTTTTAAGGGTCTTGATACTCAAAAGTATAGTCCATAGACTAGCAGCACCAACATCCTCTGGAAACTTGTTGGAAATGCAGATTGTTCTTATGCACATTGAAGTTTGACAATCCTTGCTGTGGACAACTGGACCTCATCTGAGAATTGGAAAGAAATCCAACATTAGAGAACAAGAGGAGCAGTGATGCAACTGAGGTTGGAGAGGAGGCAAGAGTCTGATCATGTAGGATTTAATAGATGCCCTGTATGTGTATGTTAGGGTGTGTGTGTGAGGGCTTAGGGGAAAGATTCTCATTCACAGTGTATTGCATTGGGAAGCCATCGGGTTTTTTTGAGGAAGAATGACATAATCAAATTTGTTTGAAGATATGACAGTCCTCATCTTGACTTTTCAGTAGCATTTGGCACAGTGGCATTCGCTATTCCTTACGCTTTTATTCCTTGACCTTTGGGACACATTCTTTCCTGGTTCTCTTCCTGCCTCCCAGGCTATGCCTTCTCAAGTCTCCCTTGCTGGTATCTCTTCATCCCTTGACTTCAAAGTGCCCAGAGTTTATCCTGGAACCTCTTTTTCTCCCCTACCTACACTCTCAAGGTGATCTTATCCAGCACCATGGCTTTAAATACCATCTATATGCTGATGACTATCATTTACTAAAATAAATGCAGAAGGATGTTCATTGTCCTTATAATAACTAAAAACTGGAAACAACTTAAGTGTTCATTGATGGAAGACTTTCTGGTACATCTAATGATGGGATGCATTGCAATCATGATAAAGAATGAGGTAGAGGCCGTCCGAGTGGCATATTGGTTAAGAGGTAGCTTGAGATGCCAGCTCTGAGCAGCAGGGCCCCGGTTCGGATCCCACATGAGGGCCAGTGATGCCGCGCCCTCTTACAGCTAAGATGGTGAACAAAAGCTTGACCTGGAGTTGTGCTGCCGTGAATGGCTGGCAACGGCATAGGCTGCAGGGGAGCTGCAGTGGGCTGCCGTAAGCTACCCTGAGTGGCTGGCAGCCTGCGTGAGTGGCCAGCAGCCTGCATGAGCTGCCAAGAGCCAGCATGAGTGGCCATTCAGTGGCCATTGACCGATCTGCCTCACCCGGGAAGAGTGCAATGATAACCAACATGGGCCAGTGAAGCGATATCCTCCACAACTAGACTGAAGCACAAAAGGACAGCAACTTGTCTGTTTTTCTTCCCCAATTCCCCAACGCTGTTCACCTCCCCCAATTCCCCAATAAAACCTTAAAACAACAACAACAACAAAAAAGAATGAGATAGAGGGGCCTGCCGAGTGGCTTAGTTAGTTAAGAGTTAGCTTAGGAGCTTGAGCTCTGAGCAACAGGGCCGCCAGTTCGATTCCCACATGGGCCAGTGACACTACACCCAAGCTGAGCTGCTGCTGAGCTGTCAACAGGTGGCAGGATGGCTCAGCTGGTGAGAGGATATGTTCCTAACAACAAGACTGCCTGTTCAATGGTGGGCTATGCCTGCCTGCAACTAAGACTGAACTCAGCACCTTGAGCTGAGCTGCCACCCGGATGGCTCAGTGGATAGAGCATGTGCTCTTAACAACAAGGCTGTCGTTTCAACTCCTGCATGGGATGGTGGCTACGCCCACCCACAACTAAGACTGAACACAGCACCTTGAGCTTAGAGACCACGAGCTGCCGCCAGCAGCCAAATGGCGACTGGCGCCCTCCACAACTAAGATTGAAGAACAACAACTTGGCTGGCCCCCTTCCCCAATTCCCCAATTTAAAAAAAAAAAAAAAGAATGAGGTAGAGCTCTGTGAGCTGAAAGGAGGTAGAGCTAAATACATAAAATGATATGTGATTATATGAAATAATTTTGCATGGAAGAAAACTGAAGAAACTGTGAATTGTGGTCCCTCAATTTTCATTGTATATGATACACTAAAAGTCATAAAAAGTGAAACTGTACTTTGTCTTATTTTTTGCTTTATTATATGGTTTATGTTTGTCCTTCCTTTTATTTATTTATTTTTATTTTTATTTTTTTATTTTTTTATTGGGGAATTGGGGGGATGGGAACAGCTTTGGGGAATTGGGGAAGGGGAACAGACAAGTAGCTGTCCTTTTGTTCTTCAGTCTAGTTGTGGAGGACGTGGCTTCACTGGCCCAAGTTGGCACCATCATTGCGCTCTTCCCTGGTGAGGCAGACCAGTCACCGGCTTCTGGACGGCAGCTCACAGCGGCTGCTGGCCGCTCATGCTGGCTGCTGGCTACACACGGTAGCCCATGGCAACCCACTGCCACAGGGGCTGCAGCCTACGCAGTCGCTGGCAACTCCAGGTTGAGCTGTTGTTCAGCATCTTAGCTGCGGAGGGCAGTGTCACTGGCCCTCATATGTGGAATCCGAACTGGGGCCCTCTGGCATCCCAAGCCAGCTCTTAACCATCGCGCCACTCGGCCGGCCCCTGTCCTTCCTTTTTAATCGTTCTTAATTGTGTTCCTTGTAGATTGCATAGATCCAAATATCTTTAAGCCAATCAGAAATTTTTCTTATAATAGGTTGGATCACTTATATTCCTTCACTATCATATCAGATGTACTTGGTATTATTCTTTTCACCTTATTTTGTATTCTCTCTCGTTCTCTTTCTTGCTTCTTTGCTATTTCCTATAATCTGTCATATTTATCTGTGTGGTCTTTTTTTGTATCATTATCTGATATCTGGTGTTTTAGGAAAGAAATCTGAAGCAAGCTTGTTTTTATTTGCATCTATATTAGATGCATATAGAATTTAAAATTTTGCCTTAAATTAAATAATTTCACTAGCATATGTTTGGGAGTGGATTGTTTTTTAATTAATATTTCTTGGTACAGGAAACCCCTTTTTATATACAAATATAGCTCTTCAGTTTAGGACTTTTTCTGTTTAATTTTGAGTAGTGTTTCCATTCTGTTTATTCAGTGCGTTTCTCCAGAAGTATCAATTAGCCACGTATTGGATCTTCATTATCTATTCTCTACATTCATCATCTCTCTGCTTACAAGCCTCTGTTCCACATCAATAGTTTCATTTTCTGGGTTGTAAATTTCAGAAATTCCTTCTAACTATCATTTTAATACTGCTATTGCATTTTTCTCATTTTTTCTTAATCAACCTCTTAAGAAAATCTAAGTCTTATCTGAACTTTTAATTGTTCCGTGAAAGCATTTAAAAAATTTCCTTGACAAAACAAAGCAAACCCTTTCTAAAATATTTTTTAATTTCTATAATAAATCTTTTTCAAAAGGATGTTTTTCACATAACTTTTTGAATGAAGTATTTCTTTCTTCTACTTTGCAGACTCTCTTCATAGAACTCATATTTGATTTTTCTATGTACTCATCTTTGAATAAAGCTAGGTCATTTCTGACTGTCCAAAGTTAATATTGGATCGATATACCTGGTATTTCTTGACTGTTTATCTTGGAGACATTAGAATACTACTTTTAGATCTTAAGTAGGAGAACTAGAAGATGCAGGTTTATATTACTAATTTAGTCATTCAGGATCCTGAAAGGCATTGGGAGTGGGATGAGGTAGGATCTGAAACTTTTGCCTCTACAGTTTTTCTCTGTGATTGTTAAAACTGTTGTAGTAAAGGCTGACCTTTTACTATTGGTTCTTCTATATGATAAGGATTATTCTAGGCTTTTTTTCTGTGCATGCACATATATTATATACACATATATCTTATAAAAATGACATTAAAGATGTTGGGTTTAAAAAATTTTTTTTTGTAGCTGAGCCATCCTGCTACCTGTTGGCAGCTCAGGGGCTGCTCAGCGGCTGCTCAGCTCGGGCTGGACGCGAACCGCTGTTGCTCAGAGCTCAAACTCTTGAGCGAGCTCTTAACCAACTGAGCCACTCGGCCGGCCAAAGATGTTGTTTTGACAGTTTATACTCATTTGAGATTTTTATTTTAAAAGTGAAAGACTTGAGTAATTATTTTTGACCTACTATCGCTACTTCTTACAGTTTACAAATCAACTATATAAAGTGTGCTTATATTCTAAAGATTTTGATCTGAACCCTCCAAATAAGGTAGTGATATTTGAATAGGAAAACAGAAAATTATCTATTAGAAAATGCATTGAGGTACATTTATTATATAATTTATTATTAACAACAACTCTGTGTAATAGATAAAAACATACCATTTCCCAAATGAAGAAAATGTACTTCAGAGATTTAAGTATCTAGTCTACATATATAGAGGTGGTAAAAACTAGAACCCAGGTCTAGCTGATTCTAAATGTGGTTTCCATTATATCCCACTGTTTTGTGAACTTAAAAAAAGAAGACCCCCTCTTCTTTTTTTTTCTCTTTATGCTTCATTTTGAATACTTGTTCTCATCTTATTATCAGAACCAATCCTGGTATGAGCTAGGAAGAATCTGAGGAGCTCCAGTCGAATAATCTGAGATAAGCACATTTTTACCTTTGGTCTTTTGTATTTGATCCATTGTGACCAATTTTAGAAGCAGAGTTCCTGCTTATAACAGAGTGGGTGTCCTAGCTTATATTGTTTGTTACCTCTTAGGAACTGAAATCCTGTTACTGAGTCCTAGGCCAGGGCTGGAGCCTTGATAACTGTGGGAGACTTCCCTGACATTAACTACTTAATTACTAAAAGCTTTCATGAAATACTGCCTGGTTTTGGTATTCCCTATCACTGGTTGCCCCCAGCTAGAATGTGATATTGGCCCATACTAGACCTTTCGGATGCCACTTGTAGTGCACCACTACCACCTGTGGTCTGTTGTACTGCATTTGGAATGTTGTGTTCTGTCTTCTGCTCCACATTTCCTTCCAATGTGGGTATCTGGAGGTGACTTTTTGCCACCATCCCCCATTTCCTGCATTGTCTGCTATTTCTCAATGGTCAGGTCTGATCCTGCCCTGCCCAGCTCCCCAGCCCTTTCTTGGACTTGTTCCTTGCTGCATAATCCAAGATAGTATGTCAAAACATGTAAGGCTTAATCCTTGTTTGAGATCTAGCTAGTGACATGTGTCACAGAAGTGCACATTTCAGTGGCATAAGAGATCTCAGCCTTTCTCTAGCCTAACTGTCTCGTATTTATGGATGAGGAAACTGAGGCAAAATTTCGCATCCCAAAACACAGTTGGTGGCAGAGTTAAAACTATAATCAATAGTAACCTCAATTAGATTTATATCTATTTTCAAAAAATAGTCCCTCCCTGAGTTTTACAAATACAGATTGGGATGACAGAAAGTCATTTTAGTATGCATTATTAATGTTTGGTCAGATATTATATTAGTGTATTTTTGTTTTTATATGGAAATACCAAAAAAGAATTGTTTGGACAATAATCTGGCTTCATAACTGCCAATATGCGAAAGCTAGAATTTTTTTTAAAAACAAAGCAATATCATTCCACCAGATGTCACTGTTTGCATTTAGCAATGAACTTACAATGATTAAAAATAAACCTCCTCCCTAATCATATTTTGTTTAAAAAAATTATAGTTACACTCTTATTCTTGTTTAAATTTATTATTTTATTTTATTAAGACTATATTTCCTGAATTAAAAAAATATTCAAAGTATTCATTACTGCTGTTGCAGATAAAGACTATACTAAAGATAATTATTTGTAGATAGCATCTTCAAGAAGGCGAACTACTAAAGTTTTTTTTAGATCTAGCAGTTTGCTTTTTAAACAATATTCTTGGTAAATTACTGTTTTCTAAATTTTAGATTGTGACCCAGTAAGTGGGTTGTAAAATCGATTTAAGTGGCTTGCATAACACTTAAAAAAATGATGTCTGGAATAGAATACTTTATTACATGTAAGTATTATTTGGTGAAATTTTTTATATGAACACTTTTTAAACAAATTTTTTTATTTAAAGAATTACAGTTGACATACAATATTATATTAGTTACAGGTGTACAACATAGTGATAAGACACATATATAATGTATGAAGCGATCACCCTGATAAATCTAGTACCCCTCTGACACCATACAGAGTAATTACAATATTATTGACTATATTCCCTATGCTATACTTACATCGCTATGACTATTTGTAACTACCAATTTGTACATCTTAATCCCTTCTCCTCTTTCACCCATCCACCTCAGCGCCCTCCAATCTGACAACCATCAAAATGTTCTCTGTATCTATGAGTTTGTTTCTGTTTATCTTGTTTTTTAGATTCCACATGTAAGTGAAATCATATGGTATTTGTCTTTCTCTGTCTGACTTATTTCACTCAGCATAATAACCTCTAGGTCCATCTATGTTGTTGCAGATAGCAAGATTTCATTCTTTTCTATAGCTGAGTAATGCTCTGTTGTATATATGTACCACCTTGTTATCCATACGCCTGTTGATGGACACTTAGATTGCTTCCATATCTTGGCTATTGTAAATAATGCTGCAATGAACATATGGATGCTTTTCAAATTAGCGTTTTTGGTTTCTTAGGATAAATACCCAGAAGTGGAATTACTGGGCCCTTTTTTTGTCTCTTGTTATAGCCTTTGTTTTAGCCTATTTTGTTTGATATAAGTATTGCTACCTCAGCTTTTTTTTTGTTTCCATTTGCATAAAATATCTTTTTCCATCCCTTTATGTACAGTCTGTGTGTACCTTTTGATCTGAAATGAGTCTCTTATAGTAAGTATAGTAGGGACCTTGTCTTCTTTTTTTTTTTTAAGATTTTTATTGGGGAATTGGGGGAGGGGAACAGCTTTGGGGAATCAAGGAAGGGAAACAGACAAGTTGCTGTCCTTTTGTTCTTCAGTCTAGTTGTGGAGGATGTTGCTTCACTGGCCCAAGTTGGCACCATCATTGCGCTCTTCCCAGGTGAGGCAGATCAGTCGCCGGCTTCTGGACGGCCACTCACATCAGCTACTGGCTGCTCACGCTGGCTGCTGGCTACACACGGTAGCCCATGGCAACCCACCTGCCATCACCGGCGACTCACGGCAGCCCAGCTCCAGGTTGAGCTGTTGTTCAGCATCTTAGCTGTAGAGGGCAGTGTCACTGGCCCTCATATGTGGGATCCGACCCAGGGCCCTCTGGCATCCCAAGCCAGCTCTTAACCAATGCACCACTCGGCCGGCCTGGGACCTTGTTTTCTTATCCATTTGGCCACCGTATGTCTTTTGATTGGAGCTTTTAATGCATTTACATTGAAAATAATTGTTGATAGATACGTAGTTATTACCATTTTATTATTCATATTTTGATTTTTTTTTCTTCTAAGCTTGATTCTAAATGATGGGATTTGCTGAGTAGAGTGATCTTTGTTGTAGGTCCTTGCTCAGTATTATTTCTGAGCATTAGAACCTGAAAAATCCGATCACTGTTACCGTGTATAGATGAGGAAAGTAAGACTCAGGATAGAATAGTGACCTACCCCATATAGCACACCACATTGCCAAACTGGGGCTAAATTCCTGGTTTTTAGCCTCATTCTAAAAGCTAGCTCTTCCCACTATATCAGTGATTTTTTAGGCTTTCCCTGAGGATAACAACCACCTGGAGTGTTTGATAAGTGTATGGATTCTCAGGCTCTATAGAAAACCCACTGAATTAAAATATTTGGGGAGGAATCTGGGAAGCTATAGATTTGACAAGCATCTGGGATAGTCTTACAATTAGGCTGTTTTAGGAAAGATTGCAGTACAACAGTGGTTCTCGAAATCAGCATACATCAGAATCGCCTGCAGGGCTGGAGAATATGATTCATTAGGTGTGATGGGGCTCAAGATTTTGCATTTCTAGCAAGTTCCTATGTGATGTTAATGGTGCTGGCTGGGAACACACTTTGAGAACCACTGCAGTACATTATGCAGACCCATGATTCTCAGTTCCCCAGGATAGGGTCTGGGACTGGCTTTTGCTGTGGGACTTTTCTCACTCAGCCAAAATTCAACAATACTTATTCAGTATCTATTACATTTGTATCCATTGGAGACAGAAAATGAATAAGAATCAGTGACTCCCCCCACCCCATCAGACTATGATCTGTAAAAAAAAATATACAGAATAAAGTGTAGTATATCCTATAATGAAGAAGCAGATCAAATGTAGCAAGAAAACTAGGGAAGCATAGATGGATTTTGACTGGGCAGAGGGGGCATTGGTAATGTGTCATGGAGGAGCTGAGATCTGAAAGCATTGTTCATCATTTTCATAGCCTCACTGTACTATACTTTTGATTTCCTATCTCCCCTATTGTCCCTGTAGTAATCTTAGCACCTACTGCACCTTTTTCAGAGTGAATGTAGGTTAGTCCAGGTGTTAAGGTAGGGAAGTAGGACTGGCAAGGTAGATGGTGCTCAGACTGTGGAGAACCCTGAATGCCAGGTGCAGGAGCTTGGGTTTTCTACTGTGTGTATAGTCATTAAAGTATTGCAAAGGGTGTGACTGATGACAACTCTGGCAGGGGTACATAACATGGATTGGAGGAAGGAGAGTTTGGAGGTAAGGGACCAGCAAAGATGATATATCATAGGACTCAGATGAGAGAAAATGCAATGGACAAGGGAGGCACTCTGGAGGGGAAAGGATCAGGATAAGTGACCACTATTGGGAGTGTGGGAGCCTGGAGTTGAAGAGCTTTTCAATCTGCATCACAGAAATGGTGGTGTTTTCAAAGGGGAGAACTCTAAAAAGGATTGGTAATTCTCTCTGGGAATAAAGAAGGAAGCAGGGAAAATCTGGAGAAAAATTTCAAAGGAAGTGATTCATCTTTGTTAAGCAGAAACAGTTGCTACCTTTGGGTAGCCTTTCCACTAAGCTTCCCCATTCATGTCTACCAGAGCTATGCACTCTAAAATGTCCAGTGACTTCTTTCACTTTCCTTCCAACCAACCAGGATTTCTACTTCTTTAGTGCACATTTGGAATGTGAAAAAGACAATAAGCTGTGAATGACTCTTACTACGGTGTTTTTGATTTAGGACCAGATAAAAATACAGCAGTGCCCCAAGGTAGCGTCTTCTTCTTCTTCTTCTTTTTTTTTTTTTTAAAGATTTTTTTTGGGGAATTGGGGAAGGGGAACAGTCAAGTTGTTTTTCTTCAGTCTTAGTTTTGGAGGGCGCAGCTAGCTCAGCTCTAAGTCCAGTCGCCATCCGGCTGCCCGATGGCAGCTCGCAACTGCTCAGCTCAAGGTGCTGTGTTCAGTCTTAGTTGCGGCTGGGCATAGCCCACCATTCCATGCGGGAGTCCAACCAGCAACCTTGTTGTTAGGAGCACATGCTCTCACCATCTGAGCCATCCTACCACCTGTTGGCAGCTCAGAGGCAGCTCAGCTTGGGTGCAGCTCACTGGCCCATTTGGGAATCGAACCGGCGACCCTGTTGCTCAGAGCTCACACTCTTAACCAACTGAGCCACTCGGTCGGCCCTAAGGTAGCCTCTTAAGTCACCCCTCTCCTGCCTGATTTTAGAAATACTTTACTGATCTTGATGTATGTACTATCCTGGCTTATTTTTCTAGCCCCTAGACCTTATCCTGGTCTTTGTTTTTCCTGGATATATCAATCAAGATTCAGGTGCAGAAAAAAGAACTCTATTTTTTAGCTATTTTAAGCAAAAAGGAATTTGGGAATTTAATGCTTACAAAATCAATGGAAAGATTGGTAAATGAGCTCTAGGCAGGGAGGGCTTCCAGAAGTGACTCACACATCTTGCTTAACTGACTGCTGGGAGCTGCTCCTTCGGGCATAGTCAGGAAGGTGGGAAATCTGGCAAGATACCGCGTTAGCTGCGATTCAGGGATCAGGTGACCTCTGTACTGCTTTTGACTCTGGAGCCACAGTATACAGTATGTCTGTTGTTATGCTCATTGGCAAAAAAAAAAGCAACTCAGGAAAAGTGACTGAAATGCTGCTATAGAAGTCAATCTTGCCATGACTTCTTGCCAAAAAAACCATCAGAGCCTTCTGACTTCCAAATTGTGTGTGAGTGCATCTGGCTAGTGGGTCCTAAATTACGTCTAGGGCACCGGCTGCAGTAGGGCGTTACCTTTCCGTCCACAGCAGTTCAAGAAAGCACATGAGGAGTGGGATGGATGGGGTGTTGAGTACCAGTCTACTGTGTTCACCATGCTGGGAGTTGAACTTTATCTTCTCTTTGAATTCAAATATTTGACTAGGTGAGATAGGCAGCTTTTTTTTCCTATGACTTTATTTTGATAAAGTCCTGTCTTCTCCAGCCTAGCTTTGAGTAGACCTGTTTTTGTTAACAGCTGGTGTGATGGCATTTCAGGATTTCAGTATATTATTGAGTAACTAAAGTCAGTTGGGTTTGTATACACTTAGTCTTCACATTTGGTGGCTCATAAAATGATTGCTTATATAATGCTATATCAAAAGCTTAGAGGGAACATTGGCTCTGAATACTTCCATGTATATAGCTATAGTCTATGTAGACCCATTTATACTTATTTTCTATTTCTTTTATAGCAGCAACATGAAAATTAATGTATTTTTAAGCAGTCTATTGTCAGTCATTAATGAGACATTTAGTCTTCAAATTTCAATTTAGCTCATCTCTTTGGCTTAATTCGGCTTTCGTTGATAAGTTTTGTACCTCATATATATCTTAGTGTATATGCAGCTTGTATCGTAGCAGGGAGGACCTGATACGATAACAGTTTTCTGTTCATCCTGGCAAGATATGACTCAAGAAGAGAAAAATTTAATCTGCTTAGGTTGACACTTTGCCTCAGTCTAAGAAATAAAAGCATATTCTGTGAGTTTGGAGATGGAGAGCAGGTTAGCAATCAGAAGATGGAGAGTTTTTTACCTCTTTTGTAATCAGGCTTTCATAGGGTGAACCTTATGAAAATGTAGTTGGAACCCAACATAATGTAGTTGGAACCCAACATACATTATTTTTTCATTATTTCCCATTTTGGATTATATGACTCCTGCACATTTTCTGTTTAATACAGGTATCAAATGTCAATTTATGTCAGCAGAGGTATGAAATGAGAGCAAACACCTTTTGCTTTGTCAATGGCTTAAAAAACAAATTTATTGTTTGTATTACACTATAGAGTGCTGCAAGGAATTCCTGTTACGGGTGACACTCAAGCAAATGTTCCCATCCTTCCAACAACACCAGGGACACCACCTGAATTGGCACAAGGAACTAGACAACGTGCTCACAAATCATACCTACAACTCTTGGGAGAGGAAGTAAGAACTTATCTTAATATTACTTTTCTCTATCTCACAAGTTCTCAAACTTTTAAATTTCAGGGCTCTTTTTATACTCTTAAAAATTATTGAGGGTCGGCTGTGTGGCACGTTGATTAAGAGTTGTCTTGGGAGCGCCGGTTCTGAGCAGCATGGCCATGGTTCGGATCCCACATGAGGGCAAGTGATGCTGCGCCCACTACAGCTAAGATGGCGAACAACAGCTCGACCTGGAGCTGGGCTGCCATGAGTCGCCAGCTACGGCATAGGCTGCAGCAAGCCTGCAGTGGGCTGCCATGAGCTACTGTGAGCGGCCGGCAGCTGGCATGAGCTGCTGTGAGCTGCCGTGAGTGGCTGTCCAGCACCTGGTGACCGATTGCCTCACCTAGGAAGAGTGCACTGATAGTACCAACATGGGCCAGTGAAGTGACGTCTGCCACAACTAGACCAAAGAACAAAAGGACAGCAACTTGTCTGTTTCCCTTCCCCGATTCCCCAACACTGTTCCCCTCCCTCAATTCCCCAATAAAATCTTAAAAAAACAAAATTATTGAGAACCTCAATAATTATTTATGTGGGTTATATCTATTGACATTTACAATGTTGGAAATTGTAAACAGAACAGAAAATACTAAATGTTTATTAAAAATAACAGTAGTAAAGTCGTATATGTTAAGATAATGTATTTTCATGAAAAATGATTATATTTTTAAATGAAAAATTTGATGACAAAACTAGGATTGTATTACTTGTTTTGCAAATCTCTTTAATGTCTGGGTTAATAGAAGATGGCTAAATTCTCAGGTCTGCTTCTGCAATCAAAATCATGGTAGGTTGATTTGGTTGGAAAATTCTGGTCTTGCACAGATATATAGTTGGAAAAAGAAAGATTATTTTAATGGCTTTTTAGAATAATTATGGATATTTGCCTTTGATTATATGTCAAAACTTAATGAGTGATAGTTCTTGAAAGTTAGTTGCAAGACTTCCACTTCTGGGGATGATGGGACATAAAGTACTTTTACTTTTTCCTATTCTGCTTGCTAAGTACAACTAAAAACCCTGGATGTTACAAACACAAAGACTCTGAAAGGTGGAAAGAATGAAGCACTTTACTTTGGAACTTTGGGACCTAAGAAATGACATGGCAATGAGTGAGTTCCTTAGGTTTTCTTATTTGCTTCATGTATCCTAGACTTGGAGCTGAAAAAGCTGCTAATCTTGGAGAGAAAAAAAAAAAGGTCAAGAAAAAGAAAGTCCCAATGAAAGCTCATTCTCTTTAGCCTAAGAGCTAGGAAAGGGGAAGCCTAGCAAGACAGGAAATTTTTAGATGATAACCACTCCATTTCAGCCAACAAAACAGAAAAAACAGTGACCCTTCCCCCACCTCCACCAGCAAAGTCGTATGGGACATCTAGACTTTTACTCTTGTCAGAGTATAACAAGGCACCCCAAACACTTCTGCCAAGGTGGTGTCGAAGAAGGCTGAGTGTTGTGCTGGGACTTTGAACTTAACAGAGTGGTAATGTGGTTTCTTCTCCATGCTCTCAGCTGAGACCACATGGGGATCCTGGACTTCCATCCCTACCTAGTAGTAATGAGCCACTTCTTCCCTTCCCCACCAAGCTGGTATATCAAAGGCAGCCTGGCGGAATGTTGGCTAAAATAGAAGGTTTGAATAAGACCCAGAGTCTCATAGCATAACCCAAAATATCCAAATTTTCATGGAAAGTCACTAATCATACCAAGAACTAGGAAAATCTTAAACTGAATGTGAAAAGGCAATTAACAGAGCCAATACTGAGATGACAGACATGTTAGAAATATATGACAAAGGTTTTACAACTGCCATCATAAAAATGCTTCAATAAGCAATTATGAACACATTTGAAACAAATTTAAAGAAAAAGAAAGATTCAGAAAGGAAATAGAACAGATTCAATGCAATCCTTATCAAAATTCCAATGGCATTTTTCAAAGAAATAGAACAAACAATCCTAAATTTGTATGGAACTATAAAAGATCCTGAACAGTCAGAGCAATCTTGAGAAAGAAAAACAACACAATAGGCATCATGCTTCCGGCTTTCAAACTATATTACAAAGCTATAGTAATCAAAACAGTAGAGTATTGGCATAAAAACACACATAGATTAATGAAACAGAATAGGAAGCCCAGAAATAAACCTACACATATATGGTAAATTAACTTATGACAAAGGAGCAAATAATATACAATGGGAAAAGGACAGTCCCCCCAATAAATGGTTTTGGGAAAACTAGACAGCCACATGCAGAAGAATGAAACTGAACTACTATCTTACACTGTACAAAAATTAATTCAAAATGGAGTAAAGACTTGAATGTAAGACCTGAATCCATAAAACTAGAAAAAGCATAGGTGGTAAGATCCTTATCATTGGTCTTGTCAATAAGTTTTTGGATTTGACACAAAAGTAAAGGCAACAAAAGTAAAAATAAACAGGTGGGACTACATCAAACTAAAAAGCTTCTGCAGAGCAAAGGAAACCATCAACAAAATGAGAAGGCAACCTATTGAATGGGAGAAAATATTTTCAAATCATATTTGTCTGACAAGGGACTAATATCCAGAATACATAAAGAGCTCATACAACTCAATAGCAAAAAACCAAACAATCCAGTTGAAAAATGGGCAGGAGATCTGAATAGACATTTTCCCAGTGAAGATATACTGAAGTTGGCCAACAGGTACATGAAAAGATGATCAGCATCACCCATCATCAGGGAAATGCAAATTAAACCACAATGAAATATTACCTCATGCCTATTAGAATGGCTATTATCAAAAAGTCAACAAATAACAGGTGGTGGTGAGGATGCGCACTGTAGCCACTATGGAAAACAATATGAAGTTTCCTCAAAAGATTAAAAATAAAACTATCATATGATCCAGCAATCCCACTTCTGGGTGTTTATCTGATGAAAATGAAAACACTAACTCAAAAAGATGCCTGCACCCCTGTTTATTGTGGCATTATTTACAATGGCTAAGATATGGAAATAACCTAAGTATCCATTGATGAATGAATGGTTAAAGAAATTGTTGTGTGTGTGCATGTGTGTGCGTGTGTGTGTGAGTATAAATAACTCAGCCATAAAAAAGAATTAAATATTGTCATTTATGACAACATGGAGGATATTATACTAAGTGAAATAAGTCAGACAGAGAAAGACAAACAGTGTATGATCTCTTTTCTATATGGAATTTTTAAAACAAAAACAAATCCAAGCCCATAGATATGGTGACAGAGACAGGGATTGGGTAGTGGGTGAAATGGGTGAAGGGAGTCAAAAGGTACAAACTTCCAGTTACAAAATAAATAAGTCATGGAGATTTTATGTACTGCACGGCAACTATAGTTGATAATACTGTATTGCATATTTTAAAATTGCTAAGAGAGTAGATCTTAAAAGCTCTCATCACAAGAAAAATAATCTGTTACTATGTATGGTGGTAGATATTAACTAGACTTATTGTGGTGGTCATCGAATCATTATGTTTTATACCTGAAATTAATATAATGTTATATGTCAGTTATACCTCAATAAAAACTATGCAGAAAGGAAATAGAAAGTCTTAATAAAGAAATTAAAAATATAGAGAAGAATCATGAAAATTTTAGAATTAAAATATGTAATAATTGAAATAGAAAGCTCAGCAGATGGGCTCAGAAGTAGAATAGAGGAGACAGGAAAGAAACAGTGAACTCAAAGATAGAACAATAAAACTTATCCAGTCTGAACAACAAAGAGAAGTAGACTGAAAAAAAATTAGCAGAGCCTCCGGGATCTGTGGGAATATAACAAAAGATCTAATTGTGTTATTGCAGTCCTGGAAGGAGAAGAAAAAGAAGGGGGGGGGTGGTGACTAAAAATGTATAGGAAGAAATAATGGCTAGAGACTTCCCCAATTTGGCAAAAGGCTTAAACATATTAATTAAGCTGAGCAAACACCAAGCAAGAAAAATCTGAAGAAAACTGTACCAAGCCACTTAACAGTAAAACGTGTGACAATAACGACAAAGAAAAAACCTTGAAAGCAGCAAGAGAGGAACAATATGTTACACAGGATAAAAACAACTTGAATGGCCATATATTTGTCATCAGTAGCTATGGAGCCAGAAGCAGGAAGTTCAGTGGCAGAACATTTCGCAAATGCTGACAACAAAAACAAAAACAAAAACAAAAACAAAAGAAACCCTGTGGGCTCAAAGTCTTGTATCTCTAAAAATAGCTTTCAGGAATGAAGGAGAATCAAGACATTTTCAGAGGAGAGAAAACTAAGAGAATTTGTTGCCAGCAGACTTACCCTTAAAGGATGACTAGAGAAAATTCTCCAAACAGGAAGAGAATAATAAAAGACATCTTTGAATACCTACAAACAAAAATATATAAAGCAATACAATAGAGCTTTCTTCTCCTTTTGAGTTTTCTAAATTATGCTTGTCAGTTGAAGCAAAAATTTTCATAGTGTTAAATGTATATACAGGATATGTTTAAGAAAATTATATTATAAGTGGGAAAGAGTAGAGAGACATAAAGGGAGGTAGGGTTTCTATAGATCACTTGAACTGGAAAAATGATGACATCAGTAGATCTTAAATAATTATGTTTATATAATGTAATACTGAGAACAAAACTAAAAAAGCTATACAAAGAGATACACACATAAAACCATAGATAAATAAAAGTAGAATTCTAAAATATATCCAAGTAATAGGAAGGCAGGAAATAGAAAACAGAGAAACAAAAGAAATCAGAGAGAACAAAGAGAAAACAAAAAATGAAATGGCAGACTAAATCCATAACTTAAATGTAAATTGTCTATATAAACCAATTAAGTGGCAGAGAATGCAGAATGGATTAAAAAGCATGATCCAACTTTATATTGGGTTGTTGGAAAAGTTATGACGCATTTTTGCAACAAAAAACAGAAAAATACGTCATGACTTTTCCCAATCCAATAGTATCTACAAGAAACTGACTTTAAATATAATGATATAGAGAGGTTGAAAGTAATAGGGTAAAAAAACAAAAGCTTTATCATGCAAACATTAATCAAAGAAAAGCAGAAATGACTATATTAATATTAGGTAAAGTAGACTTACAAGCAAAGAAAGTTATCAGATACAAAGAGGGGCATTATATTATGATAAAAGTGACAATCCACCAGGAAGACAGAGCAATCTTAAAAAATACAGGGCCGGCCGAGTGGCGCGTTGGTTAAGAGCTGGCTTGGGACGCCAGAGGAACAATTCCTCAAAAAATACCAACTACCACAACTCACTCAATATGAAATAGATCATTTGAATAACCCTATAATAATTAAGGCAATTGAATTCTTAATTTAAAAACCTCTCGGGCCGGCCGAGTGGCGCGATGGTTAAGAACTCGCTTGGGATGCCAGAGGGCCCCGGTTCGGATCCCACATATGAGGGCCAGTGACACTGCCCTCTACAGCTAAGATGCTGAACAACAGCTCAACCTGGAGCTGGGCTGCCGGGAGTCGCCGGCGAGGGCGTAGGCTGCAGCCCCTGTGGCAGTGGGTTGCCATGGGCTACCGTATGTAGCCAGCAGCCAGCGTGAGCGGCCAGCAGCCGCAGTGAGCGGCCGTCCAGAAGCCGGCGACTGATCTGCCTCGCCAGAGAAGAGCGCAATGATGGTGCCAACTTGGGCCAGTGAAGCAACATCCTCCACAACTAGATTGTAGAACAAAAACGACAGCAACTTGTCTGTTCCCCTTCCCCCAACTCCCCAGCACTGTTCCTATCCCCCTAATTCCCCAATAAAAATCTTTAAAAAAAAAAAAAAAAAAAAAAAAACCTCTCCTCTTACACCTCTGAAAAAGTTTGGCAGTTTTTGTTTTTGTTTTTAATTGAATGTGGGTCCACTAATCAGCAATAAAAAGGAATGAACTACTGATGTATGCAACTACAAGGATGAATCTTCAGAGACTTATGCTGAAAAAAGCCAATTTAAAAAGATTACATACTGTATGATTTAATTATATAACATTCTTGAAATGACAAAATTGAGGAAATGGGCAGCAGATTAGTAGTTTCCAGGGTTCAGAGTGGGAGGTGGGGATGAGTGTGTCTATAACAGGACAACATGAGGGTGATGGAAATGTTCTCTTTCTTGACTGTTATCAATGTCACTATTTTGTTTGTGATATTGTACTATAGTTTTGCAAGATGTTACCTTTGAGGTAAACTGGGTACAGGATAGATGGGATTATTTCTTAAATCTACATGTGAATCTACAATTATCTCAAAATAAGTTTAATAAAAAATTGTAGTCGTTGAACCCCCCAAAAAAAGATAAAAAGAGAAATTAAACTTATTTTAAAAGGGAATATTAAATGATAATTTCTATAGCTAAAAGAAAATGTATTAAATGATAATTTGTACAGCTAAAAAAGTTTGTTGGCATTGAAATCTGACACCACATCAATGGCTTTTTCATACCTAATACGTTAAAATCTATTGGTTCATTTTGTACTTAGAATGAATTTTTTACCCATTCATGATTTTGTAACTTTATGCACTAGTTATTTGGAAAATACTGTTCATCAAGTTATGTAGATCTTTGAAAGTTGACACATTTCACTACATATATAATATAAAAATATATTTAATATTATAGAACATTTTTTAGCAAGGGGAACCTGGCAAATTCATTGTGAGGGACACAAATTTTCCAAAATTCTAATTTTTGCTAATAGCTTTAATTTTATAAATATTCTCAATTGTTTAATTTGAAATAATAGGTTTGCTCCACTCATTTTCAAGAAAGGGCTTGCCACACACCCAAGTCTGAATAACCATAGTTTGTTTGTCTTCTCAAATATAAATAGTGGCTGGTTCAGCTCACAAATTTAACAGTAGCATACGGGCTTTTCCTCAAACCCACCATCCTATTCACTACAGAAACACTTTGTGTACTTCTCACTTAGTCACACTGAATATTACAAAGATGTGTACTTAAAAGTTGGGATTTAATACAATTAACAATTTTTCCTGCTTCCTGGTGGGCATTTTTAAGGTGCTGCTGCCTTGATTCATGCTAAGGTGCCATGACTTTTACCCAACACTTTTTTTTACACCTTCAGTGCAAATTTTAACACAGTGAAAAAGGCAAATAACCTCTTGGTGTTATTAAGGACATAGTTTTCACATGTGGAAAGATCTTGCAAGGACCCTTGAAAAGGTCTTGAGGCTCTGCAGAGTCTCAGACCACATTTTGAAAACTGTTGTTTGTCCGTATGTTTCATTTATATGATGCTTAACTTACCCCTGAAACTAATGTGCATGTCTCTCTCCCTTAGTGAAAAGAATACTCTGATCTTGGGTCTTCAGAATTGAACATGAGTTATTGTATTGGGTTGGAATATACATAGTAACTAACCATAGGGGCTGTGCAGGTGCTGTTATACTGAACTAATCTAGATTGCTTTATCGTTAATAATTCAGTTTGCTGTGCAGTCTCTACCCTCCTGTCAAGTTCTAGCAGCCACCAACCGTGCTGTTTCTAACCATTTCCCCAGGTCTCCTCCTAGGAAGTTCCGAACATTGCTGGGGAAACCAATATACCATGATGAATATTTCTTCACCACTTTCATTTAATAAATTCTCTCCTGAAGGTGCATCTGTGCTTTTCCTCCAGTGCAAACTATTTTTCTTTTGAGATAGATTTTTCTCTCTTCCCATTTAGAGGCAAGTGTCACACTTAACTTCTAGAGGTGTAATTGTATTCTGGGTGCTTAAGCTGCTGGAAATCTATCTACTACACAGAAGAAATTACTATATTGGATGTGACTTGGGAGGAGTTTATTCATCTTTTAGCAAGGGCTTCCTGGCTCTAGGTCTGTAGTGCATAAAGTGAGGCAGTGTGCTCAGCAAAACGGTGGATGAGTGAGGTGGAAACTTAATTTTGAATTCCTGTATTGGACAAGTTAACATGGTAACTTCAAAATCAGACTTTCTCTAAATACTCTGAGGATAGATAGAAAATGTGAACAAGTGTATGGAATAAATGAAGTATATCTGACTAGAAATAAAAGTGGTCAAGACTCAGTGTCACCTTATAATTGTGAACCTTTATTTACTGTGTTTTGGCTTCATATATTACTCTAGAAAGTCTGTGTAACACCCACACTACAGGAGATGTCGCTGTTAAGGTTTTATAGTTAATACTATAATAATACTTGCAAGTTGATGCGTTAAAAGAATTTGAGCTCATTTTTCTGGTGAAAGAAATCTTTTTGAGGAAAATGCATAGTCCAATTAAATGTTATTACAAGTCAGTGAAAATATTAAAGAAAATATAATTGCCAGTAGTTACAGGCATAACTCATTTTTATTGTACTTCACAGATAATTGCGTTTTTTTTAAAAAATAATTATTATTACAAAGGTTTGTGTCAACCCTGCTTCAAGCAAGTCTATCAGTGGTATTTTCCAATAACATTTTGTTCGCTTTGTGTCTGTGTCACGTTTTGGTAATTCTCTGAATATTTCAAACTTTTTCATTATTATTATGTTTTTTATGGTGATCTGTGATCTTTGATATTACTATTGTAATTATTTTGTGGTGCCATAAACTGCACTCACATAAAACAGCGCACTTGATGGATGAATGTGTGTTCTGACTGCTCCACCGACCTGCCATTTCTGCATCTCTCTCCCTCTTCTCAGGCCTCCCTGTTCTCTGAGTTATGACAATATTGAAATTAGGCCAGTTGACAACCCCACAATGACCTCTAAGTGTTCAAGTGAAAAGAAGAGCCAATTGATGTGGCAAATTTCATTGTTGTCTTATTTTAAAAAATTGCCTCAGCCACTCCAACCTTCAGCAGCCACCACCCTGATCAGTCAGCAGCCATCGACGTAGAGGCAAAATCCTCCACCAGCAAAACAATTATGACTTGCTGAAGGCTTCGATGATGGTTAGCATTTTTTAGCAATAAAGTCTTTTTAAGTTAAAGCATATACATTGTTTTGTTTTTTGTTTTGGACACAATGTTATTGCACATTTAATAAACTATAGTATAGTGTAAACGTAGCTTTCATATGCATGGAAAAACCAAAAAATTCGTGTGACTGGCTTTATTGCAATATTTGTTTAATTGTTGTGGTCTGGAACCAAATCCACAATATCTCTGAGGTATGCCTGTATTATTTTATTGATAATGAACTTTATATTTTAGAATTGTTTTAGACTTACAGAAAAATTACAGAGACAGTATGGAGGTTTCCCATATACCACATGCCCTGTTTCTCCTGTTATTAATAGGATAATAGTGGGTTGAATAGCGGCCTCAAAAGTCCTAACCCACAATCACTGTGAATGTGACCTTATTTGGAAATAGGATCTTTGTAGATGTAATGAAGAGTCTTGGGATGATATCATCCTGGATTTAGGGCGGATCCTAAACCCAATGGGACCGGTATTATAAGAGAACACCATGTGAACACACACACACACACACACACACACACACACACACACACACACAGAGAGAGAGAGAGAGAGAGAGAGAGAGAGAGAGAGAGAGAGAGAGAAGGCCATGTGATGGAGGCAAAGACTGAAATGACACAGCTACCAGCCAAGGATTGCTGGCAACCACTAGACACTAAAAAGATGCAAGGAAGGGTTCTTCCCTAGAGCCTTCACAGGGAGCATGGACCACCCCCGTACTCCTTGATTTTGATCTCCAGAACAGTGAGAGAATACATTTCTATTGTTTTAAGCCACACCGTGGTAATTTGTTATGGCAACTCTAGGAAACTGATACATTACAGTAGGATAGTAATTTTTTTTTTTAAATCAGTGAACCAGTATTTATACATTACTATTAACTAAGGTCATGCTTCACTCAGACCTTTTTAGTTTTTACGTAATGTCCATTTTCTGTTCCAGGATCCCATCTGGGATACCAATTACATTCAGTTGTCATGTCTCCTTAGGCTCCTCCTGGCAGTCACAATTTCTAAGACTGTCATGTGTTTTATGACTTTGACAGTTTTGGGGAGTACTGGTCAGATATTTTGTAGAGTGTCCCCCAAACTGTGATTTGCCTGATGTGATTTTGGGAGGAAGACCAATGAGGTAAAGTGCCATTTTCATCACCTCGTACAAGGGAACATGTTATCAACGTGAATCATCACTGTTGATGTTAACCTGATCACCGGCTGCAGGCAGCCTTTGCCAGCATTCCTCATTGTAAAGTTTCTCTTTGTTTCCCCTTTTCCATACTGTACTCTTTGGAAGGAAGTCACTATGTGCAGATCACACTTAAGGAATGTGGAGTTATGCTCCATCTCCTTGAGGGCAGAGTATATTAAAAAATTAGTTTAAATTCATCAGTGCAGATTTGTCTATTCCCATTTATTTATTTAAGTATTTATATTGGTATGACTCATGGATATTTATTATACTTTGAGTACCAATCCAATACTATTTATTATTATTATTATTATTATTTTGCTAAAATTGTTTGAGCTTTGGTCGTTGAGAGCTTCTTCCGTGGGCTTCTATGTCCCTGTGACATCCCCATCGTGGGATTTTTTTTAACCCTTTCTTAATTTCTGACAATACAAGATGCTTCCAGGCTCATCTTGTGTATGTCCTGCCTCAGTCCATAGAATTAGCAATTTCTACAAGAAGCTCTGGTTTCCTTTAATGAAGAATGTAATTAGAAACCAAGATGTGGGCATGTTGCTACTGGGGCATTGTTGCTTCTAGGCCGTCTCAGCTGACACAGCAAGGAGATATGTATATTAACTGCTGTAAATACACATATTTAAAAGTATTGGGTTGTCTGAAAAGTCATGATGCATTTTTGCAACAAAAGCAGAAAAAATATGTCATGATTTTCTGACAACCCAATATTTCTATCTGTAACCATCTGTATCTAAATTAAGCTAAACACGAGTTCATACTGAGATCTCGAACTCTAATCCATTACCACATGGATCATTCTAGCTTCTTATTTATTTATTTTTAAGATTTTTATTGGGGAAATGGGGAGGGGAACAGTGTTGGGGAATTGGGGAAGGGGAATATTGTGTTTTCCCAGGACCCATCAAGTCAAGTTGATGTCCTTCAGTCTTAGTTATGGAGGGCACAGGCTCAGCTCCAAGTCTACTGGCAACCTTGCTGCTAAGAGAACATACACTCACCAGCTTAGCAGCAGCTCAGCTCAGGCACAGCTCACTGGCCCAAGTGGGAATCGAACCGGTGACCCTATTGTTCAGCGCTTACGCTCTTAACCAACTGAGCCACTTAGCCGGCCTCCTCCCTTGCTTATTTTTAACCTCCCACTCCAACTGGGCCAAACCTGGCTACTCTCCATCCATTTACTTAATTGTTCAGTTCCAGTATAGAAGTATTCATGTATATAAGTATCAGAATTATTAACCCATATTCCTATGGAATACAACTTCATTAACTAAAGTACAGTGCTATGCACAATTTCTTTTGCCTTTAGTTTTATATACTCCACTCTTTTCCAAGTTACTAAGGTCAGCCACTTTCCCCGCATGCTCCCCAGAGAGCTTGTTTCATACATTTGTAATACAGTTAGATTGTTTTGCTACATTCTGCATTTCATCCTGGGATTCCTCTTGATCTCCTCAATGATTTAAAAAAATTTACATACATTAAGGTTTACTCTTTATGCTGTAAAGTTCAGTAGGTTTTGACAAATGCATAATGTCAGTAGCCACAATTCCAGCATCATATAGAATAGTTTCACCTCCCTAAAAATTCCCATATGCCTGATTAGATTTTATTTGGAAAATAGTTTTAAAAACCTAATAAATAAATACAGAACTTGGGGACATGTTATCAAGAACTTGTGTGTTAATGTTTTATTATACTTGTTTCAGATTTATTAAAATAAATGAAAATTTTAAAATAATTTAATTAAGTCCTCTTGTACTTTTTCCTAATTCCATTTTTCTTCTTCCTTAACCAAGGGCAGTAACTGTTAAAACTGTGGGTTTTCTAGTCCATGACTTTATACTTTACTAAATGTATTTGTGACCCTAAACAATAAGCATTATAGTTCTGTGTGTTCTATATACATTTATATAAAGACACTATTTTGTATGCACTGTCTAAAACTTCTTTATTTTCCTATCAGTACTGTGCTTCTAAGATCCATCTAAGGTTTATAATTTTTGTGCTTGAATGGCTTTATTAATGTTTAGTTATATGAATATGCCACATTTTATTAATCAGTTTCTCTATTAATGGACATTGACATTGGGCTTTGTTTTTTGTTTTTTTTTGCTATTTCATATACAGTATGAACATCCTTGTACATATCTCTTTATGCACGTGTTTCAGAATTTCCTTAGACTATAGAGCTGGAAGTGAAATTGCTGGATCATGTGGCATGTATATTTTCTCTTTTACTAGAAATTGCCAATTTACCTCCACTATGGCTCTACTAATTTCCCCATATCCTTCACATTACTTGGAATTACTGACTTTACATTTTTGCTAATCTGATAAGTATGAAAAGCTTTCTTTAGATTTTCAGAGGCTGTGGGACTAATCACTTCACTTTCTAGGAAACTAGATACAATTTTGATAAGAGCTTGGGCTTTTACCCTAGTGACCATTTATTAGTTTCTAATAGCCTTTTATGTTATTTTCAAAGGTGTCTGCTTATCCAGGACTTACGAAGTTGTTTTGGAATGTAACTTCACCCAAATTCTCTGTTCCAGTATCTGTCATGAAGGAAACCCTGTATCCAAAATATGAGGTAACATACTGAATGATTTTCTGTATTGCATTTGTTGTTTAATAATTAAACTGTGTAATTAAATTAAATTTTATTGGACAGTTGTTATGTAAATTGCCAGACAACTATTGCCATAATTAAGAATGATTGGATGGCACTTTAGAAATTATATGTATAATAGATAATTATTATATGTGTGTATTACATATATGTACATATATACAATATACTTATGTCTATAACTGTGTATATTTATGCACATATATATCGTATATAGGTTTAAAAAACTGTTATACTTATCCATGTTATTTTAATGAGCTAAGTTTTCTTTTTGAAAGGATATTTTATTTGACTGAGTTTCCAAGATATAAAACTACTTGGGTTGTTCAGATCTTCATGGTATTTTCATTGGCTTTTAAAAGTGCAATTTTAATTAATTTAATGTTAAAAAGTTTACCACTGCGCAATACAATCATTAATTTTTTTCTTCTTACCTTAAAGAGTGTTTCTTGCTTTAATTTTATGTTACACTGATTATTTTAAATATTACAAAAATCATTTCCAGTCAAAATGGTGGAGGAGGTATATGCTGTGTTCGCCTCCTTTCATGACCACATCAAAATTACAATTAAAGTACAGAACAACCATCATTTTAATGATATTTAGGATTATTTTATTTGTATACTATTTTACGCAGCATAGTAAAACATGTGATATCAAAAAAGGCTAAAACAAAAATGTTAAGGAAATCATGGGGAAAAAAGTATAACAAGAGTAATAGCATAATAAACTCAAAGATAAGATTAAATCAAAGAAATTCTGTTCATATATGCTGTTGCTTGAAATGGGGTCATCAATTTGCCTCAGCTTCTCTGCAAGCAAGGCTGGGATGGAATCACGTTGATATTTCACCTATGGATGCAACATGTTTAGAATGTTGATATTGAAACAGTTTTACGTTTCTTGGATAACTTGACCACCAGCCTCTAGCTGTAGTCCTGTATACTTACCATTTCATTCATTCCAAAGCCATTCATTCCTCTGGGCTGCTCCCAGCCAGTGACTGAGCACAGGGGGCTTGTTAGTGCTTGTCTACTCCTGCTTGATGTGGGGTTGTTTTAATGGGCAGCTTTGGCTCAGGGACTCTCTATGTGCCTGGCTGAATCTCAAAACTGCTCTGTCCTGAAGCTCTCCATACCCACTCCTTCTTTCTTCCCCTTTCCCATGTCCGACATGCATTATGATCTGAAGGCGTCCCCTTCCTGCTACTCCTTCTCTATTTATTGTCCGCGGATACCATCTGCTTCTGCTTTATTGAACCGATATAGTAGGGGCATCTGTAATATGAGTGCGATGTTTTCCAATCTACATGTTTATAAAGAACGGCCATGTATTTTTCTGTCTTTGTATATAAAAAATGTGAATATAGGGAATTCATAGTAGGCAGACTTATCTGAAGGAGGAATTGCAGCATGAATAAGAACGATTGGTGAGAACAGGTGATGGTGGAGTAACCCATTAGAAAGGTGGGCCAAAAGTAAATCAGCTGGTGGTGGTTCACGCCCAATGGCTAGAAGAGAAGGGACCCAAAAGGCCTGGCACAGAAAGGTGGCCCAGGAACTTTCCATACGTCAGAACGGGAATCAGACCTTTGTTCAAAGATTCCTATTTCCTCTGAATGGGAATTTGTGTTTAGATACAACAATCTATATGCCCCATTTTTTAAAAAAAAGCAAATGTAACTAATTTATATATATGATTATTGTTTTTTGTTTGATCATACCATTCATTAATTCATGTTTTTTATTGACGCTGCCTTTTGTTTTATTTTCTTCTTTTAATCCTTTTCTTAAATTTATTCTTTCTTTTTTTTTTTTTACTTTAAAAAGTTTAGTGTTCTGGCTATATATTCTGATTTTATTTCTATTTTTCAACTATTTGGAAAAATTATACTTTATCATTTCTATTTTGAAAGTTATATGTCTTGTTTCTTATTCCTATGGTGGTTTTCCTAGATTATACATCTTCAACTTATCAATATCTACTATAGATTAATATCTTTGTACTCTTCTACGAAAAAACAGTGAGTTTAAAACTTTTTAATTCCATTTACCCCTTCTTGACTTAATATGCTCTTACTTTGATATATTTTTAGATACTTATCTTTTAAAACACCCAAAACATCATTTTATACAGTATCCCTTACATTTTACCTTTATATTTATCTTTCTATCTGTTTTCTCTTTTCCTTTTTTTCCCCCTAACATCTCAGAGCTTTCTGTCTCGAATCATTTTACCTTCTGTCTATAGTATATCCTTTAGAATTTTCTTTGAAGGAAGTGGGAGATCTACAGCTGGTAAAAAGCTTGGTTTTTCTTTGTTTCAAATGCCTTTATATTATCCTTAAGGGGTATTTTACCTGGACATAATATATGTTGCAAATATTTTCTTTTAGCACACCAATGATGTTTTCTGGTGTCCAGTGTTGTTAGAAGTGATTCTTAAGTATGGATCCTTTGAAGATAATCAATTCTCTGCTTCCCCCCAAACTGGCTACTTTAAAATTTTTCTCTTTTCTTCCCTGCAGTTTTATTATGATGTGTCTCATTGCAGATTTTTTTATGATGCTTTGGAATCATTGGGATTTTTGAATCTGTGGTTTAATGTCTTTCACCAGCTATGGAAAATTTTTAGTAATTATTTCTTCAAATTTTGCCCTGTCCATTCTCTCTTTCATTTTCTGGACTTTAATCATATTATTAGCTACATTTTTTCCCCTCCTGATATTGAATTCTGAGCAATTTCTATTGATCTGTCATATAGTTCAGGTTCAGACATTTTTTTCTTCAGTTGTGTCTAATGTACTGTTAAATTTGTTTACTGTATTTTTAAATTTGTTTTTTTTTTCTTTTTAGAATTTATATATTTTTTCTCAAAATCTGTTGTTTTCTGGTGTTTTGTTTCTTTGTGTACCTGTCTGTCTTTAAATGTTTATCATTGTATTTAAGACACTATTTTTAGGAAATATTTGAGACTTTAGAATATCAGTTTCTCTCTCTAGGAAAAATTTTTTGTCAGAACCTGGGATCTTTACCACTCAGAGACAGCCTCAATCTAAGGTTGAGGCTTGAGTTTCTCTCACCACCCTCACAAAGGTTAGTTTTCTTTCATTGACTCTTAACCTGAAGGTGTAGCTCTGTAGTGTCCTTGTAGCCTTGAATACTTGTATATTTTGTATATTTACAAACATATGTATATATTTTTAGATATATGTACTATATATGTATAAAACACATATATATGTATATATCTATATCTATATCTATCTACCTATATAGATAGATAGATATAGATAGATATAGATATATATGTATAAAATCAGGCTTCATACATCAGGTAGATCAGATAGGTTCTGGCCCTCAATTTCTGTTACCTTTTCCCCACGAAGTTGCATATCTGCAGCTCAGATTTGCCCCTCTTTTGGTAAACAGCCTGAGAATAAAAGCATCTTTGAATACTGGACTTACCTTTTCAGGTTCTTGCCTTTTCTTAGGTTTTGGCCCATTATCTCTTCATCGTCTTGTTATCACTCTGATTCTTTGAAGATTATGTTTTTCATATCACATGTAGCTTTCTTAGTTGTCTTCAGCAGAATTACGTAGCCTGCCATAATTAGAAGCAGGAGTCATAGTTGAAGGGAGCAAGACTGTTTATTTTCATCTGCATCCTAGCTTTTATTGCATGCATATCAGTTGCAGCAATACCCCTGGAATGGAGTAGAAGAAGTTTTACACCAGATGTCATGTAAGCAATACTGTAATTGCCCTCTCACGGCACATTAGTGTGGGCAATATCTTTTAAGATTCCATGTAAACCACATTCTCTTTTTAAAAAGCAACCGTTGAATATTAGTAAGTTCCGCTGTTTTAATATCTCTAAAATACAGTACAGCAAGTCTTCACTTAACATTGTGGATAGGTTCTGTGTTTTAAGCAAAATGACATATAACAAAGCCAATTTTACCAGAGGCTAATTGATATAAACAAGAATTAGGTTCCTTTGGCACCTCATCGTTATAAAATGTTACTCGAGGACCTGCTATTTTACGGTTTTTGTCCTTGTTATTGTTAAAAGCATTCTTTTAAATATATAATAGCTGTTATTCCATCATATTTGAATATTTTGTGTAAGCATATGCAAAACAGTTCTAAAATTTCTTGTGCATCATGTCATTTGCCTTTGAAGAGTAATGATGAAAGTGACCAAGTCTCTTTTTGCTATGTCCAGTTATCTTCTGCCCTTCCATTGTGCCCTAGCTACTTTCTAAAAATATTAATACAACCAAAATTCCATGCTGGTGATTCTTAAATTACCCATAACCTTCTCCATATCTGTTCCATTCTCAGAGATAATTACATGATGCTTTTCAAAGCTGATTTCCTATTGAATAATTATTTTTTGAATTTGAAATTTTAGTTGTTTGAGACCTAAACATTTTCAGCAAACTAGGCAGCGGAATGATTGAATTCTTCATGAGTCCACTAGGCTGTCAAACTTGGATCTTCTAGTTGTTTCTACATACCCAAATCTCTGATTACAAGATAAAGAAGTAGCACATTTAATAATAATCATAAGCATTACAGCAGTTTAACCCTTACAACAAGAAACATACGTATATAACTTAATTGACTGATAAAGAGTTTGAATTATAAAGCATTTAAGATTTTCATTCCAATTAACATTTAGAATGCTTGTATTTTATAGTAAATAGTCACATTGAAAAATTAATCCAAATAATGATTTATTCATAATCCTGCTGTTGATATGCTGAATAGATTCATTGCTAACTTGTGAGATCACAGGATCATTGATTGCTCCTAAGATTAGGGATGCCTGAAATAACAGAAGTATTCATGTGACTAAAGACCAATGCTAAAGCCAAATTGTGGGTTTGGGTCAAATACTAAGGCTGTAGCTGGAATTTGATGCATCTCCGGTAAATGTTTTCTACAATTCTACCCTTTCCATGTATTTCTCTTTTGGTAATAATGTTGTACTGTGAAATAAAAGTGATCATAGGCATTTTAAAGTATTCCACCCTATAATTTAAAACTGTTATCTTTTTTTACCAGAGTGTTCAAGCAAGCAGAATTGTAACTGAAAAATTTTCATCTGAAAGCAAGGAAAGTGATATGACTTTAAATCAGCATAGCAAAAGAAGTCTTAGGGTATGTATAATTTTTATTCTGAATTTTGGGTTGGTTGCTTTATTTGCCTACAGCTCAGATATTATTTCTAGTAATCCTGGAAATTATTTCTTGGTGCTTCCTCAGTCCAGGAAATGCCTCAGAGCATTCACTGGTATCTTTGCTGAGGACACATTTCCTCTTTTTCAAATATGTTGTCTTTATGACATCAGAAGATGTTATTTACTAACCAATAGCAGGATATCTATACTGTGAGTTTTCCTAAAGATTTCTGGTTTTGTACTCATTTATCACTTCTTGCCTAGGTCTTCAGTGATCAAAGGAACATGTTTATAAATCTTTTGACCAAAGGAGGAATTGTTCATGGCCATGAAATAATAAAACCGAATTCCCTAAATGGTGATTAGATTCATGCACATGACTTTATTATCAGTATAGTGTATTTAAGTAAGCTAATTAAACAATAAACACAATCAAAGAGAAAAGATAGTGACTGAGAGAAGAAGAAAGGTATAAAATTTATATAATTTGTTTAATAAGGGTTCTGAATGTTATGGTGACAAACAAGAAACAGTTTTATTTTTCTCTCATGAGTGCTTCCAGCCCTTTGCTCCCCTTGATGATATCTTGGGATGCTGAGTACTACATAGTATAGAGTCTTAATGTCCTGGGATAAATCAACTCCCTATTGTAGTCATTTTACTGGGTTAAATACATGTTTCATACAGTCAGGTAATACTTTTTTGTTTTTGGAGGGGATAATGATTATTTTATGTAGATCACTCTTTTTTTGCTATTTTCCTTATAACACTTATTAAATATTTGTTCTTTTATATATTTGATCTTTGTATTCCTCACCAGGCTGGGGTCATATCAGTCTTGTTTACTGTTTTATCCATAACACCTAGAGCAGTGAGCATCACATAAAAAAATAATTGAACCAACGAATGACACTTTTGAGTTTGAATGCCATTCGCACTTTCTAGACTTCTGTGGTAAGTCTACCACACCTTACACCTACCTGTCAGATAACTCCCATTTTCAGTAGCTGCTTCTTCCAATCCATCTTCTTTCCTGAACACAGGTATGATATGTTACTCATATCTCAAAAAACTGAATAACTACCTACCAAATAAAGTCAGAGTGCTTAATTAAGTCCCAGAACCTGGCCTCAACTGTATTTTCTATCCTACCTTCCATTGTACTTCTGCCTTCGTGTAACCTCCACATACCCTGTCCTCTGCCTGCACCACAATCCCTGGGGACCCAAATCCCAGCAATATGACACGTCTCAATGCCTGCTTAGACTACTCCATTGGCCTGGGATGTTCTCAACCACTCCTCAGCCCATGGAAATACTGCTGCCTTTCACAGGCCTGCCCTGATGCTACCTCGTCAAGCTGATCTGTGTAGGTTCCTTCCCTTTCGGAACTGACCCCTCCCTCTCCTGTGTTCCTTTGCACCTGATTCGTGCCATCTTTGCAGTCATTGCCATGGCCACTTCGGACTGTAGTCATTTCTTTATGTCTGTTGTCACCATCACACTGGTCGAGAACATGGAACATGTCTTATTTTTTTTTTTTTGTACTTTCTACTTTATCTAGTATAGTAGAACTTCCCAACTCTTAATATAAGAGCTCTCATAGTAAGTGATGATATTTGTGTGATCTTATGGAGCAAAAGGGTGAGGTAACTTATGATTAGAGGTGGCATGCACACACACTTGTGCCACTTGTACCAACTGGAAAGCTTAGCAGATAGCATCTTGCATATAGCAGGTATCAGGTAAGTGTGTGTTGTACCCAGTTGAATTTTAAAAAATCAGATCATTTCCATTTTTTAATATGCTTTTCTAAATTAATTGATGGATTTTAAGTTCTGCTCCTCTCTGTAAATTCAGAGACTTCAAAAGAACCTCTACTTTAATCAGTATTTCTGCATTTTGTTAGTTTACCTAAACAGTTACCATTAGTCAACTGCCATATGATATTTTAGCTTACCACATAGAATCTGCAGTTGATGTATAATTATCATTTTATGATTTCAGTCTCTTATCTTGAGAAAATCTTTATCATTTGACAATATCTCAAAATGTTTCAACATACAATCTCCACAACTAAAGGTATGATAAATTTTCAGTTTTTATTATTCAAAAGAAATGTTTATTTTACTAGTAATAATCACCACTTATGCTTTTTTTGATTGCTTTCCTGAAATAGTGTACTCAGGTAATTCATCTAGAGTTGATTGAAAGTTTGGATTCAAGTGTGTATTCAGTAGCTCATGTAAGATTGTGGTAGGTGGTGCCAATTTAAGATTTTCAACAGCTCAGAAGTTTCTCATACTCATAGTTTGACTTTACCTGGTATATTATAAATCAAGTCACTTATAATATTGACCTATACTTAAATTGGGCTCATAGTTTTAAAGAATTTCCATGAACACTATTCCAATTTGATCTTGAGCTTCGTAATATCCTGATGAGAAGGAAGGTGAGGTATTATCCTTGTTTTATACATGAAAAAGCTAAGGTCAGAACGTGATAAATGGCAGAGCTCTCAGTTTTTCACCATTAAGTATGATATTAGCTGAGCATTTGTCATATATGCCCTTTGTTATGTTGAGGTACTTTCCTTCTATACCCATTTTATTAAGTGTTTTAATAAAAAATGGATGTTGTATCTTGTCAAATTCTTTTTCTGTATCTATTGATATGATCATATGATTTTTATCTTTTATTTTGTTTATGTGGTGTATCACATTGATCGATTTGTGTATGTTGAACCATCCTTGTGCCCCTGGGATGAACCCACTTGGTCGTGACATATAATCTTTTTAATGCATTGTTGTATTCAATTTTCTGGAAATTTGTTTAGGATTTTTGCATCTCTATTCATCAGAGATATTGGCCTGTAGTTTTATTTTTCTGTGTTATCCTTTCCGGGTTTTGGTATCAGGATAATGTGGGCCTCATAAAATGAGTTCGGAAGTATTAACTCTTCTTCAATTTTTTGGACAAGTTTGAGGAAGACAGGTATTGAATCCTCTTTTGAATATTTGGTAGAATTCACTAGTGAAGGAATCTGGTTTTTTTTGTTTGTTTTTGGGAAGGTTTTGGATATTTGTTTCAATTTCTTTACTGTTGATCAGTCTATTTAGATTTCCCAGTTCTTTGTGATTCAGTCTAGGAAGGCTATATATTTCTAAGAACTTGTCCATTTCTTCTAGGTTATTGAATTTGATGGCATATAGCCCTTCGTAGTATTCTTGGGTGATCCTTTGTATTTCTGTGGTATTTGTGGTAACTTCTCTTTCATTTCTGATTTTGTTTATTTGCGTCTTTTCTCTTTGTTCCTTAGTGAGTCTAGCCAGGGGTTTCTCAATTTTTAATCTTTTCAAAGAACCAGCTCATTGTTGCATTATTTTTTTCTATTGTCTTTTTGTTCCCTGTTTCGTTTAGTTCTGCTGTAATTTTTATTGTTTTCCTCTTTCTGCTGACTTTGGGTTTCATTTGTTCTTCTTTTCCTGGTTCTTTAAGATGTAATCTTAGGTTGTTTATTTGGGATTTTTCTTGTTTCTTGAAATTGGCCTGTAATGATATAAATTACCCTCTTAATACTGCTTTTGCTGCATCCCAATAATTTTGATAGGATGTATTTTTATTCTCATTTGTTTCTTTGTTTCTTTTGATCTCTCCTTATATTTTTCTTTGACCCAATTGTTCTTTAATAGCATGTTGTATAATCTCCACATATTTGTGGTTTTTCTCACTTTTTTTTATGCAGTTGATCTCCTGTGTCAAAGTCTTGTTGTCAGAGAATATGCTTTGTATGATTTCAATCTTAAATTGGTTGAGGCTAGTTTTATTTCCCAACATATAGTCTATCTTTGAGAATGTTCCATGTACACTAGAAAGGAATGTATAGTCTGGTGTTTTAGGATGAAATGCTTTGTAAATGTCAATTATGTCCATTTGGTCCTATGTGTCATTTAAGACTGATATTTTCTAACTGATTCTTTGGTTGAATGATCTATCCATAGCTGTCAGTGGCGTATTTATATCCCCTACAATAATTGTGTTTTGGTCAATTTCTCCCTTTAGTTCTGTTAGTAGTTGCTTTGTATATGTTGGTGCTCCCTGATTGGAGGCATATATATTGATAAGTGTTATGTCTTTGTTGATATTGTCCCATTTATCATTATGAAATGTATATCTTTGTCTCTTGTTACCTTTTTTATCCTGAAGTCTGTTTTGTCACATATAAACATGAATACACTTGCTTTTCTCTGGATTCTATTTGCTTGGAGTATCATTTTCCATCCTTTCACTTTGAGTCTATATTTGTCCTTGCAGTTGTGATGTGTCTCTCAAAGGCAGCATATGGTTGGGTTTTGTTTTTTTATCCAATCTGCTACTCTGTGCCTTTTTATTGGTGAGTTCAGTCCATTTACATTTAGAATGATTATTGATATATGAGGGTTTTCTATTGCTATTCTATCTTTTGTTTTGTGGTAGCTCAGTGTCTCCATTGTTTCTTTGTCTTTTTGTTCCTATCTGTTGTTTTAGTTTGGCTGGATTCTATGATTTTTCCCTGTGTTTCTTTTTTTTTTTTTAATGTTATATGTCTCAGTTCTGGATTTTTTTTGAGTGGTTACCATTAAGTTTATATAAAAGAAAGCTTCATATTTACAGTAGTCCTTTTTCTTCAGCCTGCTTCTTATCTCCATTCCCCTTTGCAGATTTAGACCTGTACTCTTTCCCCTTTTATGTTTTTGTTGTCACAGTTATCCCTATTCGTGCTGTGAATTCATTTCTGAGTTGCAGTAGCAAGTTGTCTTTTTTTTTAATGTTTTTATCTTCTTTACCTTTTCTGTTATGTTTAAATATATAGTGTCTATTTTGTGTAGGGGTTGCCATTTCTTGCTTCTGTCTGTTAGTAATCTTGCTCATGGTTTTGTGTCCTTTTGACTTTTTGTTTCAGGTCAAATAGCCTCATTCAGTATTTCCTGTAATGCAGGCCGTGTGGTGGAAAATTCCCTCAACTTCTGTATGTCTGGAAAGGTCTTTATTCTTCCTTCATATTTAAAAGATAATTTTGCTGGATATGTTATTTGTGGTTGGCAATTTCTCTCTTTTAATAGTCTGGATATTTGTTTCCACTCTCTCCTGGCTTGTAAAGTTTCTGCTGAAAATCTCATGGGCTTTTCTTTATGGGTTACTGTCTTCTTTTTCCTGGATGCCTTGAGAATTCTTTTTTTTCATGAATTTTTTTTAAACTTTATTGGGGAACAATGTGTTTTTTCCAGGACCCATCAGCTCCAAATCAAGTAATTGTCTTCAATCTAGTTGTGGAGGATGCAGCTCACTGGCCCATGTGGAAATCGAACCAGCAACCCCGGCTAAGAGCCTGTGCTGCAACCACTTGAGCTAACCGGCTGCCCTTCATTAATTTTTGACAGCTTCAATATAATATGCCTTGGAGAAGGCCTGTTGGGATCGAGGTAATTAGGTGTTCTGTTTGCTTCTTGGATTAGAGGATCCAATTTTTTTCATAGTTTTGGGAAGTTGTTGTTGACTGTTTGACTAGACTCTCTGTTTCCTTCTCCCTCTCTTCTCCTTCTGGTATATCCATTATTCTTAAGTTACTCTTTCTGATGGAGTCAGAAAGTTTTTGTGGAGTTCTTTCATTTAACTCTCAAGTCTCTCTCTTCTTCTATCTGTGTCATTTCCAGATTTTTATCTTTGATATCACCAACTCTTTCCTCCATCTGGTCAGCTCTATTTCCTATGATGGCTATTTCATTCTTCATCTCTTTTATTGAGTTCCTCATCTTTAGAATTTATTTTTGGTTCTTTTTTAAAATATCGATCTCTTTGGCAAAATATTCATTTTGTTCATTGATTTTATTTCTGAGTTCATTGTACTGCCTGTCTGGGTTTTCTTTCATCTCACTGAGTTTTTTCAGAAGTTCAATCTTGAATTCTCTGTCATTTAAGTCACAATATTTCCATGTCCTTAAGTTCATTTTCTAGAGATTTTTCATTTTCTTTCTAAGCTGTCTTGATACCTTGGCTATTTGTGGCAATTAATTATTATTCCTCTTCCTGGGCATCAACAGGAATGGATTCTCTAGCAGGTTGATATAAAGAGGTATTACTTTTGCTTTCCAGTAGATGTCGGTGGAGTGTTTATTTTCTCTCATGCTGCAGTGTTTTCTTTTCTCTTGCGCTGTTCCAGCTTCTGGCACAGTGGGAGATTTCCTGGGAGGTGGGCTTCTCCTCTGTGATCAGGTTGCCTGGGTCTCAGGGCACAGCCTCTGTAGGAGGATGTAGTGGGTGATGGGGTTCTGAGCCTCTGAAACCCCAATGCTGCCCCTGTAGTCCAATGCATAGCCTGCGTGTCTCAGCAGCCCTGGTTGTCCCTGCAGGGATCCGCCCTGAAAGATGGGGGTGGGATGGGCTGGGAGAGGTGGCAGATGTGTTTGTGGCTCTCAGCAATGGCAACTTCCAGCCCACAGCTGCCTTGCCCCTACAGCTCCTTCTCTGTCACCAGAATTAGCTGCACTGTGCGTCTGCTGCTCCAGGACTGCCTCCCAGTTCTCAGGGCCGTAGATATTCTGCTTTTTAATCCCACACTGCTACAGTTTCTTCTGAAGCCTGCTTCTAACACTGGGAGGGTGAGGGGAGGTGGCCAGGCTCCATGTCTTTGTTTTCTGCCTGGCAGTGAGGGCTTAAACTGCTGTTGTCACCCTTCTGTATTCGGTCCTTGCCCTGAGGTCTCTGCCCTGATCACAGGGGTCAGCCATATTATATGATCAGGCAGGATTGTGGGCCACAGAAACGCACCTGCAGTCTGAATCCTTCCCTCTCCTGGGACCACAGTGAGCTCTGGGCTGCGTCCTGCGTCCCCCTTCTCTGCACTTCCCCCATCCCTCCTTCTTTGTTTGCCCCAATTAATCCATCTTCAGATGTTTCGATGCACAGATCTCTCAGATGTGCTTGTGTCTTGTATAGGGAATCTTTTGTTGACTTATAGCTGTTCAATTTGTTGTAAGTTCCATGGGCGATTTCAAGGAGCACCTCTCATGCTGCCATGTTTCTGAAGTCACTCCAAGTTAACATAGTTCTTGAGATAAGGGAAGTATAGTAAATCATGGAGGGTCAATATGTCTAATGTACTTTAGTACATATTGAAGCATATAACTAGTTTGTATGAAATTGTTATGTTTGAAATTTGAGCCTAAATTCACTGTAAAGAAAAATAGCTCTAAAACAAATTATTAGCAAAATTAAATGCAGTTAACTTACTGACAGTTGTTCAGTAGACAGGAAATGCTATATCAAAGGACTAAAACTAATCTCTTTTACTAGTAATGAGTACTGTTAGGGTTTCAAGTACTAATGCATAATGACTGCAAATTATTTACAATTATTAATGTATTATAATATTGATTTTATTGTTAAATTAAGTTGATATAATATTAGAGAAAATAAATATTAGGCTGGAATTCTGTTATTAAGCTTATAAATATTGAATTGAAAACTATTGTAGAGAATATTTGAATAATGTACAGAAATTCAATATTGTTAAAGAGCTTTTGAAAATAGACTAATGAATTTATTTTATAGGGTAAAGCATTTTAATAATTTTTGCCCATTCTATCCAGTGTTTGCATTAAAAGTAAAAGTAAAACATGTTCTTTATTTGGATATGTAAAAAGCATTTTCTTTAAATTAAGAATATATATCACAATGCATTCCTACTTTATATTGTTATATTTGTGTAGCTAACAAAATATTGTATGATCAAATTATTACACTTTGCTTTAACCCCATTATTAACTTTATAGCTGACTTGAAAAACATCAAGAATACATGATTTTAAATTTTTCAATAATGCCCAAACTTCATTAATAATTGTAACTGAATTAATTTGAAATGTATAGCAACTTAAATTGACTTTATATTTTTTTCTGCCACTTTATTTTCTTATTAATAAGAGAGTAAAATCTGCAGTTGAGTTGAGGAAGGAGGGGACCATTGCTCCATTAGAGATTAAGGATGACATGCAAAACCATTTAAAAGAGGTGATGTTTCAGAAAGCAAAGGAATTGAAGCATCATCAGATGATTGAACTAAACGAAATTGAGGAATCCAACTCTGTGAAAAAAAATATAGATGCCATCTTAGATACCATGCAAGACAATTACAGTATGAGAAATCTGTCTCTCTCTCTCATTGAAGCATCTAGAAAAGCTGGCATTAGTTACATTGTTTATCCCAGGAAAAAGAAGATGAAATGGAAGAAAGGACTGAAATTCAGTAAACTTTCAAACATGTTGGACGATTTATCCAAGCCTCCAAAGATTCTTAAAAGGTCTTGTTTAATCAATAATTGTTATAATTTAAGAATTGCATTGTGGTTTTGGACTTAATTATATAATTTCATCCACTGAACTTGTTATTATTTTTCTCAGCCCTGAAAATATGTTGAACTCTTAGCTAAAGGACAATCTTTTTTTTTTTTAAATATACAGCTATTTAGTAGTATAAATATGTGAATAGTTCAAACTATAATTTAAAGGTGGGACTGATTTAAGGACATGAAGTAAGACTAAGTGAATGTGATGGCTAAAGGAAATCTTTTAGTGGAAAGAAATATAATCTACTAAGTTATTTTTCTTAAACGATTTAGGACCAAAACCCAACCCCTGCTCCGAACAAATACCACCTATTCAAAAATCAAAATAGATTGTTGGGATTTAACTGTTTCTAAATTTTAAAGTATAAAGTTGACTATTAAATCTAGATAGGCAAACTGTTTTTTGTATGTTATGAGGCCTAATTCAGAGATCAACTCAAAGAAATAATTTTTCTCCTTGCTTGGAGGTAATAGTATTTGGCATGTTTAAAAATATGGAGGGACCTAAGATAACAACTCAAAGTCCAGGTATGTTCATATTTAAGTTCAGGATATAATTTTCTTATAACCCCAGTGTTGTGCAAAATAGTTTCCAAAATGCTCTGGGCTTTGTTTCTCTTTAGATACCTCCAGATGACAAACAATTCATTAAACTTATGCCATTTTGAAGAGTAAAGACTTTCCTGGTGATAAGAGAGTCGTACACGTTTTGTTCACTTTATTATTATGAAGACTTGCTGGTTCTGAAAAGGGGTCAATTATATTTTGGTGTGTTAACTTATTGTCCCTTAGAAGATTGGGAATAACTTTTTATAAATATGAGTGACAGAGTGGAAAAGAGACCAACCCTAGTGGAGAATGCCATTCACCTTCTGAGTTCTCTGCACACTACTTCTGTTTAAATTTCCCCTGCAACAAATATAATATCTAGAAGCATTTTTTGTTAGCTCATCTTTAGAAGAATTTAGGTAGGTGTTTCTAAGTTGACGAATGTTTTAGATCAAAGATTGCTTATACATTTTTGATACATTTTCTGTTTTTATAATTGTTTTCTTAGTGTTTTTATTTTATTTTATTTCATTTTAGCATTATTATTATTTTTTGTACTTTTTAAATTATTAGTTTCAGGTGTACAAAACAACATGATTAGACATTTACACCCCTCACAAAGTGATAATTCCACCAAGTCTACTACCCCTCTGACATCACACGTAGCTATTACAATACCATTGACTATATTCCCTATGTTGTACTTTACATCCCATGGATTAAATATATAATTGTAGTTGACATTCAATATTATTTTATATTAGTTTCAGGTTTATAGCTCAGTGGTTAGGCATTTTATATAATCTATGAAGTGATCCCCCCAATAAGTCTAGTACCCATCTGACACTCTAAATAGTCTTTACATTATTGATTATATTCCTCACACTATATTTCACATCCCTGTGACTATTTTGTGGCTATCAATTTATACTTCCTAATCCCTTCACCTTTCTCACCCATCACCCAACCCCCCCTCCCATCTAGCAACCATTAGTTTGTTCTCTGTATCTATGAGTCCATTCTGTTTTGTTTATTTGTTTATTATGTTCTTTAGATTCCACATACAAGTGAGATCCTATGGTATTTGTCTTTGTCTGACTTCTATTTCACTTAGCATAATACCCTCTAAGTCCATCCATGTTGTTGCAAATGGTAAGATTTCATTGTGTTTTTTTTTTGTAGCAGAGTAATACTCTACTGTATATATGTACCACAATTTCTTTATCTAATCATCTATTCATGGGTTGTATTCATATCTTGGCTGTTGTGAATAGTGCTACAATAAACATAAAGGTGCATATATTTTTTCAAATTAGTGTTTTGGATTTCTTTGGATAAATACCCAGGAGTGGAATTGCTGAATCATTAGGTAGTTGTATTTTAATTTTTTGAGGAACCTCCATGCTGATTTCCATAGTGGCTGCATCAATTTGCAATCCCACCAACAGTGCACAAGGGTTCTCTTTTTTCCACATCCTCTCCAGCACTTGTTTGTTGATTTATTGATGATAGCTATTCTGACAGGAGTGAGGTGGTATCTCATTGTGGTTTTTATTTGCATTTCTGTGATGATTAGTGATGTTGAGCATCTTTTCATGTCTATTGGCCATCTGTATGTCCTTCTCTTTGGAGAAATGTCTATTCAGGTTCTCTGCCCAATTTTTAATTGGATTTTTTTTTTGGTGTTGAGTTGTATGATTTTTTATACATTTTGGGTATTAATCTCTTATCAGATGTATCATTGGCAAATATCTTCTCCCATTCGTTAGGATGTCTTTTTGCTTTTTTGATGGTTTCCCTTGCTGTGAAAAACATTTTTAGTTTGATGCAGCCCTATTTGTTTATTTTTTTCTTTTTGTTTCCATTCCATTTATATCAGTAAAAATATTACTAAGGGTAATGTCTGAGAGTTTACTGCCTATATTTCCTTCTAGGAGTTTTATGGTTTTGGGTTTTACATTTAAGTCTTTAATATATTTTGTTTATTCTTGTATATGGCATAAAGAGGTGGTTCAGTTTCATTTTTTTTTGCATGTATTTGTCCAGTTTTCCCAGCACCATTTATTGCTCATAAATAGATTGTTTTACCTCAATGTAAATTCTTGCTTTCTTTGTCATAGATTAAATAACCATATAGGCATGGGTTTATTTCTGGGTTCCCTATTTTGTTCCATTGATTTATGTGTCTGTTTTTATGCCAATACCATGCTGTTTTGATTACTATAGCCTTGTAGTATAATTTGATATCAGGTAGCGTGATACTTCCTGTTTTGTTTTTCTTTCCCAGGATTCCCATGGCTACAGAGTCTTTTATAGTTCCATATAAGTTTTAAGATTATTTGTTCTAGTTCTGTGAAAAATGCCATTGGTATTTTGATAGGGATTGCATTGAATCTATATATTGCTTTGTGTAGCATGGATATTTTAACTATATTAATTCTTCCTATCCATGAACATGGTGTATGTTCCCATTTATTTGTATCTTCTTTAATTTCTCTATTCAATGTTTTATAATTTTCTGAGTATAGTTCTTCTACTTCCTTGGTTAGATTTATTCCTAAGTATTTTATTTTTTTTATGCAATTATAAATGGGATTGTTTTCTTAATTCCTCTTTCTGATAGTTCATTATTGGTGTATAAAATGCAAATGATTTCTGAATTACATTTTCTTTTCTCAAAGGATGATGTATCTTCACCATCATAAAAAGGATAATATACTGTATTTTTTTGACCATGACGGAATTGATACCAATCTATATAAAGGATATAAGCAGATTTAACATTGCTTGAGTGGGATGTTTTACTGCTTACTGACCGTATATCATTTTGATTGTAAAGTTTAACTATTTAAAGATATTTCTTTGCTTTTTAATAACTGCATTTGAAATTTTTATAGATTGCCAACAGGTATAACAGAGGCCATAGGATAAACCTTTTGGTGGAGGCAGTAAAACAAACTCTGGGAGTTTTGATCTAAGATGATACATTAGTACAGCTCTCCTAACTTGTTAAAAAAAATCCTATCTTAACCTAATTTACCACAGAAGCATAACTATGAAATAAGTTTATGGAGCAACTTAAGAAATAATTTTATTTCTATAGTTTGAGGGTTTTCCCCCCACTAATCTTAACTTGCTTAACACAGAAACATCCTTCTTAGCATTTTATATTAGACCTTTAAGCTTGTTTCATCATATTCATTCTGGCTGGCTTCTTTAAATGGTTAGTCCTGATTGCCACTAGCAAAATTTCCATACTTGACCTGCCCCTGAAAGTGAATCTGTTTACTTGGCCCATCTTGCTATACCCCGAGAGAGGCAGAATTTATTATCTACAAGCCGGAGGTGACATCTTTTCCTTAGTGCACCAATCTCTAATTTCCCTTATTAGAGATACCTTATGGTCAGGTATTGCTTTTAGTATACTATCTTGGTGGATGGTGGTATGGGATGGAATGGGGCAGTTCCAGAGATTTGCACTTGACCTTTACTACCAGTATATCCCTCAGTGTATAGCTTATGCAGCCATTAAGTTTATTTATTCCCACTACAGATTCTGTGAGTATGGACATTATCACAGGATGGGTATATGTCTCACTAGATCCACTGGTAGATGGTTTCAGGCCAAGATTCTTTCTACCACTTGACCTTCATAATTCCCTAATATGATTGATGTACTTCAGTAATATTCACAGTGGGTATCTATCTGTGGATCAACATAAGTGTAGAGCCAGTATCTAATAACCCCCAGAAGGTTTGCACATTTAATCTTTCTCATACCTTTGGAAACTTTAGGGGAAAATTCATTAACCATACCCAGTCCTTACTGGGACCTGGCCTGGCCTTCCTGTCCCATGAGAGGTTTTGAATTGCGAACTCGCTTATGTCTGAGTCACTTATGGCTGGGTAAGAAGTTATGAACCCCCACTGTAACTGGTTAGGCTTTCATCCAGAAGACCTAAAAGTTTTTATCTATGCAAGTCAAAGAACACCTTAGCAGGCTGCCCATCTATCTAATTTCTGGGGACCTTTAGTCATTTAGTTATTGCCACAGATCCTTGTGAGTTAAAATTCTGTGATTCCCATTCTGTCCCCTCCTGTGGTTTATTTTGGTAACTGAGTCCACCAAATCCAGCCAACACACAAGAAATCTGTGTTTAATTAACAAGTCTCTGGGCAACTCTGATGCACAACAGAGAAATGGAAATTTTCTTTGTGGCTGAGTTGATTTATTGATTGTAAAAAATAATTATATTGCTACAATTTAAAAATCACTCTTTTAAAAACTAGATCAATGTCTCACGGGATCCTTCCTGGACAGAGGAAATATCTGCTCAAAGTTCCATTATATGAACGTCAATTTCGATGTCCCAGCCTACCCTCCTGTTTAAATTTTGACAAATTTACCCGAAGTAAGGGAGGAATTCCAGAAAATAGAGACCCTCGAACATGGGTTATTGATATGTTCTCTAAGCATAAACCTCAGAAGACAACCTCAAGGGAGAAAATTGTTAAAATGTTTGTTCCTGAAGACTTGCCTAAAGAAGCGAAAGAACCACCAAAACTCGAGTTGAGTGATTCTTTGGAGTCTGGTCTTCCTCCAGAGGTCATTAAACATTATGAATCTGAAGTGGAGATCTTGACTGAAGAAATAAATAATAAAAAAATATATGCTGCATTTTCATATTGTAGGCGTGGAGCTATTTATAGGAAACTGGGAAAGTTACAGAGTGCCATGAATGATCTACAAGAAGTAAGTTTTATTTCACCAAAATAACAATTTTAATAATTTACTCTTGTATATAATTATATAGTAATTTTTACTAACATTTTGAATAGTCAATTTGTATTGTACATTTGTGATTGTAAAATTATATTTATTAGCATTTTCAAATAAATATTAAAAGCACTAGATTTTGTTTGTTAGATTGGGAGGTACTATTTTATACCATACACATACAGAGCCACTGGGATCCATAGTATTTGAAATTTGATAGAGTATATTCCTTTAATACAGCAACTTCAATTGAATTTATATATATATATTTTCTAGGCTATACTCTTGGAACCATTGTTTCTCAATGCCTATTGGCACCGACATCTCATTTATCTTTTCCAAGACAAAATTGATGAAGCTTTGGATGACTTGAATTATATAAATAAATGTAATAAAAACAATGCAGGTGGGTTGTCTGTGCAGTCAGTTATATTAATTATATCTTTACCTAAGCTTTGGTTATTTAGTGGTACTATAAAGATACGTAAGTCAACATAGGTCCCCAAATGGGATGTGTCTTCCCTAAATTAAAATTACTATTGATATTGTAAATTTAAAAGACTCCTATATCTTATATTGTTTTCAAAATACTCATGATGGTTTTAAATGTTAATATCCTTGGTATACATTACAATAAATTGGTTGCTTACTGTTCATTCCAGAAGAACAATACGAACTTCAAATTTTTAGTTTTAGAAGTGATTCACAAATCTCTTCTTGACCACAAATCTCTGAATTAGAGTTGTAGTGTTCCTAAGACTTCCTGGTTGGATGTAATCTGTGTGTTTGCCCTTATGCAACATACTTTAACCGACTTGAATGACTAGACATGGACGTTTTTGGCAATGAAAAAATGTTGTACTCATCTTTGTATTTCCAGCATCCACAACATATTCCTAAAATGTAGCATGAGCTTAATAAATGTTTTAAAATCTAAGCTCATCTCTGCTAAAAGTCCATACAATTACTGCCATCAAAATCTAACTTTTTACTATAAACATTAAAATATGGGCCAGCCAAGTGGCTCAATTGGTTAAGGGCTTGCTCAAGAGTGCGAGCTTTGAGCAACAGCAGTTCGAGTCCTGGCCCGAGCTGAGCTGCCACTGAGCTACCAACAGGTGGCGGGATGGCTCAGCTAAACAAAACAAGACAAAACAAAATAAAACAAAACATATTATGAAACATTTCAGACATACAAAAAGGTAATAGTTAATTTTTGTTGCTTCAAATTGAAATTGAAAATGCTTTTAACCATAAATGAATATTTATCCAGGCTTTGAGAACAAAGTTTGCACTGTTGAAATAAAAAAAAACCCCCAAAAACCCTTACATTAAATGGTTAGGAAAGTATAATAGAGAAACATTACTCTAAGACTATATATAGCATTGGAGAGAGAGGGATTAATCTTTAAAATTTTTCATAGTTAATAAAAGAACTGTAACACTAAATTTTACCTTTTTAATTTTCTTTAGAAGCATATTTTTCAAAGGCTGAAATTTTCAGGGGAAAAAAAGACATTACTCTGGCAATTCTTAACTATACCCAGGCAATTAAGTGCAAGCCCATGGATGCTGATATGTATTTCAGGAGGGGTGAGATGTATGAAATAACCAACAAAGTACTGGCCATTGATGACTTTTCTAAAGTAAGCTATATCACATATAGTGCTACCATTTATATATTTTAGATTATGATATTCTTTCACATAGTTGTATAATCAAAACTATTATAGGTTAGGACCTAGGGCATTCATTACTCAATTGATATTACCACTACTCATATGTCGATTTTTCTTAAGTAAAGTTTTATTTCTCAATTACCATTGACATACAATATTATATTAGTTTCTGGTATGCAACATAGTGATTAGACATTTGTGTAACTTGTGAAGTGATCACCCCAATAAGTCTAGTACCCATCTGACATCATACATAGTTATTACAATATTATTGACTATATTCCCTATGCTGTATTTACCTCCCTGTGACTATTTTTATAACTGGCAATTTGTACTTCTTAATCCCTACCACTTCCCCCACAACCTCCCTCCCATCTGCCCACCATCAGTTTGTTATCTGTATCCATGAGTTTGTTTCTGTTTTGTTTATTTTGTTTTTTAGATTCCACATATAAGTGAGATCATATGGTATTTGTCTTTCTCAGTCTGACTTATTTAACTTAGCATAATATTTTCTAGGTCCATCCATGTTGTCACAAATGGCAAGATTTCACTCTTTTTTTATGGCTGAGTCAATTTTTAGAAATTATTATTAGTGAATGAATTGATTTATAGCGAATAGTTGGGTGTGGGAGCATTTGAGATAAATCTGAGGGAGGCATAATTTTTCCAGCTGTCTCTCTTTGAACCATAAAGCACTGGTTAACGAAACCGTTGAAAATTGCTTCTTCCCTACGGAGAAAATCATTTTCCATGCAACTCTTGAGACATAGCTGATTCTCTTCTGCAGCAAACCCATCTGTTCTCAAAAAAGCTGTGCTCACTGACTTGTTCATTCATTCCTTTACTCACAAATATTTATTGACTAAGGCACTCTACAAAGTAGTGAATAAATAATGAATAAAACAGACACGTTTCGGGCCGGCCGAGTGGCTCAGTTGGTTAAGAGCTCGCTCAAGAGTTTGAGCTCTGAGCAACAGCGGTTCGATGACCTGCCCGAGATGAGCTGCCGCTGAGCTGCCAACAGGTGGCAGGATGGCTCAGCTAAAACAAACAAACAAACAAACAAAAAAACAGACATGTTTCTTGCTTATATGGAGCCTATAGTTTAATAGGCAGATATTAAAGAAATAAATCCATACATAAATATATACTTGCAAATTATGTTAATGCCTATGAAGGAAATAATGATTTGTGTGTGGGGGGGGGCGTGGTGGTGGTGGTGGTGGTGGTAATGTATATTTAGTTGGGGGATGTCAAGGAATTCCCTTGAGGAAGTGCACTTTTAGCTGAATTGTACTCTGAGGCTAGAGTCAGGCAAATTATTCCCTTGATTGCAGCAGAATTGCAACCATTATCTCCTTTTAACTCTACATTCTTAGTTCTTAGTACAATTGAGAATTTAGAGGTTATTTAAATAATTTAGCTTTCCATTTTCCCAGAAACTACTCTGTTTCTTAATCCATGATGGTTAGCCACACACCTGACATTATTTTTGCTTCAAGATAATATTGTAAGTTTTGGTAATTTCTGGTCTAGAAAAAAAATCTTTTCACTATTTTCTTTTGAAGATATTGAAATTATTATATCATCTGTTGTGTTCGTTTTCTCCATCTGGCGCCAATAGTTTAAAATTTGACAAATGAAGCAACTTGAGGTCAAACTTCAAAACTAGGTTTTTTTTTAATGTGTGTGTGTTTTAAAAATAGTTGGTAATTTTTGTGCTTCCATCTCTCCCCACCTCCCATTATCAATAGGCAAGGAGCTTTGTAATTGAGTATACAGTGATTAGTCCGTTCACTCTATTGCCTTGTATGTCAATGAATGAACCATGCCAATACCAATTCATGTGTCTTCATCATTTTAGGGACTATTGTGGATTAATTCATATTTGATTTGGTTGAATCAGCATTGATGTGGTCTAATGTGTATCATCTTGAATTGGGATAAAATGCTGGGAATATAATTAAGATAAAGTTGGTAGATCCAGTATAACCCTACCCTAGTTGAACAAGTCTCTTAGGAAATTGTATCAATGAAATTTACAGTGGGCAAAAGACTTAGCTACTTATATATTCTCTCTCTCTCTCTCTCTCTCTCTCTCTCTCTCTCTCTCTCTCTCTCTCTCTCTCTNTCTCTCTCTGTCTCAAAACCTCCCTTTTCTAGAGTTTGGGGATAAATGGATTTTCTAACATCATGGTCTTTAAATGCAAGTCTCAAAGTCTTTATATCTTAATTCGCTTTTGTATAATCTGAGGTTAAAAACATGGTTGTAATCTATTAATTTGCTATGGGTTTATAGACCTTTTTTGGTTTGTTTGTTTTTTATTATGTGATATATTTTTGTATCTCCTTTTCACCCTCACACCCGCATGTAGTGTATTTTTTATGATCCCAAAAGAATAGATGCCTTATTGAAACGTGGAATGTTTTACTATGAAAATGGAAACTGGAATGCAGCCATACAGGATTTTACAGCTTTGTTACATGTAGATCCCCAAAATTCTGAAGCAAGGTGAGTATTATTTTATGAGTGACTTCTGAAATTATAATATTTTTTTAAATACATTCTCAGGAAAGAAAATTGCTTGAAATACATCAGGCAACCCTTTAAAAATAGTGAATCAATTTTCTGTGCTACCAGTGAATGAAAATCTTTACCTATACCGCAACAGTAGTGGTTAATTTAATTTATTATCATAGGCACAAAGGGATAATTTAGTTTTGTTAGTATTTCCTAAATACTACTTACATTATCAATTTTTAAAGTATTGGTCTATATTTTTATTCCTTAAATTCCTTTTTTATTTCCTTTGTACTTATCAATTATAGAGAACTATTCATATAGATTTCTGTAATATCTTATTGTAACTTGAATATTAAACTTTGTTCCTCCAACCTTATTCTGTATAATACAGTTCTCATTTTGTTGTTTTTCTTTAAGTGTGTTTTGAAGAGGTTTAAAAAACACGTATAACCTCATACCTACTCATCTTTCTCCTCACAATTTCTGTTTAATGTTAAATTTTTTATAGTCAAATAAAGCATGCATCCAGAAAAGTGTACAGAATATAAATGCACAGCTTAGTAACTTAAACCATGTCAATATACCTGTGTTACCATCACCAGGTCAAGAAACAACTTCCAGCACCCTGGAAACCCCCTGCGCCTTTGCCTCCCTGAGGAGGTTACCGCTGCCCAGACTTTGTTTTAATCACTTCCTGTAATTCCTTATAATTTCATCACATAAGTATGTTATGTGCCCCTATACATTCTTAGTTTAGTTTTGCCTTTTAAAAATTTATATAAATAGAATCTCATGGTAGTATTCTTTCACGTCTTGCTTCTTTTGCTGAATATATTGTCCGTGGCTCTAGTTTACTCATTTTAATTTTCTTTAGCATATTTAGTTGCATGAATACATTACAACTTACTTATCCATTCTACTGTTACAAACACTTGAATGTTTCTAGTTTTTTTTAAGATTTTTATTAGGGAATTGGGGGGGATGGGAACAGTGCTGGGGAATTGGGGGGGATGGGAACAGTGCTGGGGAATTGGGGGAAGGGTAACAGACAAGTTGCTGTCGTTTTGTTCTTCAGTCTAGTTGTGGAGGACGTTGCTTCACTGGCCCAAGTTGG
>NW_017731440.1:1441924-1442862 GCF_001890085.2 Hipposideros armiger | reverse complement strand
TAATGCTAGGGTGGTTAAGCACAGGCTCCCTTCCTAAAAAAAAGCAGGTTTCTCTGTCTGAATCTCTTGGGCAGGAAAGGGGGAGAGGCTCAAAGCTTCTTTCTGAGTCTTGTTTTTCAATAAATAGCTTAAAGTCAATATCATAAAAGGCAGCTTCAGGGTGGCAAAATTTTGGTTTTCTTCATTACATAGTAGCCATCCCGGTTAGCAGACCAACTGTTGTGGTGCTTGTGTTCAAGTAACCCGCATTTTACTATAATAAATAATAGCTCCAAAGTGCAAGAGTAGTGATGCTGGCAATTCAGATATGCCAAAGAGAAGCCTTAAAGTGCTTCCTTTAAGTGAAAAGGTGAATACAGTGCAGTAAGATATTTTGAGAAAGAGAAAGAGACACATACACATTCACATGAGTTTTATTACAGTGTATTGTTATAATTGTTCTAGTTTATTATTATTGTTAATTTCTTACTCTGACCAATTTATAAGTTAAACTTTATCATAGTTATGTGGTACAGTAAAACCGTAGTGTACATCGGGTTAGGTACTACCCGTGGTTTCAGGTATCCACTGGGAGTCTTAGAATGTGTCCCCTGCAGTATCGGAGCCAGCCGATATCTCCAACAGTCCTGAGGGGGGGCGTTAGGATTAAGAAAAGAGACAGAAGAGAGAGAGTTACCGGGAGGACTCCAGTAAATACTGAAGCCCGGAGGAGTTTATTTTCCAACATCCTTATATACATCCAGGGTACGTGCAAAACAAAAGGGTAAACATGCATTTACCTTATTCAAAAGTAGATCATTAACTTTCTGCAAGATACTTTAAAGGTCAGGGAGACCTTAGGAGGTAAGCCTCCCAGAACACTTCCTTCCATTAACCCAAATAGCTACAATCTTCTGTGTCTCTTTAGGAACTGGCCAACTCACCACGTACCTCAGTGT
>NW_017731440.1:1420552-1439189 GCF_001890085.2 Hipposideros armiger | reverse complement strand
AAAGCTCTCTTACCAAAATTCCCCAGTTTCCCTCCCTTTATTAAGCATTCCCCTGGTTGCTTTAAGTTTTTCATTAGATTCCAGAATTCCAAAAAACATTTCTGAGCATTTTTGCCAGGCTATTTATTGCTTTTGTGGGAAGGTATTTTGTGGGTTTGGTGTTTCCTCTATACCATTTTTGTTCTACCATAATCTCCCAACTCTTTTTATCATAGCATTGATTTTAACTTGATAATGTTAGTGATAATAGGAATCTTCATCTTTTGAATTTCATGCAAATGCCTTTGGCTTTTACCAAAAAATATTATAGTTGTAATTTTTGAATCGCTTATTCTTCAATTATTTCAAGGGAGTATCTTCTTATTCCTTTTTAATTGTCCCCCACCCCAACCCCGTGATCTACTTCTAAGAATCTCATATTAATAGGCTTTCTAATTTTGAAGGATAAACATCTTTTAGCCATCATATATTTTTAGATAGAATATTATTAAACTATACTGAATTCTCTGTATTTACTTTCTTTAAGATTTTTCATTTATATTCACAATAAGATTGTTTACTAGTTTCATGGTCGGATTTTGATTTCAGGATTTGGCTACTCTCTCAAAATGAATGACTCCTTCCACCTTTTTCTTTTCTTAGAAATATGTCCTTTGGGATTGGATAATTTTTATTCTTTGAAAGTTTAAATAACTCACTTCTAAAATTATCCCACCTTGCACCAGTACATCCATTTGAATGGGCAGAAAACTTTTTTGAAACCCCTTTAAAATTCTTCCCTAGCTATTGGTCTATTCTGGTTTTCTACTTCTTGATTTAAAAGGGGATTAGTTACAGGAAGGCATGAAATTAGTTGGCAAAGAGCAAGAAAGTTAATTCAAGGTATTGTAAAATGGTGCTGTCTTATGGGAGCCTTATATGCCATTTAAAAAAATTTGCCTTTATCCCATTGTCAATGAGAGCTGTGGAAAGTTTTTTGAGAAAAGAGATTTTTATTACCTGATGATCAATTTTACCAATCTAGAACTATGAATGGAGTAAAACAGTAGCTCAGGTGTGAATTGAGGGTCAATCCAGCTCAATACTTCAGATGAGGGTCTGCAGTATTGAGGCAGTAGACATGAAAGTAGAAACAAATACAAAAGCCAGTATGTTTGAAGAATTGACATGACTTAATGGCATCCCACAAACAGCATCCTGCTGATACTGAATTCATTTATTTATCAATTCTAATAGTTTTTTTTGTGTGTGTGGAGTCCTTAGGGTTCTTTCTATATACAGAAGGTGCCAAAAAGTGTATACACATTTTAAGAAAGGAAAAAACTTTATTAAAATTGTAATAATATATACCAATAATGAAAGATGAATACAAGCCATGTGTATACATTTTTTTGGCCACCCCTCCCCCCCAGTATAGTATCATGTCATCTGCAAATAGGTAGTTTTCCTTCTTCCTTTCCAATTCAGATGACTTTTATTTACAGCTTCCTAGATTAAGTAGTTTGCACTATTTTTGCAATAAATTCATAGAAAACCTAACAGTTATATGTTTTGTTTCTTACTGTGTGTATATAAACTAATACTAAAAGTTTGGTGTAGTGTTTTTTGACCTTCTTACATAACCCTTAACAAGCACAGGATGCTGTAAATCTGATAAAATATGAAGTGAATGATATTTGTAAAGTTATGTATGGTGTCAATTTTGTTTTGCTTCATAGTATGTCAGTAAAAAAGTAATATAAAATTCCTTTTATTTTAAATAAAATGAAAAAATAAAGACTATTTTATCTCATATAAGCATTTGTACCCTAGCCTTTTTTTTCATTTCCATTCACATAAAATATTTGTTTCCATTCCTTTACTTTCAGTGTGTATATCTTTCAATCTGAAGTGGATCTCTTGTAGGCAGCATATGTAAAAACCTTGTTTCCTTATCTACTCAGCTCCTGTATGTCTTTTGATTGGAGCATTTAATCAATCCATTTACATTTAAAGTGATGGTTGATAGGTACATAGCTATTTTATTTTATCTTATTTTGTTTTGTTTTATTTTATTTAATTATGTATTTAGAAGTCCCTTTAACATTTCTGTGATACTGGCTTGATGGTAATGAACTTTAACTTTTTCTTGTCTGGGAAGCTCTTTATATTTTCTTCTTCAATTTTTAATGATAACCTTGCTAAGTAGAGTAGTTTTGATTGTAGGTTCTTGCTTTTCATCACTTGGAATATTCATGCTAATTCCTTTTGGCCAACAAAATTTCTCTTGAGAAATCAGCTGACAGTCTTGTAAGTAACTGGCTGCTGTTATCTTGCTGCTTTTAGGATTCTCTTTTTGTCTTTAGCCTTTGGCATTTTAATTATATGCCTCGGTGTGGTCCTCTTTGGACTCATCTTGTTTGGGACTCTTTGCACTTCCTGGGCTTTGTATGTCTGTTTCCTTCACCAGGTTAGGGAAGTTTTCAGTCATTATTTTTTCTAATAGGCTTTCAATCCCTTGCTCTCTCTCTACTCCTACTGGTACCCCTATGATGCAAATGTTGGTATGCTTGATGTTTTTCCAGCGGTCCCTTAAACTCTCTGATTTTTTTGGATTCTTTTTTCTTTTTGCTGTTTAGATCAAATGTTTTCTGTAACCTTGTCTTCCAAATCACTGATTCAATCCTCTGTTTTATCTAATTTGTTGTTGATTCCTTCTAGTGTATTCTTCATTTCAGTTATTGTATTCTTCAGTTCTGATTGGTTCTTTTTTATGGTTTCTATGCTATTTTTTTTAATGTATACTTACTATGTCTTTGTTGAAGTTCTCCCTGAGATCATTGAACATCCTTATAACTAGTGTTTTGAGCTCTGTATCTGGTGGGTTGCTTGCCTCTATTTCCTTTAGTTCTTTTTTGGAGTTTTGTCCTATTCTTTCATATGGGACAGGTTTCTTTGTTTCCTCATTTTGGCTGTCTCCCTGTGTTAAATTGTACGTAATAGATAGATCTGCTATGTCTCCAAGTCTTGGCTTGGTGGCCTTATGTAGTAGTTGCCCTGTATTGCCCAGTGGCACAGTCTCCCTGATCACTTATGCAGATGTTCCAGGAGTGTCCTTCGTTTGGGTTGTGTGTGCTTTTCTTGTGTAGTTGAGCCTTCATTGCTGTTCACATGTCAGTGGGTGGAATTGACTCTCAGGCTGACTGGCTGTGAGGATTGGCCCACAGTGTACAACCTGATTTGTGGTGGTTGACCCCACAGAGTAGGATTTGCTCCACGAGGCTCTAGTGCCTACCAAGACTGCTCTTTGGATGGTTTGTTTATCCAGCTAATCTGTTGTGGTCTGAAGCTGGGCCACTGGGTTTGTTGGTTTTGGGGTCTCTTGGGAGGGGCTCCTGTGTAGGTCAAGGTCAGCCACTGCCTGTGACCTGCAGTGGGGGCTACCTGTAGGAGGTACAAAGTGATCTGTGGTTGGTCGCTGCCTGTGCTGGACTTTGAGGCAGTTGGGAGAGGTCATGTGTTAACTGTGGCCAGCTACCACCAATGCAGGACCTGGGGCAGCTCAGCAAAAGGCCTAGTACCCCCCGAGGCCTGCCTTCACCCGCATGCTGCCCATAAGGGTCAGCCACTAAAGACTCTTGGGTGGTACATGAGGCATGGGTGAGGCATGGTCTCAGGGAGCCCCCAGGGTGAAGCAAGTGGTTTTCACCAGGTTAATGCTGATTCAGGTTTAGTGCCAGTGCTGAGCCTGGGTGCACTCAGCAAAATTCTCAGAGCACACTGAGACCACCTGCTACCCATCTGGGGCCTATGGACCCCAGAGAGTTGCCCAAGAAAGACTGCAACATGCACTGGGGCTGGCCACCTACCTCCAAAAATGCCTCCTATAATGTAACCTTCTTGAGCATCTTTTATCTTCCCCCTGGATTTATTTAACTTCCTCACAGCAGGCAATCTACTAGCTTATTCCCCCTGGTCTTCCTTAATTGTCTTCTTTATTTTATTTCTAAAAGCTGATTTGCTTTACATTAAGTGATTGAATAGGAGATTTTCAGGAATTGATATAGTTGTGATAGTTTTTGAGTGATAATTCAATAATAATGATAATTTCAAGATCGGAGTCAGAAGTTAATGGAGATAGAATCATATCACACAACTGATGTAATAGCTTTTATCCATGTAAAACAGCCTTTCATTTCTTTGGGTGTATTTTCAGTGCCATAAAAAAAGACCATAACAATTCCACCCACTGAGGCCCATTTTGTTCAAAATGAATTATTTGGTTTTTCTATGGAACAATCTTGTGTAAATCAGAGTCTAACATGTTGGGTATTCAATAAAAAATTAAAAATTAAAAATCTCATGAGTATATTATTGATGCACCTCTCTGATAAATATAAGAAATATAATAAATAAGCACTTAATTAATATGAAGCATATTATTAATAAACATGTAGTTATAGATATAATAAAGTATAATTTGTTTATAAAAAAGTTCCTATCCCTTTTGTTATTAACATTATGACCAAACTTTCTTGGGAAGCAAGGAAAAATAATCACAAATTGTTAAATATAAAATTAGTTGTATAGGTTTGCAAAAAAGAGAAACAAGTACATTTTGCAATACATGTTAAAATGATTTTTTTTCTTTTTCTAGAACATACCGAGGGAGAGCCTATTTTAAACGGTGCTTTGATAAGCAAGCAACTGAAGATTTTTCTGTTGCAATTCACTTAGATCCTAATAACTGGGTAGCACTGTATTACAGAGCCTGCATATTTAGAAAGAGTAACCCTCTTAGAGCGCTGCAGGATTATAGTGTTTCAGGTACTTTGCCTTCAACTGCACATAAATAGGAGTTTGATCTTAGGTTCAGCAGTTCACCTTCATAAAGTAGAATCTGAATGTGGGATAACTAATATAATATGAATGTTATATAGTTTTATATATAGTTATATATTAATATAGCATATATATCCATATATACCTATAAGCTACAATAGTTTAGCTAAGGGTATTTCTAATATGCCCTTTTAATGTACGTGAGTACATGTGTATTTTTACATGTGTATGCAGCTGTGACAAAGGAAGAATGTCATATCTAAGAAATATCTTTCTACATACTGAGTTCTGAGGATATTTCTGGAAATTCAGAGCTATTTCTTACTCAGATTGCTAAAATGGTAGTGACTTCTTTTGGTGAGCTGTGTCCTGCTCCATAGGCCCAGACCATGGATTAGTCAAATTTAGAGTGTTTTACCTCTTAAACCAGAAATGGGCTTTGAGAATCGCCAGTAAGACAATGCCAACAGTTAAAAGTGGTTATTTCCATCTTACCCTATTATCAGTGCATTCTTGGTATGTGAATATACCCAGCACAATTATGGGCATAGAGTAAGTGCTCAGTAAACAGCCCCTAGCCGAATCGGTTAGCCCATCCTGACTGGGAAATTCTAGCTAGAGCCGAACTCCCCAAACATGGCTGTGTTCACCTGGGTATAAAGTGCTAGAATCCCATCATCCTGGATGAGGCAGTATCTAGAGCAGGGGTCGGCAAACTTTTGAGACAGAAGAGCCACCAGGGGTCGGCAAACCGGGGCTCGGGAGCCACAAGTGGCTCTTCGGGTACGTACATGTGGCTCTGAAGTAAAATTGAAAATGAAAATAAAACTATCCTAGTTTCATTTATAAAAATTTTAAAAGATATTATTCACATAATGGTGATTATGTAAAAATATATTTATGTCTCTCAAATAATTTTTAAATTGTTGTGAGGGACAGGATTGGCTCTTCCAGGGGTTGGCAAACTTTTGAGATGGAAGGTACCCAAAGAGCCGCATGTGGCTTGAGAGCCGCAGTTTGCCGACCCCTGGTCTAGAGGTTAAGAAACAACTAGAAAGAGAATATAGAACTTCTCCGGGCAGGCAATCTAAGATGATTGTTGCTTGATGTTTCTAAGTCCATTTGTATAGTCAAATTACCTGCCTTAACTCCAAGTCTCTTTGAGCTGCCCATCCTGGTTTATGTGTGTAAGCTGGATCTCTGCCATGTGCCTCAGTCTAGACTTGTACTAAAGCCTGTTCTTTGGCCATTAGCAATGCCTCCCTGTCTCCCATCAGGGCCATCAAGGGCAATGGCACCCTTCTGATTGCAATCCAATGAAATGAATCAGAAGTTTCATTCTAGATTCTAAGCCCATCTTTGCCACTGACTTCCACCACAACCTTGGGCAATGTACCTAGCCTTCTTTGGGCCTTAATCTCTTTGTCTGTAAAGTGATTGGACTATCCTAGATTACCATGGGGATTTCTTCCAGCTCTAATGTGTTGGTGAACCATGGTAGCCACATTGTTGCTTATAAACAAATACAGTTTATGTGAATATTATTTTTTCACTCTTCAAATAAATATACTCATTGTAGATATGTTTCATTTTATATAATCTTAAAGAATGATAAGAAGTAGGAAGGTTATAGACTAAAATATAGCTCAAGTATGTTTGTTCAGAAGCTGTATAAGAGGTATACTTTTATTTTTAAGCTCTCATAAATGATGGCTATGAAAATTTTAGTTGTTTTCTACATCGGGGCATACTCTATGCAGATCTAAAACTTTGGTCGCTGGCAATCTGTGACTTTGAAACTGTTATTTCTCTAGAAAGGTATGTTTTCCTTTTCCTTCTTACTAATTTCACTATTGTATAAAATTCAGAAAGAAAAAACCAAAATGAAAGAAAAAGCTTTCCTCCTCATCATTAATAACTGTAAAAATGAGACAATTTATCAAGTCATGCTAAAATTAGACTATTACTTCTAAAAATAAGGTTATTTTAAAAATAAGACCTGTTGTCATCATCTGTTTGCCTCAGATATTTTTTGCCAATTTTAGAGGTCGAATGGGTTTGAGAGGAATTAAATCCATAGAAAACAAAATCAACAAGTTATTAGGAGCAGTTTGGGGATGCCTAGGTTAGAATTTTCAGAAATTAACTTCATGGAACACTGTCATCAAGTTTTAAAACAATGACAAAATATTCTGCTTGATACATCATTGTTATGCACAACACGCAACTCAAAAGAAGTACACCTCTATTTAGAACTTTTGACTTCATTTTGCTTAGTAAAACAAAAGAAAAAAGGACAATAACATTTAGAACATAAGTTCAGGAAGAAACACAGACTTAAAGTTATACACACTAGTCAGCAAGCTAAGCTGTAAAACATAGAATTTAATTAAATAATTCCTTCCTTTTTTCCAATGAAGCATTTATTAAAATGGAAGGTGTCAGAAAGAGTAACAAATCATGCCAACCAGCAGACTGTTTATTTAGCTGATCAATATGGTAAACTTTGAACTTGACTCAGGAAAGTCATGAGCATGGCTCTATAATGGCTGCAGTGGTTCTCTTTTGGATATTTTTGAGCCAGGAAGGGAAAGAAAAGAGCTTTAGTTGCAAAAAGCCAACTGGGCAGTTGGAACTTTGACATCTTTTAGGTAAAGGGTCAGGGCTTCTATGAATTTGGGCTGGAGGTCAGGGCTAAAGTTGTCTGTTTCATCATTTTGAAATAGAGGCATCGGACAAGGTCATTTCTATATTGAAAATTGTTTGATTCTTAGAGAGAAAACAACATTTATTTGATATAGAAAATAAGCGGTGTTGATACTTATGTGAAGCTGAGAATTTTTAACTACATACCTTGAAATTATTACTATTTCTCACTGTTACTCAAGGTGAATATAATATAGCCTGAGGCAAAAACTTCTGAGTTGAGGGAAACTAACCTTGTAATTCAAGATAAGTCAAGATTAAGTCAAGGAAGAGTAAAGTATTGCTAGGAGTCCAGAAGACTTCAGAAATTCTGCTCCTAGCCTAGACTCTACAAATGCTAACTCCCTGCTAAGGACTTTACAAAGGTGTTTATAATTTTTAATAGAAAGTAGTTAACTAATTTACTTTGCTTTAGTAAGACATTAAAAAAAAACCCTGATATATATTGATGTTTGTATTTCATTAAGTTCATTCATAATTGGAGAACGTTTGAAATAACCAAAATGTTTAACAAGATTTTGCTTTCTTCTTTTTTTTAGAACTGTTACTTTGGCTTATATAAATATTGGCCTCATATATCTGCTACACTTGGATGACTACTTTGAAGCCTCTTGGTATTTTTCTGAGGCTATTAGACTTGATCCTTCATGTATTCAAAGTTATATTTGTCAAGCAGAAGCTTATTATAAGGTATTTAAGGTTTGAGAACCTTGATTTTTTTTTAAAAAGTTTTAATTTTCTGGATATTTGTTTAATACAATTGAAAATATATTAATGTATTCTTTTTCAGCTAGTTATAGAGGCTAATACATTTATAAGCAATAAATATTTACTATAGTTAAGTATAATTGCCCACTTATAAAGCCTCTACTGATGAGGTATGAATTTTTGTCTTTCATTTTCTTTTTGTTTAAAATTATACTTGTTCTCTTTATTATAAAAGCAGCATTTATTTATTGCATATAATATATATATATATATGCAAATAAAAATAAATTTAAAACTCTGTAATTTCATTGTCTAGAGATAACTTATATTACATTTTAGAGTATCAGTTATGCATTTGTGTGTGTGTGTGTGTGTATTAGTGAGTGCGTGGGTTTGTAGAATGGAATTCATGCATAGAATGGGTCCTATTCATTCATGCTTTCCTTTAAATTTTGTTTAAATTTACAGTTATTTAAATTACAGTTATTTAAATTTAAAAATATAATTAAAAAAATGTAAATTTAAAAATCCTGTAACAAATTCAAACAATACAATAAACAGCAAAGTCTTCTTTGACTCCAACCAAATCTGACTTTCCAGAGATAAACACGCTGTTAACTGTGGCCTCTGCTTTTCAAAGCAGAGACCCCTTTCCCCTTCTCCACTGCTAACCTCCCTGCCCAAGACACTGTCATTTCTCACCAGGTTTATTGCAGTAGCCTCCTGGTCTTGCTTCTGTTCTTTACCTCTTTTTGATGGATTTTCATCACAACAACCTGTTATAGTGATCCTGTTATAGCCTTTCTCATTTCACTTCTTTGCTCAAATAGCTTCAATAGCTTCACTTTGCACTCAGAATAAAACCCAAATCCTGCAAAAGTCAAAGGCCTACAAGAGCGCATGTGATTTAGCTCCTCATTACCTTTCTGCCCTTGTCTCCTATAAGTCCTCTAGTCACACTGGCTTCAGTCAGGATAGGCTAGGTTATGGTGTGCGGGGGAAAACACACACACACACACACACACAAATAAAACAACCTCCCCCGCAAAACGCAAACAAACAGAAAAAACCCACTTCAAAAATCACCATGTTGGGGCTGGCTGAGTGGCTCAGTTGGTTAAGAGCGCGAGCTCTGAGCAACAGGGGCACCGGTTCGATTCCCACATGGGCCAGTGAGCTGCACCTGAGCTGAGCTGCCGCTGAGCTGCCATCAGGTGGCAAGATGGCTCAGCTGGTGAGAGCACGTGCTCCTAACAACAAGGTTGCCGGTTCAACTCCCACATGGGGTGGTGGGCTATGCCCACCAGCAACTAAGATCGAACACGGCACCTTGAGCTGAGCTGCTGTGAGCTGCCAACGGGCGGCCGGTTGGCGATTGGACTTGGAGCTGAGCTAGCTGCGCCCCCACAACTAAGATGGAAGGACAACAACTTGGCTATTCCCTTTCCCCAACTCCCCAACACTGTTCCCCTTCCTCAATAAAATCTTAAAACAAAACAAAACAAAACAAATCACCATGTTAAAATAACAAAGGTTTCTCTCTTGCTCACACTGCATGTCCACTGAGAGAGAGTTGGCTCAAGGCTCTGTTCTCCACTGTCTACATTTCAGGACCCAATGTGATGAGACTCCCATTTAAAGCTCCTACCTTCCTGATGATGGAGGTAGAAGACCCAGGGCAGGTTTAGAATTGTCCTCAAGGAAAGTTTGCTCTTGACACCTGTTGGGGAAGAAATGGGCATATTGTGGTGTGTGGTGTTTTTGCTTAACTGCATGCTGTTGGGGAAAATTTGGAATTTCTTTTGAGTGCACTTAAGAACCAAAGCACCAGCATAATATCAGGGTATAAGCACATATATTCAAAAGCTCATTTCCTGAGGAGGCAAACATTTCTACACAGTAACAGTTGAATAAATTGTGTTGTATTCACACCATAGAATGTCATGTAGTTAATAAAAAGAATAATTAGAACTATGTCAGCTGACTGGGAGGCTATTTCCATGAGATACTGTTGAATGAGGAAAGCAAGATTCAGAAAAAAAGTATAAAGTGTACAATATGATCCCATGTAAATAAAACAATTACAAATCAAACCCTGTGTGTGTATATAGAATAATACTTATGCCTACTGTGTGGGTTCTGTCTCCAGGGTGAATCTCATCTAAGGCTGCCTGGAGAAGTCCAACACCAGAACAGCTTATAAAGATCAGAGAATGAGCCTCCATTTATCCCAGCGAGGGTTCCCTCAGGGCATAAACACTGTTGGGACAGGTGGAGCCATGCAGACATGTGACTAGATTATTTAATAATTACACCAATCTGAGCAGGGTCAACTTGAGAAGCGGTTGGCCTAAAGTTCCACAGAAATTCTCAGTATTTTAAAAATACATCTCAAACTCTCTCCTTTTGGGTTCCCTCTTTTGACTCCACCCACTATTTTCTCCTAATAGGTTGTACCATTTAACAAGTACTGCCTGCTTCCAAGCACAAATTAGTTTTGTGCATTCTTCTCTTTGCGTCACGTTTCAGCATAGGAAGAGAAGTCACTGGTTGTCTCAGGTTCATTTTGCTGGAGTCTGTGTTGTCCTCCTTATATAATATTCCCAATGGTTTTTGTCCCCAAATTTGTACAAATCCAGGTTATGCTTCCGTGATCAGTATTAAGGAAATAATCAATGTTTACTTTTTATTTTATATTGATTTTAAGCAGACATTTTTTTCATCATTCTTGTATTTTGTTTTATTCATTAATTTACTCATTAAAGTGCAAGCCTGTTTTTTTTTCTCTTATTTTTAAGTGGAATTGACTTTTACTTTTTAATTTTACTCTCCTTTGCATACTAGTTTATTAATATGAGTAAAGTTTGGTGGAAAAAGTGTTGTAGTTGATGGAAAAAAACTGAAAAGCTAAACAAAAAGGAAGACAAACTAGAATGTATGATATAATCACATTTATGTAAAATTACATGGGTGGGTATGTTAAAAACTCTTTGAAATGAAAGAGAAATGGTTTTTAAAAACCATAATACTTTGCATCATAAACTTTTAAAAAAAAACTTCTTTGTATCCCATTTGCTATGTGATTCTTAAGAAAAATGTGTATTAGGAGATGTTTTTGCAAGATTTCTGTATTGAAGGATGGGAGGGGATAAACATCAGAAAGGAAGCCATCAGTATTGTTATGAGCTAAGTTTCTGTTTATCACTCAACAGTTGCATAATTTGAAAAGGGCGGTAAGAGAGTTATCTCGTGCTATCCACCTTCAGCCAGATGGAATCAAATTATATATAATAAGGTATGGGTATAGAAATAAAATTCTTTTTGGGATAGCTTAGCAACTGAGCTAGGAATCTTTAGTTCTCTCTTGATCCTTCCAGACTCCTTGCTTTACATTTAATCTTTCAACAATGGCCATCACCCAGCCAGCAAGTTGGATAGTTATTGTTTTTGTTAAGCTTCAAGATAATTTATAATGTAAGATAACCAGATCTTTCTCTTTGCTATCACCTTACATCAAAACACAACTGTTTAGTGTTTAAATTCTTTGAGGCCTCTCTAGATTACTGGTTATATAGTCATCACATAGCTCATGAAATTAAGGTAACATATTTTGAACAGTTTGATTCTGTCCACAGAGGTACCAAAAGTAAATCAGTTAATTCAGTGAAAAAAGAAAAAAAGTGACACATTGAATTGTGTTTCAAATGCAGTAGAGCTTGCTATAAAAAGACCCATTGCGAGTTAAGAGTTATCACTACCAAAAATATGTTATAGTCTCTTACATGGGAAACGGGCTTACAAATATGGGAAAATGAACTAGAACAATGCTTTCTGATAAGGGCTTGCTTTGTTTTTAAACTCTTGAACCACAGTTTAGCAGTTTATGTAAATACTTCCCCACTTTTTTTGTCCCTTGAACTGTGTTTATCTTTTAGTAATTTCTCAGCATCACAGCATAACATTTTAAATACAGACAATTGCAAAAAGTTTTGACTATTTTTCTTTCAGCTTCACATTTCCTAAATTGTTTTCTTATCACATCTCCAAGCTAATTGGTCCATTTAGACTACATAAAATGTTTATAATTTTGATAGTTTTTATCATACATATATGTAAGTATAAATAAATCTATTATAATTGTAAAATTTTAAGTAGTTGGTTATAAGAAACTTTACTGTAGAAAAATTATTTTCAGCTGCTTAGAATTAAAAAGGTATTATTTCTTCCAGAGGACAATATCTTCTTATGATGAAATGTTATGATCTTGCAAAGTTCACTATTTATCAAGTAGCAGAAATGAACAAAGGTAAATAAAATTCATTCAAAATTATGATCATCTTAATTTAAAGAGAAACACTGCTTTAAAACTTTAAAACAATTTGCCATAGCTATGTATAAATAGCTTGGACGGTTGACTTGAAAGTCAAGTTAGATTCTGAAATCTTAAAGCTTCCGTTTCACTTGTACACGATCAGTTAGTAAAATGGTTCATAACATTGTGAATTTTATGAGATTTTCATAGGAAATACCAGGCTTACACTTTTATTTATGTTTGTTTGTAATCGAAATGTCTTTTGTTCGTTGATAGTCAATAGATTTTAGCATCATATTGATTTGTTAATTCATATTAAAACAAGTCATTGAATTGCTTGACTTACTTAGAATGATTGCGTATATTCTAAATCTTAGATATTTGACAAAGGCACTGATAAGCTTTCCTTTCCTTTTAGGTCTCATTGAGTTGAGTCCTATACAGCAAGCATTCATTTATTCATTTTGTGAAAACCATGACAAGGCCATTCAGGTCTTGGATGGGATCATCTTGAATAAGCCTGAGATCACCACGTATACTCTATTAGGAAAAGCCCAGATGAAGGCCAAGAGAAACAAGGTGCAAAGTCTTAAGTAATGTTTACTAAACCTATTAACAGAATTTTTATATTTTGCTTAGAATGCTTAGATTTATTTTTTTACAGAATTAAATTATACCATTTTTTATTTGAATCTTTGTTAATTAACACTTGGGTTGTTTCCTTTCATTTTTTTTTCCTCTTAAGAATGGGGCTGCTATACATATTTTTTTTCATGTCTTCTATTAACACGTGGAATAGTTTTCCAGCATTTTCCAGAATGTCCTAGGAGTTGAATTGTTGGTATGTAGAGAATGTGAGTGTTTCAACAAAGTGACACATTGTTCCGTAGGGTTGTACCAATTTATTCTCCCACCTGCGGTATATGAGTGTTCTTGTTCTGCATTCTGTATAATAATTGGTGTTGTCAGACTTTATGTTTGTCAATTTGGTAGATAAAAACTGCTGTCTCGTTGTGATCTTAACTCATATTTCTTAGTTTGAGCACAGGTTGAGCATCTTTTTATATGTTTATTAGCCACTCATATTTCCTGTTCTATCAATTTCCTATACACAGTTTTTGTTTGTTTCTCTTTTTCTTATCAATTTTAGCCATTTGAAAACTAAATTCTGTATATTGTTGGTTGGTTGGTTATATGCGTAACACATATCTTCTTGCAATTTGTGACTATCTTTTAATCTTCTTTATGGTGTCTTTTGGTGAACACAGGTTCTTAATTTTAATGTGGTCGAATATATCTACTTTTTCTTTTATTGTCATGGTTTTAAAAAATTGTTTAAGAAGTTCTTCCCTACTCCAAGTTCATATAGATATTTTCCCATATTTTCTTCTAAAAGTTTAAAAGTTTTACTTTTTCCGTTTAAGACTTTAATTGGAAATTCTACCTTAAATTGATATTTTTTCAGTGTGAGACAGTGATACAATTTCAGTTTTTTCCATATGGATATTTAAATGTTCCAGTATCATTTATTGAAATGTTCTCCTTAACCCAAAGATCTCAAATGCTGTATCTAGCATATTATGTTTTCATGTATGTGTAGAGGTGATTTTTAGTTCTCTATTCTGTTCCTTTGGTCAGTTTTTCTATCCCTGGCCCAAGAGTGCAAAGTCTTAATTACTATAGCTTTATTGTAATTCTTAATATCTGGTAGAACAAGCATCCACGCCATGTTCTCCAAGAAATTCCTGGTTATTGTTGGGCCTTTACTTCTCCATGTACATTTTCAATTCAGCTTGTCAAGGTCCATTGAAAACCTTATTAAATTTTGATTGAATTTTATTGAATCTCTAGTTGATTTTAGGGAGAATTGACAGCTTTATGATATTTAATTCCTTTTAGGAATACTCTTATATCTACTTTAATCTCTCCCCTCCCCCCCCATGTCCCATTTGCTTTACTAGAAAACTGAGGTCCCCTTTGGCTGTCCTTTTCTCCCCAATTTGTAGTGATGTTCCTTTGGTTCTACTTTCTAAGTATCTCTCAAATCCACTTCCTGTCTCTGTTTCTGTGGTCTTTATCCTAGTCCAGAACATATTCTTATTTTGCTTGAATTACAGCAACAGTGTTGCACTCCTCTAAGCATTTATCTACACAGCAGCCCCGTACTGTTTCAGAATGTAAGGACACCTACCCGCAAGTCCTCAGAGCTACCTGAGTAGTGCAAGAGAGAGGTGGACATCAGCTAGAGGAGGAAGCAGGAGGAAGTGAAGACGTGTTCATTGAAATTTAAATTAGAAGAAAGACTTGATGAACTCAAAGAGTCAGCTAAGGGGCAGAGATCCAAACAGGGAAGGAAATAATAGATTGTACTCAGGTGGGGCAGAAGGACTTGGGGTCAAGGACACAGCTCTGAAAAGGAGCAGAAAGGAATCCATTAAAAAAACAGGAGGAAAAAAATGGAAAAAGAGGAAGATACAGATACACGAGAAGTGAAAGGGAGGGAAATTGAAGTGATGATATTTTCTATGGCAAGGTCATGTGCTGAGAGTGGGGATGAAAGGATGGATGTTGAGGCTGTAACAAGTGGAGTATTATAAATGCAAAGGACAAAGGACACAGCTTATCCAAGTTCAATCTCATTGTTTCTTTAGCAATTTAATGTAATTAAGGAAATGGGCTAAAGAGTCATAAGTATTTGTGTTTCTACATAGATAAATACATCAATTAGCTAATTATGAAAAAGCAGTTCTGTCTGAGTTTCGACTATTTTGACTAAATAGTTTAACTGGGTGATTTTTGATGTGAGTTTATTTTCTGGTATCCATGGGACCCTGTTAAGAGCACAGCAGGATGAAACAAAGGTTGATTAAAACCCCATCAGATATTATCACCGGAGATTTTTTACTACCTGATAGCTGCCCCGTATTCCCTTCAAGAAAATTACGAGGAAATTGGTGATAAACTAGTCTATAAATTTAAGTCTGGTTTAAGACTGCAAGAAAATAACCTTTAGCATTTAGTTCCCTAGGTCCACGTGTGTAAGCCTGCCTACGTACCTGCTTTGGGACAGGCCCTTGGGTGGGACCTGCTGCGATCTGAAGCCGGGCCTAGGTCCTCTTCTCGCCAAGTACCACAGTACCTGTGCCTTCGTCAGGCCTGTGTGTCCCCGTGTGAAATGAGAGTAGGGCTGGTGCTCAGCATTGCTTTTAATGTTTAAGGCTGTCATGTTCAGTAAATATTGGACAGAAGCATTCTCGCTCCTCTCACTCTCTCTCTCTCTATTTTTAAACCATTACAGGAAGCTGTGATAATGTTTAAGAAGGCTTTGGAAGTCTTTTCTCATTCCCAAAAAGGACCACATGCCATAGAAGCTTCAGTAGACTGTCTGTATAACTTGGGTCTTTGTTACATGGAGGAAGGCAACTTACAAATGGTATTTTCTGTTTGTAGGAACATAGGTTGCTTGTGATTTTAGAAATTGCTTGCACTCCGTTCGATTTCTGAAGGCTATCTATGTAGTGAGTGACTAGATCAAAGGTTCTTATCTTATAAAGTTTGGCTTACTACAGTCAGTATGCACCCTGCAATATCAACTACTCTGTTTTAGTTTTCAACACATTTTATTTGAGGCTTATTTGTCAACAATATTCTAAAGACTAATGTGTGTTTCCCACCCAAACAGTAAATCTAACTGCAAGCAATTATTATAGCAAAATAATTTCATCACATTAATATGAATTTACTTATTAAATTGTAAGTACTTTAAATTGAGTGCTGCAACATAATGTAGAATAAATGGAGAATGGTTAGGACACTGATTTCTCTTACTGACAGCTGACCAATTCAAATCAGATTGAAAGTGATTATTAAGATGGCCAGATTCTTTGAAAGCCAGTTGATTCCATTTTTATATTTATCCAGTATTTGGCTGTTTGACACACACCTCCATTTTAAAATTGTCAATGATATGATAAATATGTAAAATAATTGATATTTTCCAATGGCTAATGTTTGACATTCCACAGCTCTATCTCTCCACACACACACACACAACACCATTCCAGTCCTTATAGTCATAGGGATGGACAGTGTCTGAAACTTGCATCTCTATAACCTTGAGAAAGAGTTGCACTTGATTAGTTGTTCCATTAAGAGAGTCCAATAAATATAAGATTAATTACAAATCTTTTCCATGTTTTTAGTCTTTTTGACAACCAGAGCAAACCTAGCTTTGCTTTACAATGTTGGGTATAATTTTGGAGTTCCGTTGTTCTGAAATTTCATAGTTAATTATCTGCTGTCATTCTTGGGCCCTCATGGAAAACAGGTGTACTGGTTGTGATTTCTTTGAATGACACAATATGAAGAATAACAACTAAAATTATACCTGCAAAAATACTGTAATCTAACAAGGGTTATGTAAACATTAATCTGGAAGTAAGAGGACCTGTAAATTATAATAATAAACCTGATTTGTTCATATATATTTTGTTAGCTCCACAAAGTTCATTGGGAAAAAAGCATTTAAAATGACCCAAAAAATAATGAAAACTTTCAACAATAGTTATATATAGTAATTTATTAACATTTTAAATTAATATAATATTCTACTCACTAAATTATTTGTTTTTTAACAATATACTCTTCTAGGCTTTTGATTCTTTTACAAAAGCTGTGAAAGCAAATCCTAATTTTGCAGCAGGCTTTTATCAACGTGGGCTTTGTAAAGTAAAACTCCAAAAGGAGAGCTCGATCCTGGATTTTAACCGTGCAATTACCCTTGATCCACAATATTATGAGGTATTTAAATGAACAATTTCAGTGATTTAGAGAATATGCTAGATTTGCTAAAACTGTTAAATCACTTATATGTCTTATTATTAGTTAGCAATAATTGGTTACTTACATATCTACTTTTCAGCTAATTATGTTTTGATAATGCTTATATCTCTATTTCCCCTTGAACTAAAAATATTATTTCCAACAGGGATATTATATATGTAAAAATGTTTCCTGAATTGTGATGTATGTAAATATTGTTAATATTTTGATGTACCTATTAATAATTATAATTTCATATAGTTATTAATTTTATTTACTTCTTGTTTTGCTATCACATTTATTCCTGCCTTCTAAGAGACTGTAGTGACAATACAAAATTTGATAGGTTAAGTTTGATTACATCCTGATTTTACAAGTCTATGAATTTTAAATATGGACTAAATATTAGATGATTTTAGGGAAATACTATTAATTTCCTTAGAGGTATTATGGTAGTCTGATTATTCAGGAGAATGTCGTCTTCACAGAAGATGCTGGAAGACTTGGGGTGAATTGTTATGTCTACAACTTACTTTTACACAGCTCAGGAAAAAGTAAATACAGTAAACATTACAAAATGCTAGTAACTATTGAATCCAGGTGATAGGCATATGGGTGTTCATTGTACTATTCTTTCATTTATTCTGTATGTTTGAATTTTTTTTCTAATAAAAAAGTGGAAAAAAGACTAAATTTTATACCACCTTTGGGTGGCATAGATTTGTCCAAACTACCATATATGTTGGTAGAGTTGATGCTTTTATGACAATATCCATTCCTGCTTTCCTCCCCTCTTTCTCTGAAAAGGCATATTTGAGCCGAGTAGCCTTTTATGGTATGAAAGGCAGATACTCCAAAGCAATCTTGAATTGTAATGAGGCCATCAAAATTTATCCTCAGAGTGTGCGAGCTTATCTGTACAGAGGCGTTCTGAAATATTCCAACAAGGTAGGGCGACTTCCTGTCTTTACTGAAATCTTAGGGTGGGCAGATGCTTGGAGGCCAAGTAGGGATGGACTTCCTTTTATTCTCTGTGAGAGAAGAATTACTATGGTGTGAAGGGCAGAGCTGCATAGAACACCTTCCACTTCCACAGTCCATCAAAAGGGATTTCAACTATTTTTTATTGTTTTATTATTTTCTCTTTTTAGTTAAAATTTATTGGTATGTAGTAAAATCACACAGGTTTCAAGTGTACAATTCTGTAATACATCATCTATAGATCACATTGTGTGTTCACCACCCAGAGTCAGTTCTCCTTTCATTGCT
>NW_017731440.1:1403131-1411215 GCF_001890085.2 Hipposideros armiger | reverse complement strand
GTTTGACCCTACTACTCCCTCTGCCACCCCCAATATTTGCAGAGAACTCATTCTACCCACACAAGACAGCCAGCTTCCTCCCTCTGGTACAGCCAGGGAAGGTTTGGGGAAGGGGAACGGGGAGCAGGAAATGGCGGGGAAGAGGGTGAGGGAGACTGTTATGGTTAGCTCCTCTCCAGATGGGGGGAAAGCAGATCTCTGACACTTGCCCCTTAAGGCTTTCGAGTGTAGTGGCCCAGCCTCTAGGAAGGGAGCTGTGGAGGGATTTCCTTTTGCCCCTCCCAAGGACATTCCAGTACTCAACACTTTTTAGCTTGGTCACGTGAGGTTACAACCAAAATGGTCCACGAAGATTTCTTCTGAAGCAGTCCTTTGGGAAAAAGCAAAGCCATTGCAGTTTACATGGTATTTTGATATGTCGATGTTTATTTAAATATTTTATTTTATTTATTTTTTTAATTAAGTTTATTGGAGTGACAATTGCTAGCAAAGCTACATAGGTTTCAGGTGTGCAGTTCTGTACTACATCACCTATATATCACATTGTGTGTTCACCACCCAGAGTCAGTTCTCTTTCCATAACCGTATATTTGTAAACATTTTATTTATTTCACTTTAGTGATGTTCTCATTTTGCTTCAGATCTCAAATATTTTTGTAGGACTCTGAAAAGCTTATGAGCTTTGGACTCTGTGTCTCTGGGGCCTAATCAAGGATAGTGTTCAAGGTCGTGATCTCTTGCATACTTAGCACTTTTAATTCTCTTAAACAGCCTCTTCCCCAGGGCCATTCCGGTCCATCCCAGCTAACTTTTTTAACTCAAAATCTTGGGATTAGAGTTTCCATTGCTCCCTCTCAGGATTCCTGGACAAAATGATATACTTCTCCCCAGGAGTGTGCATTCCAAAGGCAGGAGCAGCTTTAGCTAGTCCACACAAAAGGACACCAGCCTGGGTGTCCTCCTATCCTATAGTCATGTAACACCAAAGGTTCTCTATCAGTGAATTTCCATTGTATCTAGATGGGCAAATCTCTGGTGGTGTGCACTGGGAAAACAACAATAAAAAGAAAGAAAATGAGATACCTCATTACACAAGAAAAGTGGAGACCATTAGTACAATATTCTGAGTAAGTTTTCAGTTAAGGGTTTCCTCTGCTCCATCCATTCTCACTAGATGTGATGCTAAGAGGGGAAAATAAAGTTTTAAGAAGATTTATGTTTTAATGCTGTGTTAAGTATATTCATGGTAGAACCAGCTTTAGAAGGAAGTTTTAAGAAAGCACAAAAAAGAATGTTGTAAAATTAACAAAAATGTATAAAACTGTTTCAGGATTTTAAACAAGCTGCGCTGATAAGCAAGACTAATGTGAGCCTTTGTCAAGCTACCGCCATGTGCTATCACAGGTATGCAGTGCGGTTTACGTTGAAGTGAAACCAGTGGGACTATCTAGTAATTATAATAGAAGAATAGAAGAATAGAAGAACAAATGGAGAACATGAAAGTGACAAGAGCACAAAAATGGAGAGAGACACAAAGAACCCCTGTAGAGAATTGGGGAGCACAACTAAGTGTGTCATTAGCAGCCTTCTACCTTCTAATAAATTATTTTAGCCAAGTCTGCACATAAATACCTGTATCATGGCATTGGGGTACCCATCTTATTCAAGCCCATTTACTTGGAAAGGACTTAGGTGGTATACAGAATAAAATCATGCATAGCTTGAAATGTCTAAGAATAAAATCAAGTAATTAATTTTATTTCTAAAATGAAATTAACTTTTAAAAAGCCCTTTTTCCTGAAAGAGAGGGTACTTCTGAAAAATTATCTATTTTTAAAAACATTTTGCATTTAGAAAACATAATTCTAAATCTAAAACAAAAGCAATACCACTAAATAGCTACAAAAAAACCGCTCTAGAATCTATATAAAAAATATTACTTAAGACATTATTGCCTGCTTCTGGGATTGTTGTCAAGATAAGTAATAGAAGGGGAGAAATGAGCAGTTACATAAGGCTAAAATACAAAAGAGGATCAGCTTACAATTTGCTCTGAGATAGTATTAGATGGATTTTGCTAACTAGAATGTTTATATATCCACATATACATTTGACATCTAAAAATTAATTTCTGGTCATTTTGCTTTTAAGAGCATAGGGATTCAGCATGTGAAGATTTTAACGTGGGACACATGTATTTGGTTAAGTAATAGTTTACAGCATTATTTTTCAAGAGAGAAACAATAGCAATTAATGGGAGGGGGAAATTAGGATAGTTCATAAATCATATCGACTAGACTATATAAATATCCAACGNATTATTTTTGGCCATAAAGTGTAAGTCAAATTAAATACTAACTGTGAGATCCTAGTTTGGATTGAAACCCTTTTTTTTTTCTTGGCCAATGTAGTAAGGCTTTACAGAGTTGAATCTAGGTTGTAAGCAATTATTGTATTTTTAGGCATTAACAGATTATGGAATTGTGCTTCTTCTTGATGCTGGAGAAACTGTGACATTGAATACCTTCATTAATCGTGGACTCATCTATAAAGAACTAGAGCAGTACAGCTTTGCTTTAGAGGTAAGCCTTCCTGTTTACTTGTAAAAATGAACCCACCTGATTTTGAATAGTGGACAAGTTTTTCTTAATATCAAATGGCAATATTAATGAATAATAATTCAACATTAGCATGCATTGTATTTAAATTCTTTGAATAACTAATAGACTATAAAAAAAGTGTATTTTTACTTTGTTTTGATTACAGGTAAATAGCCAGTATGTAAAAAAAAAGGTTCTGATTTGATGAAATATCACCTCCACTAAGGGAGTAATCTTGACTGTACACAAAATACAATTATTTGGCAAATAAAATGATTTATGTATTGTTTACTTTGCTACTAGGTGCTAACTCTCATTTACAATTTTCCTTATTCCCTATTGAAAATATATAAAAATAAATCTGTGTAAGGGCAGAAAATAGCAGCTCAAAATAGGCTACTGAGAATAGTAGGCACAGGTAGTCAGAATTGCAATAGAAGATAGCATCTGCAATATATATAAAAAAAACAGGTGGTTAAAGTGTATTTCTTTATAGAAGAATTAACCAAAATTCATCATTCTCAGTTTTTATCTTACTTGTATTATCAAATTTAAATTAACTTTGAAGTTAAGATTAAGAGATATAAAGCAAAAAAATAAATAGCAATTTGAAGTTTGCAGTTAAATAATGGTAGTTTTGCTTTTTTTGTTTTTGAGGGACTACAAGGGAACATTATGGAGTGGAGTGTTTCCAATTTTTTTCATCTCCAAAGATGGCTTATATTGTTTTTGTACTTCAGGAGTCATCTTTTGAGATCCTGTCCCACAGAATTACTTATTATTAGGGATGTCTGAGAAACGTTATTCTAGGCAATTTACACTACAATGAATTGTAATTCCAAAAGTTGAACTCTAGGTTTTGGCTTTGAGATATGCCATTTGGAATTTCCTCAGGTAGGAGGACTCAAAGAACTTATTTGTTTGGAGTAGGCAGGAAAGCTATGGAACTCTGGGGAACAGTGTTGGGGTGGAGATGTGTGAAAAATAGGGGTTCAGGGCAAAAGAACTCAGCTGTTGGAGAATTAAATGTAGGGCTTATATTATCTACTGGGTAAATATTTATTTATTATGTAACATCAGCATACCAGGTTCTCAACAATGCTGCAATTTATAATTCTAACTTATAGATGAAACACTGATATTCAAAATTAAGTCTTTCAATCAGGAAGTCCTGGAGCAAGATTTGAACTCAGGTCATACGTGATTCCAAATCCTATACTCTTTCAGACAAGGCAAGGTATTAGCATTGACTGGTATTGAAAATATAGAGAAAAATAAGACAGATTTCCAGTCCTTGAGGAGCTCATGGTTTAGTGGAAATCATCCTCAACTCCTCTCTTTCCTTATACCCTCCATCTAACTCATGAGCAAGTTCAGTCAGCTCTACCATCACAACATATTTTGAATTCAGTCATTTCTTATTTTTGCCACTATTCTCCTCCTAACTCAAGCCTCAATCATCTCTCCCCAATGAAGAACTATATATAAGACTGAATAATAAAAGGGCTAGCTGAAGAACCAGGATACAGTCTTAACACCTACCCAGGGAAAATTTTTAGTGGGAATTATTGATTAACAAAGAGGTCAAGTAGGATGAGTGCTAAAAACATATGAGTTAATTGATAGTTGTATGATCTTCATAGAAACGCCTTGATCAGGAAGTAGAGTGCAGCATTTAGAACGGCACTGTTTAGGAAGTTAATGGTTAAGCTTGTTGGATTGAGAACATCTGTTTATCGCTTCCTGCCTTCTTGGAAGCCTACCAGGAAGACAATAAAGGAATAAAAAAGACATAATCCCACAAGGTTAAAGATAATGGAGAAGAAATGTTCAGGCACCTAAAGCTACCATTCCAGATTATAATGCCTGAAACTTAAATATGAATGGGTAGCCAAGGCTCCTACACTCCATGGAAGTAAAACAGAGACTAGAACACGTGAATTGTCATAGGTATAGGGAGGGTGGGAGAAGAGGAGGTGTTCGGAGTGATGGTGTATGATAACTAAATTCTATCCTATGTGGGAAGTTAAACATGATACAATACTCATGTTATTTTGAAATTTGAAGGTAAATAGCAGAAGTCCTAACAGCAAGATACAAAAACAATTGCCTTTGGGGTGTGGGACTCAGGGCTAAGGAGAGTTGGAGCAGGGGATCAGTGAAGGCTTCTCTAAGTTTTATTAAACCCTCTACACTATGTACATGGGTTACTTTGATAGGAATAAAAGCAAATAAATAAATGTCTTTAGATGCAATTTCCAAATTACAAAATAAAATTGGCCTCATTAAACAACAGATAATAAGAAGCTGATGGAATTGGGGGCTGTGGAGATAGCGAGTGTTAACTATGCTTTCAGAGATTGGTCGTGACAGGAACTAGAAAGACAGGAACATGGGTAGGTTGTAGGCAAGGAGAGTTGAGCGAAGGCACATTAGGGTTGGGGCAGTGAGACAAGGATTAAAAATATAGAAAACAGCAGGAATATGAGGGAGCATATTTCCAATGGAGATGGGAAGGAATGAAGTCAAGAGCCTGTGCTCTGACAAAGAGAGGGGGACAGTGTGGGTAAAGGTTCTTACAAATAAGCTCTTCAGTGGAGGGAATTTGCTTTGTCCGAGTGACGATGTGTGGTTTGTTATTTACGATCCTCATATTGGAGAAAAAATTATGCAGAAGAGAAAAATCATAAAAACTGCTGCGAGCTTCATTCTAAGTCATCCTAATAGTCACCATTTATGTCTATTGCTGGTAATTAATGCCTAATGGCCATGTAAGCATAGTAATGATTATGTATATGGAGTCAAGCTGACTTTTGTAAGTTTTGTCTGATTACAAAACTAAACTTGGTCTTCTCAGCCTTTTAAGTTCATTTTTCATAATTCCCCCAATTAATAGGCATGTTTGTAATAAATCCCACTTAACTCTTGTAAGTTTGCCTCCATTTTTCATTTTAACAAAACAGTCCTCTTAGGGGAATTATCTGGTAGCATATTTGATTAGATTATATTTGATTAGACAATAAAGTTCTTCTTTTCTTTAANTCTTAATATCACAGATGCTACACAGCATGTTCCAAAAACTCTGATAGAATCAAGAATTTATTTTACAATTAAATTTCAGTCCATTATGATTAACCCTTGTCACCTAATTATTTTTTTTTCTTTTCTTTTAGGCTTATAAGCTAGCAATTGCAGATTTAACAACAGCTATCAACATGCACAAAAACAATTATATAGCATTTTATAACAGAGCATTATGTTACACCAAGATCGGTGAACTTCGAATGGTAAGATGGCCATTTTTGTAAACAAAATGTTAAAGCATTTGTAAATACATTTAAAGCATGTGTAAAGTGTTCTCTTATTATTTCTGTTGTAATTTTGAAAAGTAAGTCCTGTGAAAACACACACACACACACACACACACACACACACACACACATGCACACACACTCTAACTACATCACATTCCCATTGTTCTCTTTGGACATGCTCCCCCAATCTCCTTAAAACGTGGGCAGTTGAAAGTTAAATTTGTTTAAAACATTTAGAGATTTAGACATGTATTTGTTATGGAAAGGAAGAAGTTGAGAAACACTGTTTCTACCTAAAAGGATGTAGAATTCCTGGTAACCAGATGATCAGGTTTCCCCAGGAAATGTTGACAAATGAATAACTAATTTTTAACAAAGGAGTTGTTAAGATTCTAGGAGCTAATTAATGGATCATTTATCAGAGTAACCTGCATAGCAGGTGTCTTTGATGACTTCCTCCCCACCCCCCACACCTGCCTTTCCTGGGTAACTGTGAAGCCACCAACAATGGGCTGGGTGGAGGCAGGGAAGGCCCATTTTTGTTATCTCAGATAGGTAACAGCCCAGTGCTCTATCAATACAGAAGATGAAAAACTACTTAAAGAGAGACCTAACTAGAATAAATCATACTGGCTATTTTTGAGCTGCCAGGTACTCAACCCATTTCATCCAATCACTCATTTTACAGATGAGGAAATGGAAGTAGGGAGAGGTTAGAAACGCATCCAAGTCACACATGGAGTAGAGACCCGCACTGGTGTTCGCAGGTTTGTTTGCTTCTGGTTAACAGTCTTTAGGTGGCTTTGTCAAAACACCTGACTTCCAGCTTATGGACCGGATGTCCTTTAACAGTGTCACCTCCTCCCCTTTTGTTTGCCTCCACCTGTTTCTCAGCATTCCTGCCATCACTACAGTGAGAAAACCCAAGTATCTTTCTGCAGAAAAATGTACTTCGACATTCTCCCAAGATATGGTTTCATAAAAACTAAGTACAGGTGAATTTGGGTTCCCACCACCCTACATTAATAAAAATAGTAACAGCTACCACTTACTTAGGGCTTACTCTGTGACAGGTGCTGGGCTAAATGCTTCATCAACATATCATCAAAACGATGACTTTTTGCAGCAATATGATGAATTATGAATATCCCCATTTTGCAGATGAGGAAACTGAGGCTCAGTGTTAAGTAAATTTCCCAAGACTGAAAAGCTAGTAGTACCAGCAGAGGCATGACACAAATCCTGCTCATTAACCTTCATGAAATCTAATTTGCCAGCTTTTGTTTCCCCTTGTGTCACGTACTCACCTGCTCAGTGCATCTCTAGAGCATGTTCCAGGTTTTACATTCTGTGATTCTATGAAAGGAAAAGTGCAAACATTTTAGTTTAGTTTTATTTTTATAAGTATTATGAATTATGTTTACAACCCTGGCAATGTTTGTTTATAATTATGCCATAATGTACATATAGGATCTTTAACTGTACGGTTCTTTCGGACACTTGAGTGCCTATTCATGAAACACTAGAGGACAACTGAGCGAATAGTAAAATACTATTTATTTGCATTTTCAGTTAACATGTGCTGTAGGCATATAAGATTCGGCCCTTTTCTGATGAAACCATATAGCTCTTTTGGACAAAATGTTCAGTAGAAAAATGAATTAAGAGATTCAGCTCTAACTCAAGTTTGGGATGCTCCTAGCACCTGGTGTAGCATAGATAACCAGTACATACTTGTTTATTCATCGAGTAAACAAAAACTATGAAAGTGGTGGAGAGAGGTCCTCTGCATAGATTTATTCTCAAATGAGATTAATACCTTAAAAAGAAATGAGTATACCTATCAAAATATTTAGAAGTAATTTTCCAACAAGTGATTATTTGTTAGTTTTATTGAGATCCATTTTCATTGCTTCATGATTTATTCTTTCAACAAAAATTGATTGAATGCCTAGTATGTGCAGGCATGGTGCTAGTTACTGGCATTGTAAAGGTGAACAAAATGGATAAGCTCTGCCTCCATAAAACTTAGGTTTCAGTGAGAAAAACAATAAAATACTAAAAGGAAAGTAAATTTCAAAAGGCAACAACTGTCCTGCTTTAATGTCAACAGTCATTTGGTGAAACTGCTGACTGGGGGAAGGGTGTTGTAGGCCCCCTTCAACCCAGG
>NW_017731440.1:1395492-1397631 GCF_001890085.2 Hipposideros armiger | reverse complement strand
AATAGACATAGTTTGAATAACTTAGGAGATCAACATTCTTTTTTTCCCTTCTAGGACATAAACAGCACCACTACATTTTCCTTTGAGAGTTAGATTTTTTTATTTTATGAACACAATACTATAATAACTGGAACTTGTGAAGGTGTCTTTGGGTTTAAAAGCCTAAACTGAGACCTTTAATGTTATATAGTCAGAAAACATAGTCACAGCATTGTCTTACTTTAATCCAGTAATTTTTGTATAATCCATCTCTTTAAGTAATTGTCATTCTTAAAAAGAGATGGAATAATGATGACTGATGTGTTTGTTTTGGTGGGTGAGTGCAGACCAAAAATGTCTGAGGTCATTGCCTTCTCTTAAAATTAAAGACAAACTGCAAAATTTCTCTCAACCCCATTCCTGTGTTTAGCAACTATTAGAGTCAGTCAATTTCTCTATGTGCCAGTTCCGTCTCTTTCATGAAATGTAATCACTGGATATACTGTATGGCAGAGCCTTCTTAAGCTGATGCTGCTTTGCAATTCCAAATAACCAACTTTCATCAGCCGACTAGAATCTCTATTGTCCTTTAATAAAAGTAGAATTTAAATCAACAGTAAAGTCCTGATAGCTCACGGTCCCAGTTCCGTGTATTTTGGGTTTTAACCATCTCACTAAATTTAACAATAAACAATGTTTAGTGATTGATTATATTTATATCTGGCAAAAATATTTTTGATTTTGAAGATAGGCTCTAACATACTTATGTCACAGCAGCATGGTTTCTAAGTACTGAGATACATTATTGATGACTTAGAGTGGGGAAAGTAAAAATTTTCCCATTTGGACATTTTTAAATAAAGGACTAGATCTTTAAATTTTAGGGCTTTGATCTTTGAACTCATGGGGTTGCAGACTTTTCAAGTATGCCTTTGTATATCTCTGGTTCTCACTCTTGTGGTTGCTAGGAGACAACATTCCTTAGGCTGAATATCCTACTTGTTGCCCAATTTGGTCACTAAGAGTGTTATGGTAGAGTTAATTTTTAGATCTCTTTGTAAAGCTCACCTTCATATGGAAAAAAAAAGTGTCACAGGGGGAGAGCCTGATTACTCAGTTACATATCCTATCCACTTTTTACTTCAGCACATTTATTTTACTACCCTTATATTTGCATAAAATATTTTTGAATCTTTGACTCTGCAAGGCACATTCTTTACTTTTTGGAGGTATTTATGATTTATTTGTACAACTCAGTGGGCACATCTGGTCACGTATGTGATTAATTGAGAAAATGTGGTGGGCCTTTGTGTCTGTCGCCTAGCCTGCGAGCTCCTCACATGATTGATCCATAGTCAGTGGACACACTAATGCACCTTTTGTCAGTGATCACATTATTTTATACAAACACATTTGATTTTAGAAAAACCAATTTAATATATTTTTATATTTGTGGCAACTGATGCTTAACAATTTATGTGTTGATGGACATGTATCCTGATATAACGTAGATACTCTGCCAGATTTTCCCACTGTCTAATGGTCATGACATTATGTATCAAGAGCTTCAATCTGTAGGACACTGTGTGATATACACATCTTCAGAAAAATGAAATTGGTCTTTCTGTTGTTCATTCCCCCCCCCCCCCCGTTGATGCAGGGAGCTGGGGCGTCTCTGGCTTTGACACTGTCGCTTTTTCTGGACTTGATTTTTAGTCACCATCTGCTTTAAAGAGCTTGCTAGGTGGCTTTCAAGGTCCCTTTCCAGTGTTAAAGTTTAATGATTATTTATTTAGTCAGAATGGACTAGATGCTCGTTAAATGTTAGTGCTGATGGATATAGAAAAAAAGCTTTCTCCATGTTAATGTAGATTAAATACAATTATTAGGTATGCAATGAGATGAAAAAGTAACTCCTTTATGAACAAATATTTGATTCCTTCAGCAGCTCTCACTCCACCACAAGAGAATAACTAGGGAAGACAGAGCTATCATTTAGTCAGATAGTCACAAGTTAATAAATAAAATGCATTTTCCTTCTTTTTCTCCTCTCTCCTGTCCTAAAAGAAAGGATCTGCCTTTATAGAAGATTCAAAGTAAGGACTCTCATGTGGTAAAAAATTTGGTTCATTTCCTTATATAAGGAAATACATATAAATT
>NW_017731440.1:1391549-1392679 GCF_001890085.2 Hipposideros armiger | reverse complement strand
ATAGATGTTTGGTAGATTTGCATGCAATTTCCATGGAACATGTATAGTGATCCGAAAATTCCAGAGGTTGGTATCAAAGTAGGTTTCACACCAGTAGCTTATATTTATTTATTCGAAACATATTTATTTTATTATGTATATTATGCATAACTGGAGATTCAATGCCAAGCAAATATATGCAGTTCCCTGCCTGTGTGTGCAGAGCTCAATGTAAATTTTGTGGTGATTGTCCAAAGCATTGGTGTTGCACACGGTGGCCGTGATTACATGTTATCCAAGATTGGTCTAAAAGATGACCCTGACAATTAGATTTATTTTCATTTAAATTTCAGCACAAATACTCAGAGGTAATTAGTCAATTGAATGCACTCACAGTACAGCCTACTCCCTTGTTTAAAATATCTTAGATTTAGCATAATATAAATATACCCTTACTAAAGGTTTTATTTGATTAAGTTAGAATCATAAACATTGGTCATGTTATGGATAATTTCCTACTTCGTGTAAATGGAAAATTCTTTTAGACCCAAGGAAAATTCCAGAAAGCTTGGAACCACTTTACCATTGCCATAGATGTTGATCCAAAGAGCTACCTAGCCTATGAAGGAAGAGCTATGGTCTGTCTTCAGATGGGTGACAATTTTGCTGCAATTCAGGATATTAATAATGCCATAAAGGTAAAAATTCACTTAGATTATATTATCATTAACAGGAATTAGCACCATCAATGAATAGGATGAAAGTAAAAAGTCCTCTGTTACCTTTTTAAAGGTGGATTTTGAGAGAAAGTCTTGTAGAGAAAATAGTATTTTTTATTTGTTTTTTGTTGTTGTTGTTGTTCCAGGAGATTCCTAAGGCAAATTGTTATTTTGACTTGTCAATTTTATAACCTAAATGCATTTAAAATTCAAAAAACAAGTGTCTTAACAATGTTGATTCTTATCAGTAAATGCAAGTTATAGCTACATGGGATATCAATATTATTTTGTAATAAAAAATTAATGCAAAAAAATAAAATAATGTTCTGGGTTTGAAGGAACTAGAGAAAGAACAATGTAAATCCCCAGATTTTTCTGTAGTGAAATGGCAAATAAAAATCTCAGGATTTGCATACAGTGACAGAAAATCTT
>NW_017731440.1:1384535-1387284 GCF_001890085.2 Hipposideros armiger | reverse complement strand
TGGCCTTATGCGATAGGTGTACTGTGGGACTCAATGGCACAACCTGCCTGGTCACCTGAGCTGCACATTCCAGGTGTGTAACTCATGTGGGTTGTGTGCCCTCTTCTTGTAGTTGAGCCTTGGTTGCTGTTTGCATGTCTTTGGGAGGGATTAACCCTCAGACTCTTTGATTGTGAGGACTGCCTGTGAATACAATGGAGGAGTTGTGGTGCAGGGGCTGACTCTATAGAGCAGGATCTGCCTCAGCAGGGTGCCTGCCCAATTCACTCCTTAAGTGTGTCATCCTTGGAAGCAGCTGGATGATGTTGCAGCTCCTTTTTAAGCTGGCCACTGGGCACGCCAGCCCCCGGGCTACCTGGGAGGGGACCCACTGCAGGTCAAGTTCAGCCACAACCTGTGCCCCACCTGGGGCCACCCGGCAGGAGCCACAAAGCAATTCGCAGATGGCTGCTGCCTGCACCATGCTTGGAAGTGCCTTGAGAAGCCAAGCCACAAACCAAGTCTGGCTGCCGCAAAGCCAGGTTTAAGGCTGCTAAACCAGAGGTATGGGACATGCTCAAGGCAGATGCTGTTCGTCTGGGCTCCGTGACCCTTTGAGAGACTCTAGGAAAGTCTGCAGCATGAGCCAAGGCAGGCAGTTTGTATGAAAAAGCCACTGGAATCAGCTTGGATATGCCTGAAAATTGGATGGGGCCGGGTCTCAGAATCACCAGGGCATAGTTAATGAATGGTGTCAGCCAGGTTGATGGAGACTCAGATATGGTGGCCACCTGTGTCTGCACACCGGGAGTGTGGAGGGCTCAAAAGAGAAACAATGACTTCTGCCAATTACTTCATCCATCTGAGAGAAAGTAGCCTCTCCAGCCCTCATCCTGAAGCCAGGCAACTCAGTCCCTCCCCACCCCACAACCATATGTCTCTGTTGCTTCTCCAACTGCTGCCCCAACACTGGAGCTCAGAGCCAGTGATTCCATAGCTGAGTAAGTCTGTGCGCGGTCTCTTTAAGAGGAGCACTTGGGACTCCAGCCACCCTCCATCTCAGCTACAATCTTCGCTGGTTTTCACAACAAAGAATTATGGAGACTTCTCTCCCTGGCACTGGAACCCTGGGCTGAGGAGCCTGGTACGGTGCTGCTACCTCTCACTCCTTTGGGGTGGACCTCCGCAGCCAAGATACCCCTCCTGATAGTTAATGGTCACATGCGGGTGTGGGACCAGCCTGTTCTTCATCTCTGCCCCTCCTACCAGAATCAAGGNTAAACATTGTTTTAGACTTACTCAAGTATCAGCAAATGCCTTGCCAGCTTCCAGCTTGGAATCCTATGTTCCTTTCTCCCACTTCTCCAAATCTTAGGCTTCCTTTAAGACTCTTTTTCAAGATGTTATTTAACTCAATTTCTACCTTTTCTAGATTTCAGTCTCTTACTTACTGGGAGTAAGGAGATCTGGATGTTAGTTGTGATTTTATATGTTAATCTCTTTGGACCTCTATTCGTAATGTATGAAATAAAAGTGTTAGGTTATTAGATGCCATTTTTTTATATTTTGAATTTATTTTATTTGAACCGTAATACATTTACATGATTCAAACTCTAATTTTTTAAAATCTATTCACTCTTTTGTCCTGTTTTCCTTCAGTTTATCTTATTCTTTGTCTTTTTGAGTCAAAAGCTTAATTCGTTTATTGTCATCCTTTCATTTCTATTATGATACATTATTAAGGCTATGTGTTTTTCCTGAGTACTGCTTTTAGCAGTATCCCACATATTTTGGTTTTTGATGTTTTAATTTTTGTTTTCCCAAAATTTTGCACTTGTAATTTTATTTCCTTTTTGATTCAAGAATAAATTAGTAGGGCATTTAAACTGTTCAGGTGGAAGGGCTTCTATATTTTCTAATGTTGGTATTTATTGATTTTTAATATGGTCTAATATATGGCAACTTAAAAAAAAATACCACGGGCCTTTTCAAAGAAGCGTTTCTACTATCAGAATGTAGAGTTAAAGTATATGTATAAGATCTACCTTATTGATTATATTTTTAATTAGTCAATATATACTTTTTTTTTCATTTGGTTATCTGGGACTGAGAAAGATCCATTTAAATATCCTATCATTGATGTGGTCCTGTATAGTTTTCTTTATATTTCTTATAATTTCTGCTCTTTGAAAATTGCTATTGCATTATTTCATGTATAGATATTTGTGCATATTACATATACATTATAAATTGTAGCCTTCAACATTACAAATGACCTTCTTTGTTTCTTTTAAGGCTCTTTGGAATAAATTCGATTTTATCTTATATGAAGATTGTGACCTCTGATTTCATTTGGTTTACTTTTACCTGGGATTCCCTTGCTCTTTCTTTCATTTTCAACATTAGAATCCTTTGTTTTAGATGTGTCTCTTTTTATGTGGCATAGAGTTAAATTTTGCTTTAGAAACAAATTTGAAAATTCCATTTTTTTTAATAGGTGGGTTAAGCCTATTTACATTTTGGCATGATCAATATAGTTGGTCTTGCTTCTGCTATTTTATGTCATATATTTTTTCTTTTCATATATTCTTTAAGTATTTTGTTCTGTGGTCTGTTTATTTTTTTTCAGTTTTTCTGATATTTAGGAAGGTTTACAGTTCTGCTCTGTATGATGATTACCTTTATAAGAATACTTTTATTCCTTTAGTTCCTTATTTCTTTAGCTTCTCTACTATGAACAGCAATAAAATCACCCTTTAATCTTCTTCTG
>NW_017731440.1:1368699-1379260 GCF_001890085.2 Hipposideros armiger | reverse complement strand
TTGAGCTATTCACAGAAGGATGTCAGTTGTGCTGCCATCTTAGCAGATCCTTCAACTGCACTTACCTGCAGTATCTTGGGATGAGATGGGTTACAAAATTTTGATCTAATTGCCTCTCAAAAATCATAGGCAGCCAAGTTCATGGAGTATTGCCTGAGGGCTATCATGTATCTTCATTTGTAGACAATGGGGAAAAATATTAATAATAATTGAGTGCTTACTAGATTTTGCATATCATACTCAGTCCCTTACTATTAGCCCACTTAATCACAGCGACACTGGAAGCAGAGTTGTATTTGTTACCTCTATTTTATAGATGAGAAAAGTTCAGGCAAAGAGAGCTTTATGTGCTCACCCAAAGACATAGAGTAGTAAGTGGTAGAGCTAGGGTTTCAACCTGTAAATCTGGCTCCATGGTCTGGGCTCCTGGTCACCATGCTATCAGTGCTCCATTTCACCCATGACGGAAGTGAACTGAGGACAAATCCCTGGGAAACAGAGATAAATAGTTCAGTGAAGGATACAGATAGAAAATGACCAGAGAGATAAGAGAAAAAAACAGAGAGATACCTTATCTCAAAGGCAAAGAGAGTTTTAAGAAGAAAGGAGAGATTAAGAGTGTTTATGCCACAGAAATGTCATAGAAGAAAAGTACTAGAAAATGTCCATTGGGCTTGAGGATATTTTCAACCTTAACAAGATCAGAACTCATGGAAGGTGGAAGCCAGATTGTAGTGTATTGGGAAAAAAATAGTGGTAAGGAATTGCAGGGAGCAAGCTCTTATGTGAAATTTTATATTCTTTAAATGATATATTCTTATATTTCTTTTAGGGTAAGTTTTAAAGTAGGAGACAACTTTTTATCCATCATGGAATTAGAGAAGTGATTCCTACCTTGAGTGGTAGGGTGTAATCAGCATCTCAAGCTATTTATGGTGAAGGACCAGTTTTTAAGAATTTTCCAATTTGTTGTTGATCATGATCCCACATTTTGAAGGGCCCCTTCCAGCTTGATGATGCATTGTGAATAATCAGGAGTCTTTTTAACAAGCCAATTTTTATCTTCTCTCTTCCTTCCTTATTACCTTTTCATAATATAACTGGGTTTTTATCCATTTTTGGTATGGTTTAGAACCTTATTTTCAAAATTCATTTATCTTTTTAGCGCTCAGATACTCTGCTTTTATGTGAAAAGTGTAACTTCTCTAACTTATATTTTATCTTCTTGTGTGACCTTCTTTTTAAATTTATATTTTACCTCTCTCTAGTAATGTACAGGGATGTGGGATTGGTTGGGTGGGAGTGAGGTAGTGGAGCATTTCACCTCAGTAGAGACGAGTATTTTATCACTGGCATTGTCTAGAATTGCCTATACACATGGTGATAAAAAAAGCAGACCAACCATTGGTCAGCTCTATTATTATTCTTTTTTACGTTCCTACAGACCACACGCCTCCTTATCATCTGTATCTGAGATGAAATGCTTCCACTACCCCATTGATATGCCACTGGCCTTAATTCTATATTAAAAGTAGAAGTGCTTCCAATTACTATATAGTTGCCTATTAAAATATATTCACATGATCATTATCTTCATATTTTACAGGCCAGTGACTACTTCTCAAAGGCTTTGAAATTTAATCCAGAAAATGAATGTGCTACCATGAATCGAGCTATTGCAAATACAATATTAAAGAAGTATGAAGAAGCAAGAGAAGACTTTGCAAATGTAGTTGAAAGCTGTCCCTTTTGGGCTGTAGTATATTTTAACAGGGCACAGTACTACTGTTGTTTAAAACAATATGAACTAGCTGAGGAAGACCTAAGTAAAGGTACATTTTTTGTGTGTAATGTTTTAGGTAAGGTTACAGTGGTTGATGTGTGTTTTTTTTTTAAGTAATAAAAGAACACATCAGGTCTATTTGTCTAGATAAACTTACACTAGAATTAATGTTTTTATATATCATATCTTAAATGTTATCAGTATGGGTTCCTTTATGTAATTAACTTAAAGAATTGGTGAGCTAAGGTATAGAAAATTATTAGGGAAACTACATACAAATATTGCCAGCCTTGAAAAGCAGACATTGTACTGTGTTTCCCCAAGTTAATTTTCTTAGGAAGATTTAATATTTAAAATTTAACTAAATAATTAGGTACACATGAAGAAAAATGTTTTCAAATAAGTAGTACTAAGTTGCTATAATTTTTTTTTAAATGAGACTATTTTGGGGTGTTAGCATAAAACATATCCTGAAATTTTTTTTCTTTTACAGCTCTGTCTTTGACGCCCAATGATGCTCTAATATATAATCTTAGAGCAGAAGTTCGTGGTAAAATGGGTGTGATTGAGGAAGCCCTAGCTGACTATAACCAAGCACTTGATCTTCAAGAATATGCCCAATGATCTGATTACAGAGACTGTAGTTTCTGTAGCAGTTTACACAGCTGTTCTACCAGAAATTGAAATATATTCGTTGTTTAAAACAAAGGTTGCACTATCTTCATTATTATAGTCATTATGTTTAGTCTTCTATATAATCCTTTCATGCATTTAAACAACATATTTGTGTTATATATTCATTTTAAAACTTTTAGGTCATTTTCTGAATATTTGGAATAACCCAATAATTGAATTTCTTCATAGGGTGCAGAATTTAAATGAGAGTTTCTTAAAGAATATTAGCACTTCAGATATTTTCTTTAAGGTAAAATAATTCCTTTTGAAATAATACTGCATGATTGTAGAAAAAGTGTCATGGACTTTTTTATCAATACCTACTCATAATGTATTTGACAGCATTCAGATTAAAAAAAAATATATATATATAAAGCTGATAACTATAATGATATTGAAGTCATGCACATTTCCTCGCTCCTCTTTTAAACAGTGTCAGACAGGCCTATATTCTTCCCGCTACTCATATTCTTCCAACAGATAAACACATTTCTTTATTTCATGTTGCCTCCCTTCCAAGTCAGCACCTATAAAGATTTTAAGCATCCCAATTCCTTAAGATAGTTCCTCTGCCTCTTTCATGCAAATTCATAAACTATATAAAAAAAATCTGTATACACTTATAATTAGCGCTTCATAGAAGCTGACCAGTAAAAATAAAACAGCTAAAAACTCTTTATAGAATATCTCTTGAGTGAACCAGAGAACCCCTTTCCTTTATCTCACTGATAATAACAAGGTTTCCTGACTTTTAACTCATTCAGACCTCGTTTCACTCAGTTTATTTTCCTTCTTCATTTCATTCTTCCGGCACCTCTCCAGCTCCTCAGAGACCTCGGTTTTCACCGAGATGAAAAAAAAATACCTCTATCCACTCAGCTTCCTTTGATTTTAGTTTGATGCACCAGATTTTCACAATGGAAAGCTGATTTTAATTTGTAACCCACTGTGGGAATGTTTCATGCTCTTCAGGAAAGTTTTCTTGGCATGAAATGTGGGTCCACATGAGGATAGCGTCATCATCAGTGAGTTATCTCAGTTGGTGAATCAGACACATTGAGTAAGTCTCTCAGATTCTCTTGCCCTCACGCCTCTCCAGGCCCTTTAGTCCCAGTCCTGGCCACAGAGGAGATTCAGACCAACCTCATGCACCCACATGTGGCTACACAGCTCTCCCCTTCTGCCCTGAGGCATCTCAATGCTGAGGTGTTGGGTGCCGTGGGGCTCTCCCACGTGCACTGCGGATGTGCAGCAGACCTAAGTCCCCATCAAATGAACCTTTGATGATGGGAGAAAGGAACTAGCAGATAGATTCTTCTCCCTTCCATCTCTTGGTGGAGTGTCCTGAGACACTCAGTTTATAGGGCCTCCTGGGGGTCAGTCCTGGGAGATTAAGCAATCAGTTTGCACCTACTGGCGGCCAGCTTCCCAATGTACCTTGTATTGATGCTTCTGTCTTCCCTGCCTCACTTTCCTGTATCACTGCTCCTGCTTTCCCAGGTTTGCACTTAACTTCTTGATGAAGTTGTAGCATAGAAGCATTTGCCTCTGGCTCTGCTCTGTGGGGCAACCCAGGCTTAGACAAGGAGGAATTTAATATTTTTTTCTGATTACACACAAATACTTATAACATGAGGCAGGGATGATGCAGACCAAGGGCCATGACAGCATAATGCCCAAATGCTATATGTCCACGGGTCCACATCCCCTGGGTACCCACAGTTCCCACATGCGCTGAGAGTGTCCTACTATTGCACACACCTGTGATTTTCCATGAGGCATTTCTCTCAGTCCATTCACAGGGCAGGCCAGACTGTCACTAGGAGCAAATGACAGAGAGAGGTGGAGGATAAACACTTCCACTTTCTTGCCTTGCAGGGAGTACCTCTCCCCAGCTTCCACAGTCGCCTTGAACTGCCCAACTGCCCACCCTACAACCTCTTTGATACACACTATTTGTTAGCTTCTCCCTTCTTCGCCTCACTCCCTGCTCCCTCACACCAGCTTGCCAGGACCTCCTCCCCAATAAACTATTTGCACTCAAATCCTTGCCTCAGGTCGGCTTCTGGAGGAACGGAATTAACACAGCCTCACCAAGGAAGAGGCACTGAAACTAGATCCTGAGCAGGGATGCATGCCCACGGGCAGAGGTGTTGAACAGTAAGGCCCTCCATTCAGACTCATGTGGGGGTGGGGGGGTGGGAAGCATGTTTGGACAGTGACTGGAGCAGAGTTTTTGTGAGGAAATGTTGGGTGGAAAACATGGGCACGTAGACATGGAGGATCCTTAATGCTGGATCAAGGAGTTACAACTGAAGGAGCTAAGACTTAACTGTGTGTGTGAGAGAAAGTGATGGTGGGGTGGGGAGAGCGATACAGAAGGAGGTTTCTCTCCTCTTCATTCCCTTTATCTCCCTCCACCCTCACGTTAATGAACAGAGGGCATTTTACCATCACCAAATAAAAACTGGGCACATGAACATTGATTAGTAGAGAGGTTTGCTCTGTCCTGTATGTGCTTTATTCAGATTCTGATTGAGTCAAAGAGTCTTCTCTGCCTGAGAAGATCCAAGGCAGGTAAATGGAGAGAGAGCAGGATGAAGGCAGGATGGAATGCGAATGGAGATCAAGGGAATGAGTGACTCCCAGGCACACATGGGAGTTGAATCAAACACTGAGGAGCCCAAGGGAAGTGATATATAGATTCTACCTTTTTCTGATCAGCTTTGTGAGTGTTGACCCCTTCAGCAGATGAACTGAGCCTATATACTTCCCATCATTGTAGGACTTAGTGACCAGGTGTAATTTATTTACAATATTGTGCAAGGGTGCGTGCGCGCGTGCGCGNGTCTGTCTGTTTTTCCGTTTTGTTGTGAGTTTCATGGTTCCCACACTGCTGGAAGATTTAATATTTGCATACAATTTTGTTACTCTCATTTCAAATTTTAGTCTTAGTTCTCCAGTTAAATGTATTCAATTCTCATCACCAGGCTTTTTGCCAAAATTTCCCTCCCAACCAATCATTTCTTGGTTGTCTGAAATTAGTCCTTTAGTAGAGTCCTGAGAAAGAGATCATGAGAATAATATTGCTTGAAATTTTTCATGTTCATAGCTGTTTGCCTATAACCTCATGTCTGGGTTTAAAATCCTTGACTCACTTTGTCTTTCCTTGTGTGTCTTGCATTGTTGCACTGTTTTCTGGTGTTGTATATCTTGATGTCAAGAAGCCTTATATGAACCTGATTTTTGGTCTTTTATTTGTGCCTTCTTTTTGTTAGGATAACCAAAGAATTTTTTTTAGGTAAAAAGTTTTACCAAGGTATGTCTTAGAGTTGACCATTACAGCCAAAGTTATCAAGTACATAATGTGTGTTTTCAATATGTAGATTTCAGAAAAGTTTTGTTGAATTCAGTGAGAATTTTTTTTCTGTTTCATTGTTTTGATTCTCTTCATTGGGAAAACCCATTATATTTGATGTCCTTTGACTTCTATATAGCAATTATTTAAAAAAATCTCTTAACCTCTTAATTTCTTTTTCATTTTTATTGCCTTCTTCACATCACTCTTTTAAATCTTTACTTTGCTTTCTGAGATATGTATTAACCCCTTCTGGACCTTATAATTCAGATTTCTTTTAAAATTTTATTCTAGCTCCATCCCATTTCCATGTCTTATCTTCCTGGCCACCTCTTTTCTGAAATTCTTTATTTCTGATTTATTTTTTTCTTAAATNTGGCCGCTCACGCTGGCTGCTGGCCACACACGGTAGTCCATGGCAACCCACTGCCACAGGGACTGCAGCCTACGCCGTCGCCGGTGACACACGGCAGCCCAGCTCCAGGTTGAGCTGTTGTTCAGCATCTTAGCTGTAGAGGGTAGTGTCACTGGCCCTCATATGTGGGATCCGAACCGGGGCCCTCTGGCGTCCCAAGCCAGTTCTTAACCATTGTGCCACTCGGCCGGCCCTTTTCTGATAGTTTTTTGGTGGAGTCTTCAGGGCTTTCTATATAAAGAATCAGGTCATCCGCTAAAAGTGACAGTTCGGCTTCTTCATTCCCAATTTTGATGCCTTTTATGTCTTTCTCTTGCCTTATTGCTCTAGCTAGGACTTCCAATACTGTGTTGAATTACATTGGTGATAGAGGGCAAACCTGTCTCATTCTTGATCATAGAGGGAAAGTATGATATTAGCTGAGGGTTTGTCATACATGACCTTTATTATGTTGAGGTGTTTTCCTTCTATACCTATTTTATTAAGTGATTTGTTTACCTTTTTTTTTTTTTTTTAGCTGAGCCATCCTGCCATCTGTTGGCAGCTCAGTGGCAGCTCAGCTTGGGCTGGGACTCAAACCGCTGTTGCTCAAAGCTTGTACTCTTAAGCAAGCTCTTAACTAACTGAGCCACTCAGCCAGTCCTATTAAGTGTTTTAATCATAAGTGGATGTTGTATCTTGAAAAATGCTTTTTCTGCATCTATTGACATAATCAAATGATTTTTATCCTTTATTTTGTTTATGTGGTGTATCACATTGACCAATTTGTGTTTGTTGAACCATCCTTGTGCCCCTGAAATGAACCCCACTTGATCGTGGTGTATAGTCTTTTTAATGTATTGTTGTATTCAATTTGCTAGTATTTTAAGATTTTTGAATCTGTATTCCTCAGAGATATTGGTCTTTATTTTTCTATTTGTGTGTTATTCTTACCAGGTTTTGGTATCAGGGTAATGTTGACCTCATAAAATGAGTTAGAAAGTATTGCCTCTTCTTTGATTTTTTGGAAGAGTTTAAGAAAGACAGGTATTAACTCCTCTTTAAATGTTTGGTAGTATGCACTAGTGAAGCCATCTGGTCCTGGACTTTTGCTTTTGGGGAGGTTTTTGGTGATTATTTTGATTTCCTTAATGTTGATTGGCCTACTTAGATTTTCCAGTTCTTTGTGATTCAGCCTAGGAAGGCTATATGTTTCTAAGAACTTGTCCATTTCTTCTAGGTTATTGAATTTGGTGGCATATAGTCCTTCATAGTATTCTTGGATGGTCCTTTGTATTTCTATGGTAACCGTGGTAACTTCTCCTTCATTTCTGATTTTGTTTATTGGTGTCTTTCTCTTTTTTCCTTAGTGAGTCTAGCCAGGGGTTTNTGTCTCCCAAATGTCTTTGCAGCCACAGTTCCTGATGTGATTTAATTTCTGCCAATTTGATACTGAATTGAGGCAACATCTAGCAAGGCACCCTTCTGCTGGTATTAAAGCAGTAGGCTCTGGGTGGTTCTAGGGTGGAGCTGTCAGATTTAGCAAATAAAAATATAGGACACCTGATTAAATTTGAATTTCAGATAAAGGAGGAGTAAGGATGCCCAATTAAACATGTGACACCAAGTTAAATCTGAATTTCAGATCAATAACAATCTTTTTTAATGTATTTCCTATTGTATGAGACACACTTATACTAAAAAAATATTTGTTGTTGATCTAAAATTCAAATTCAAATGAGCATCCTGTGTTTTAACTAGCAAGCAACCCCAGCCTGGAGCTAACCGTTATATCCCCGGCTTCTTGACCCTAGACGGATTGTACATTTTCCAGGACCCAATAGCTATTGGGCCTATTTCTTGATTTCCCAGTTTCTTCTTTATGGCAGAACAGCCTCTCCCCATGTTTGGCCAGTTTTGTGTTGCTCTTCTGATGGCCCAGCCTAGAACCTGCTTGGTTCTCTAGACCTTCCAATGATGATGTGAGCACTCATTTCTTAGCGTAAAATCTCTTTCTGCTTAAAATAATAAGAATGGCTTCTGTTATCTACAGTTGAACTCTGATATTGTTTTCCAAGATTACAAAAAAACTAGTTTAGGGCTTTTCTTTTCTTTTCTTATGAATGGAGTAAGATTAATGATGCCTTTTTTACAATGAGGTTTTTATATAGTTTGCTCATGGGCAGTAGATAAAGTTGAAAATTATAACTATAATAATGTTTTTCAGCACTTACTATAAGCGAAGTATAGTGTATCAAGCCTCACATACATTGTCTCTACTTTTTCAACAGCCTTGTAAGGTAGTAGGTATCACTAGATGAGGAAACCAAGCCTCAGGAGGATCAAGTTTAGGATCAGGGTCACACAGCTAGGAAATGGTGGAGCTAAGAGTCAACCCCTATTTTAAAAACCTCTGCTTTTCCTCCTTTTTCACCTAGAAATAAAACAAGATAAACTCATAGTCTATCAAACAACATTTATCATAATGACATTAAAGCTTTCTGCCTAACAATCATTAGTGTGGAAAACGAATTTCCAGTCTTTTAACACTTCTTTTTGTACTGACATACATATGTGTATATTGGTGTCTATGTCTACATATCTATGTATCTGTCTATCTAACCTAACATTAGATAAATGAGTGGTGATATGATTATCTCAAGCTTTTATTTTGAAGCACAGTCAATGTGCAATATCTTACATTTTGTCCTTAATAGTAAAGGTCAGTTAGGAATTGAAAGCAGAAAGGTCAGCATGAGGGCAGTAAGAAAGGAAGAAAAAATAAATCGTTATTTGTTAAAAACTTACTATGTATCAGAAACTCAGCTATGAATTAAGGACATGTTCATTTCACCATTATCAGTGAGACAGGTCTTATTATTCCCATTTTACAGAAGAAATACCTGAGGTACAGAAAGGTTAAATCACCAATTTGAGCACCCCTACTGTAAAGATGTTACCTGAACATTGCTTCAACTTTATTTACTCAATATAGTTCTTCAAATGGACTTGCTAGTAATAATTGGGTTTATTTAAAAAGCCAGAATTTGTACAAATAAATGCATAGCTATTAAGAAGTTTGTTCTTGTTCTGTCTAAAACAATCTTTATACCAGTTATTCATGTTACATTTTTCAAAACATTGTACTCTACAGTATAATTGCTTGATGGGTGTAGCTGGAAGAGTAATTAGGGTGAGAGGAAGGGAAAAACATATAATGTCTCATAAGATGGGTGACAGGGACAGAATGAGCAAGAAACAGAAGTTGATTGATGCCTGATGGTAGAGCAGAGCCAGAAGCAATAATCTTGTGCCTTGAGAGTCTTAGTCTACATTTTTAGCACATAGCATGATCTTACTCCCAGAGGTTCTCCAAAAACATGAAAAATGCTTTGTTAGCCAATGTCTTAGAATCATTGATTTCCAAAAATAACAGGCACTTTATGACCATTTACTAAAAGATCCAATATTCAACATCTCTTCTTCTCCTCACCTTTCTTTGCCTGGCTGATTTATTCTCAGGAAGGATCCCTTAACAAAGAAGGTGGCTTAGATCTTTTTGCTGTACACTTCCAAAGCACTGCTATCTACCTTTTGGAGTACACTTCATATCTGTATATCCTTGTGTAATGGCTGTCTTCCCCACTAAACTAAAAACTCTGTGAGGGCAAGGATTAGGTCTATGTTGTTCACCACTGTATCACCAGTGCTTATAGTTCCCAGCACATAGCTGGTGCTTCATAAATATTTGCTGAATTAAAATGCAGGACAATATGACCCAACACACTACAGATATATGTTTCACTATTCATTTCTACAATAAAGTGAGCATCCTGTGAGATCCTAGGCAAGCCCAGAATCTTCAAAGGTTGAAGCAACAACAGCATGCATCCTCAATGATGTTCTTACTTAACATTTCCTATGAGTAGAGAATTCCTTAGCATCAACACAGCTTTCACAATGCCTAACCCCCCCCCCCTCTCTCTCTCTCTCCTCTCTCTCTCACACACACACACACACACACACACAGCCCCCTTAGGACACAAGATAAGATGAACAACCTTAGAAAATTAAATTAGGAAAAATTAAGATATAATGAATGAAATCAGCCTGCTGTGAAAACAAGTAGGTAGCTGAAAAACAACACTGTCAAGGTGATGAGGGTGGGGGAAAAAAGGTGATGAGGGTGAAATGTCTGAAATCATGATGTATCAACAGCTCAAGCTAATCACTGTAATTTTTATAATTGGACTAATCAAGCTGTAACCCAATCAAGTATAGTGAATAACAGACTGGAACAAAATTTTAATTTACTGCCCTTTCTTAAGGAAGATTCCATTAATTAAGGGGG
>NW_017731440.1:1364423-1366619 GCF_001890085.2 Hipposideros armiger | reverse complement strand
GCTCACGGCAGCTCTTGGCACCTCAGGAAGTGCACACCAGCTGCTGGCCAGCCCCACTGCAGCCTATGCTGTCGCCTGTGACTCACCGCAGCCCAGCTCCAGGTCGAGCTGCTGTTCACAATCTTAGCTGTAGAGGGCAAAGCGTCACTGGCTCTCACAGTGGGATTCGAATCGGGGCCCTGCTGCTCAGAGCTGGCATCCCAAGCCAAAACTTAACTAACGTGCCACTCAGCCGTCCCACAAATCTCTCTTTTAAATTTGAAGACCATGATAAGAATTTTAGTGTCCAAGTTAAGGTGTTTTATTACACAAAAATAGAGATGAGCTCTTTTTTCCTTAAAAATGATAGAGCAATTATTTCATTAAAGTCTTAGAGCCCAATTTAGAAAGTCTACAAATTTATCGTACAGTTCTGCATTTGAAATGGGGGAGACATCTCAACACAATTTTTCTGGGAGTTTTTTTATGCTGAATAATGTCTGAGTAATGTAACAGCTCCACAGAATATTCTCGTCTCCACAGAATAATGACTTCTCTAGCATTGCATCTTCTGCTTTCAATGCCTGTGCTGTGTGTTCACACACTAATAGCCTATATTGACTCTTTGGTGGTGAATAGAAAGGTGGGAGAAGAATATATGAGAAGTGAAAATCCTTGTCAATCTGAGAAATAGTTTACTACACTAAACTTCTCACTGTAGCTTTGTTGTAAAAAAGTGGTTTTTGCAAACAACTTACCTTTAGGATTTCTGAAAGGGATGTCCTTATCTCTAGGGGAAGAAGTGGGCAGCCAAGGAGAGTCACTTTTACTTGCAGAGTATTAGAGGGAGAGAGGAGGGACAGATTTAAGTCATTTAACTGGAAAGCAATTTAAAACCATTTCACATAGAAAGATGGAGCTAAACCCAAGGTCCATTAGTGTAGTACTGGTGCTTTCTTCTATGCAACTTATTGTTTCAGGTCTTATATTTAGGTCTTGTTTTTGAACCATTTTGAATTAATTTTGGTATATGGTATCATATGGCAGTCTTGTGTCATCCTTTTGCACTTGGCATTCCAATTTTCCCAGCATCATTTATTGAAGAGGATTTCTTTTATTCATTGTATGTTTTTGGCTCCTTTGAGAAATTATCCCGTCATATATATGTGGATTTATTTCTGAGTTCTCAGTTCTATTCCATTGGTCTGTGTGTCTGTTTTTCTGCCAGTACCATGCTGTTTTGATTATTGTTGCTTTGTAGTATAAATTGAAGTCAGGGAGTGTGATACCTCCAGTCTTGTTCTTTTTTTCCTTAAGATTGCTTTGGCTATTTGGGGTGTTTTGTGATGATAACATACAAATCTGATAATTTTTTTGTTCTCTTTCTTGAAAAAATGCCATTGGTATTTTAATAGGGATTGCATTAAATCTGTATATTGCTTTGGATAATATGGCCATTTTAATTATGTTGATTCTTCCAATCCATGGACATGGAGTATCTTTTCATTTCTTTGTGTCCTCTTCAATTTCTGATAATAACGTACTGTAGTTTTCAGTGTATAGGTCCTTCCCATCTTTTGTTAAGTTTATTCTTAGGTATTTTATTCTTTTTGTTGCAACTGCAAAGGGAATTGTTTTTTTCATTTCTTTTCCTGAAATTTTGTGGTTAGTATATAGGGATGCAATGGATTTTTGTATTGACTTTTTTTTTTTAATTGGGGAATTGGGGGAGGGGAACAGTGTTGGGGAGTTGGGGAAGAGGACCAGTCCAGTTGTTGCTCTTCAGTCTTAGTTGTGGAGGGTGCCATTTACCATCTGGCTGCACGTCGGCAGCTCATAGCCTCTAAGCTCAAGGTACTGTGTTCAGTTGTGGGTGGGCGTAGCCACCATCCCATGCGGGAGTCGAGTCAGCAGGCTTGTTAAGAGTGCACGCTCTATCCACTGAGCGATCTGGGTGGTAGCTCACCTCAAGTTGCTGAGTTCAGTCTTAGTTGCAGGCGGGCGTAGCCCACCATTGAACAGGCAATCTTGTTGTTAGGAGCACATGCTCTCACCAGATGAGACATTCTGCCACCTGTTGGCAGTTCAGAGGCAGCTCCGCTCAGGTGCAGTGGCATCACTGGCCCAAGTGGGAATTGAACCAGTGGCCCTGTTGCTCAGAGCTTGCACTCTTAAGCTAACTCTTAACCAACTGAGCCACTCGGCCAGCCTGTACAT
>NW_017731440.1:1359857-1362583 GCF_001890085.2 Hipposideros armiger | reverse complement strand
GGCTATAAAACTGAAAGCAACAAACAAACTAAAACTCATAGACACAGACAACAGTTTAGTGGTTACCAGAGGGTAAGGGGGGAGGGGGGATGGTAGAAGAGGGTAAAGGAGGTCAAATAGATGGTGATGGAAAGACAACTCACTCAGGGTGATGAACACACAATGTAATATATAGAGGATGTATTAAAGAAATGTACACTTGAAACCTATATAATTTTACTAACCAATGTCACCCCAATAAATGTAATAAAATTATTTTTAAAAAGATACAGCTATGTCATAGAACAGTACATTAAAAATTCACATGAATCTCAACAATAAAAGACAGGACTTTGGAGACATTTCTCCCTTTGGGTTGGCTGCTTTGGGATACATGACAGATCTGCAGGTGTCAGCATTCATTCTTCTCCGTTGCTGTGGACCGTGCAATAGCAGCCGCCTCCACCCACAGCCACATGGCAATTCTGTTCCTGAGGCTACCTTCGTAGCAAGTTCTCATGAGCCCATTTTGCAGATGGGGAAACTTGGGTCCAGAAAAATGAGGTAGCCCATCAAGGTCCCACATTTAAGGCAGAAGCCACAATACAAACCTATGCTACCTGACAAATTTGTGGAATGCTCTTTTACGAATACTTTGGAATGGAAATACCAATACGCAGGATAAAAAAGTCTGAAGCTCCTGTCTTTGATTTTTTTTTCTAGGATTCTGATCTAATGAATGCTTGACTATCTCATTGAAGAGGGATACATTTCTCAAAGTACTTTCAATGATACATGTGATTTTATATAATAGTTTAAGTGCCATCTGCATATCTGCTAAGATCCATTCTGTGCTATATAAAATTTGTGGAATAATAAAAACATTTAAGTGCTTCCTAAGTGCCAAGACATTTTCTAAATGCTCTGTATTATCTCTTTGCTTATTACAACCACCCTGTGAAGTTATTATGATTAACATGCCCATTTTATAGATGAGAAAACTGAAGTAGAGAGAGATTGCCTCAGTGGATGAGATTGCCTCATCACACATTACTTATGAGGTTCAGCAGTCTGACTCCAGGGCCCTTTTCTTTACCCCGATTCTAAATTGCAGAAGGAAGACAGACGTCAAGGTCCATCCTGTGTAAAGGGGCTGACTGTCAACTGCCTGCAGGTCTGGGAAGATCTATGCCCTGGAAACTCTATCTCTTGGTGCCCCAGAAATTATATGCCTCCTTGAGGATTCCAGGAACTCCATGTTTTATCCTATTTGGAATAGCCTAGACCCAAAGTGGGCAATTCAATTTTGTTTTAAAATGAGGAGGATTAGAGGATAAAACTCAACCTTAAAACCTAGTAATTAACCTTGCTATGTTATAAGGTTGTAGCTTCTCCTGAGCCAGAACTTTATTTTCTCGATAACTAAGTCTCTCTGAGCTTTATCCCTGAAAGTATATAAGAAAAAGAAAGGGAACTTGGACAGGAAATGGCTAATGCTGACCTAGCTCTCCAAACAGGACAAGGCTTTAAGAGTAATTTCTGCCATTAAGGCCTCCTGTGACCCACAAGCAATAAACCACAGTCCTTTAAAACTGGCAATGGCTTATCAAATTCTTGGCCATCAAGCAGGGAAGAACTCGAGCGATTTCTCTCCACTTGTAAAGTCAAGAAGAGTCATACACAGAGACCTCTGTTATAAAAGAGGAATTGTTTATTGCTATTAAAAAATCCTCACAGAACTGTCCATCAAACTTTATGAAATGTGTGAATTACTTAGGTATCAGCTTTCTGGATCTAATTTTTTTCCAGAACATTCAGTATCTAACTAACCCTTTCCTTTTTGGCTGGTTTCATATGAATAAATATAGAGTTGTTTTACTTTCTTTTTCTTCCTTTCCCACCTGTTTTTGTTGACTCCCTTCACATCCTTTTTCCTTTCTTTCATCCCTATTCTGAGACTATATTCTAAGTCAATGTTTCTCAAGATGGGGTCTGCGCTGCACTTGATCAGAATAGGCTGGGGTGCTCATTGAAAATGCATATTTCAGGCCTTACCTCAACTGTATTAAATCAGATTCGCTGGGGGTAGGGGAAGCTCAGGACTCTGCATTTCAATAAGCTCCCCAGGAGATCCCAACCCATATAGAAGCAGAGAAGATCTAGTCCAGCCGTCTCCCAACTTAACTGTGAAAGACTTATTTCAATGGAATTCCAGTTCTTGGCCCAGAGTTTCTGATTCAGTAGGTCCTAGGTGGGGACTGAGGACTTGCATGTCTATGGCGTTCCTGGGTGATGCTAATGCTGTTGATTTGGGAACTCTACTTGGAGAACTCTAGAGCTTTGCTAATCTCTAATCTTTGAAGCCCTGGAAAACCTTTGAATAAGACATGCCCTAAAAGTCCGAGGCTATAGCCTAACTCAGTGTTTCTCAAAACGGGGTCTGTGGTCCACCTGTGTCAGAATAGTCTGGGATGCTTATTATAAAAAAGCACACTTCAGACCTTAATGTTAAATGTTAAACATATTGGTTGTAGAAATAAAAATGTTAACAAAAACATCTAAATTCCTATCTACATGGCTGTGTGGACCATTTCTCACTCTGTATCTCTCCATATTCAACCCACCTCATCCTTCAAAGGGGGACTCCCACCCCCTCCAGGAAGCCTTGAATCACACAACTGTGAGTCTCTCCTCAGGCCCATCTCCTCCAGCTCTTCACTTGTTGGAGGACACTGGTTCCTTTCTAC